>NC_089200.1:10383173-10691839 GCF_963930695.1 Labrus bergylta
GTACTGCGGTTGTCTGCACTTTCACTTGGCCTTCTTTTTTAGCTTGGAGGGCAAGGGTTACTTGGTTCTTCCCCCCTCATATTTCTGCTCCAATTAACTATTATTAACCAAATGAAGTGGCTGATAACTAACAAATCAGATGGGTTATTTAAAGGGGCTATATGGAACTTTCAAAAATACTGCGTTTGTAGCGATACCGCATGGCCAGTAACCTGTTGCTCGCTCTCCCTCGCGTGCTCGTCATACGTGCTCGTACGTACACAAACGAGCATCATCATCGGCCGTGAAACACTGGATATTTACCGGCATAATGTTTACAGAGGAGATAAGTGGTCATACACGTGTGAAAGTCTGTGAAGGAGTCTGTGTGTCTGTATTCATTCTCCATCCTACAAACGACAGGCAGGCACTGGCTGAGAACGGGAGTGTGTGATGAGTTTGTCCGCCTTTGAGAGCTCCTTGGGCAGATAGAGGTGTGTGGAAGGCGGCCTCTGGCTGTAGCGGGAGTGTGTGATGAGTTTGTACTGTTGATCTCTGTAAGCAGAGCGGAGTGAGAAGGACAGTGAGAATGCACAATAAAATGTCACTTCATGGAGCTTTCGCAGAAAATACGACCCGGGGAAAAATTTGATACAGGCAACACAGATAGACAGTGAACATCTACTTTTTCACATCAGTTAACTGTTCGCTTATTAATGGGCGATAAAAAAATGATTTATACATGTAAAAAGTTGCATATAGCCCCTTTAAAAAAGATTAGCAGATTGTTTAATTTTTCTCATGACATGATATATTCAATTCAACCTTTTTCGTATTGTCAATTACTTTCACACTCAATGCCACATGCCTGAATTCTTCCTCTACCGGGTCAAAAAATCCCTTCAGACTGTTTACTCTTGCTTTCTGCACACAATCAAATACAAATACACACACACAAATTCATGCACAAAAGTCACATGATCAGCAGGATTATCCCTCTTGACTTCATTCTGCATCTCAGCAATCAGTCATGGCTTAACACAGACAGAGAGGCAGAGCGGGATACGAGGTGATAGGCTATGTATAGTGTGCTACAGCCATTATATGGAAATCTTGTGGTGGGGATAAAACGTGTGCATGTGTGTGAGAAGCTGCAGCTGCATCCTAATTGAGATTTATTCCCTGTCATGTTAGCAAGAGGGGAAAATCCACTTTCAAGCCGGCTCTGTCAGAGCTGCTGAGCCTGTCTGAGGGTGGTGTGCTTCACAACACATTTATTCCCCATGTGCGCGACCTGAACTCAACCAAAGCAGACATGCATTCAACTTAACCCTTACCTTAAATAAATACAGCAAAAATCCAGTATATCCTGTGTAAATGTCTGTCTGAGTCATGACTGGCTCAGACTGGTTGTGTTGTTGTCAGAGCCGTGTTTACATGGACTGGACGGCCTCCCCTTGTGTATAAAAGCTGTTTTAGTCAAGGACTAGAGAGAAGAAGAACATACTCGCTGATTATTTGGATGTCATGTGAGAGTTTTGAGATCACGGTCATTCTGTGTCAATTTACATGCAATGTGAATCTACGAGCTAACTAAAGAGCGCTAACATTAGCATGCTAACACAACAATACAGGCCAAAGGTAATTGCAGCTCGAGCAAAGGACAATTTAATCCGCTGCTTTTGCTGAATACCTTTGTGCAAGCCCAAGTGGAGAGGTTTTTTTAGGTGTGTCTCTGGAGGAGAGCGGAGGCGTCAGAATAGCAGAGGTGTCACCAAACAGCAGTTTGTTTTGGTTTCATGCTGGTGCTCAAGGGCGACATCTACTGGATCAAAAGGTTTCACATTCTTCCTTTAAATCTTCTGCAAACACAACCCTTCAATAGCTTTTTTAACTGTACAACAATGGATACTATGCATGTAATAGGACACATTTAGAAAGCATTTAAACTTATTTTGAATCCAAATTGAAACACAATTCATTCAATTGTTGCGAAAGTTTGCTGATGATGGGTTCAAACTCTGCATGTTTATATTTGGATATATTTATAAGATAATATAACTTCCATGATTCAATCACTGAAAAACTCCCACAGCAGCAGCTAACTGGCTGTAGACACCAAACATTCTGCCCCCAAATCAGCTGATTTTAAAATCCAAAATCTGAGTCTAAAACCACTTGCTGTCAGCTGATAACTTCTACCTCATTTAGTCCAAGCACACACACACTTAGACACACACTCACACAGACTCCACTCCTTTATCCCAACACTGGGATAATCATCCACGTTCTGAATTCTCATATCCTCCCACGCCTGAATCTTTCTGCTCCTGTGGGCAGAAAACCAGAGCACCCCGTCTCCTCTCCTCTCATCTCCGCCTCTTACCCTGCAGTTGTCATGAATCCTCTGTATTTGTGAGTGTGTGGATGTTTGTGTGTGTGTGCGTGTGTGTGTGTGTGTGTGTGTGTGTGTGTGTGTGTGTGTGTGTTTGTCACTCAGAGGTTGCCTGCAGGCTAAGCTTTGTAGGGTCTACCATCACGATTTTCTGATGACTGTGAATGACACAGTGCCAAACAGAAAACTGGTGTGCAGCTTCACTGAAGTAGTCTATTTGCATGCAACCAAACATACAGCTGTTAGTGCTTTCCTGCAGGTACACGTGTGTGTGTGCGTGTGTTCCCAGTGTTGTGATGCGTGTGCGATCATTGCAGAGAGTATGTGCACAGTGACAAATAGTTGATCTGTCTGGGAATGTGTGGGCGGGATTCTACTTCAAGAGCATGTTGTAGCAATTAGAGTTGGCCTCAACTACAAACACACACATGACTGCACGAGCACACACATCTGCAGATTTACATCATTCCAGATCAGCATCCAAGCTCATTCTGTACAGTCACATCATGTAACAGTAGAAAGCACACTTTTTCTTCAATGGGAGGAACTTTCAGCTCCTAAAAATAGAAACTGTACACCGATGTTCTTCTCCTACAGAGTTTTCAGCTGAGTTTTTCTTCAGCTTCAGTCTCTAGTCGTGAAAAAAAAAACACACTGAAGAAAGCAATTGTCCTGTCATACTTAGAAACTTCCCATAATGCCTTTGAACTCGATCCAGGGAATTGATAATATTAATATTTAAGATGGACTATGAAGTCTTCTTTTAAAAAAAAGACTAAGGTTGCAGGGGCGTGTCCAGACTTTTTTGACTTGGTGGCCCAACTGGGGCACTGACTTATGCAGGGGTCCAACTTCTGACAGGGCAAATAGCCAATCACAATTTAGGACTTTTGGGGTGGCACCTCGGGTGGCCAATCCGATTTCTTGGGGGGGCACCAAACAAATATGGAGGACAATGGACAGTTGGCGGCCCTATTGTGATATTTCTTGCGTGAGACTTCATAAAGTCTCTCGTGTCTTTACCATATTTCCACAAACTGCTTTTCTTTTTAATATTCCACCTGGTACGCAACATCTGGTTGACACATCCCGGCCTGCTCGCTCTCTTTGGCTATTATTAGGAGTATTCTTTCAGAGGCGGTCCGATCTAGAATCCTAAATATCAAACATGTCCGATATTCATGATTTGGGATCAGAGAGGCTTTGACTACATCAGGAGCAGTAAAATAATCGTTTTGACACCACACACTTTTTTGGACAAATAATATGTTGCGGGCAAAGCTTCGGCCACGCCCCCATGATCGTTAGCGGGGGGGGGGGTAAAATCGTCTAGTGTGTAGCCAGCCTAAGAACTATGACCATGCTGGCAGCTCTGAAAAAAGCTTTTGTGTGCTTTGTCCTAACACCGAAGCAAAAGATGTTTTATCTTGTGTGCACGCTAGCATTTGCGCTTTGTACTTTAAAAAAAAAGTTAGTTCAATATAATCTGAATGTTGTAACTTTGCAGGTATCCAATGATTCCTTTTTTGTTCCTCCCAGCTGCTCTTTCCTGTCTTTCTTGTCGTCGTGGTAACTAATGAACCACATTTCTGTATCGCTGATACTGTCCATCTGATGGTAAAAACAGGCTTCTTTCCTTTGATCGCCTCTCTCCGTTTCTCTTTTTTGTGTCTGTAGGAGAATCACTGCAGGCGGATTAAGATCCTGGGGGACTGTTACTACTGCGTGTCGGGACTGACCCAACCCAAAGCTGACCACGCCCACTGCTGTGTGGAGATGGGACTGGACATGATTGACACCATCGCGTGAGTCACATGCACTCTGAAAGAGCCACACATCATCATCATCATCTTTTCTGCACACACAGTGCTCTGATACCTCGGATGATGAATCAGCGAGGGAACATCTTGGCCGAACCATTTCGCCTCAGTGTGTCTAGCCAATAAACGCGAACGGACGCAGTTGACTATTCGCCGCCATTTATTGTGTTTTGCAACGGTCCAATGCCCTGCTCAAAGCACGCTGGACACGTTCAGCTTTTTATCCCTCATTATGTGAAAATCAGGCATACGAAGGAAAACGGTAATGCGCTGTAAAGTAAATCAATCTTGTGGTTTGCTTGTTTGTTAGAAAGAAACAAATAAAAGGATCGCCGAGTGGGCGCCACAACTTTAGTCGGCCTAGACAAGGCTTAACAGGGGCGTGAATATCCGCCTTCAACTTGTAATATGTAAAGTACGAGGCAATAAAAGGGAAGCTTTGTTTAAACTTTATTTCAGTTATTTTGATGAGCTCAATCTGAGTTGAGCAGTCATGAGTCGTTTGCAGATTGTCTCTGCATCTCGCAGCTTTCTCTCACACCGTCACACAACCGACCGCTTACTCAACATGACGGGCACACACATGAGCAGAAACTCATGATGATGTGGGAGGAGTTAAGCAGCAATAACTTGTGTGTTTGAAAACAGCAGTGTTGGAAATATTGATTCAAACTTTCATATGTTGATCATAGATAAAATTTGTAAACCAGCACTCACACGGAATTTCAGTTTGTGGGAAAAGAAAAACAATTGGTGACACATATGACCTTGAATCCTCCCCTGACAGCATGTTCCTACACACACACACACACACACACACACACACACACACACACACACATTTCCTTTTCCTTGTGTATACACTCACCTGTCATGTTCCCTTCCTCTACGCTCTGTCTGCGTGGATGGATGCTGTTGTAGGAGTCGTTTATCTCAGAGGACAGGGGCTGCCATACACACTCATCCCTCTGTGTGTGTGTGTGTGTGTGTTTTTGGGAGAGACATCCCTCCTTCAGCCTGACGGGCAGACCACATTTTCTTTACCCCCACCCTGTAAACACACACGAAAACGTTGTCTGAAGTGGCCGACCTTTTGCTGGTGACGATGAGGTTTGTGTGGTGATTTAGAGGAGAAGCTTTGGAAAAGTCCTGCTTTATCTCCTGTGTACGACACACACAACACAGGGAGGGAAAGGTGGTCTGCACATCTACCTGTTAACACACACACACACACACACACACACACGTACTGTAGGGACACATACTGTAGCTGCAGGCATGCAAACATTGTAGATTGTAAAAGTCACTGTCACTCAGGAGGTCAGAATGAAGCAGATCTGCCATAAATCATAAGGATTACATCTGTTTGTTTTTGTTACTTATACGTCGAAAAGATTTAAAATCATTCTAAAGAACAAAAGGAACCTAGAAACTACTTTGTGGGCTGTGATGACGCTCAGAAAGGAAACAATTGAATCAAGCTGATTTTGTCTCTGACGCTCGCTAGCGTCAGAGACGCAGATGCTGTTAGGACGCAGATGCTGTTAGATGCAGATGCAGATGCTGTTAGGACACGGTGTACGCTCAAGAAAGTTTAAAAAAAGATCAACAATGTTCAGGGAATAACATTAACTATAGCAATACATTTGCTCCAAGGGCACAGTGATTGGTTTAAGAAGAATGCCAAGCTAACTATGCTAACTAGGCTAAAGGCTCCAAGGAGATTTACTTTACTTTTTGCGGTGTGTCCATCTCTGCCGCTACCTGTCCGCCCCCGTCTGCATTTTTTCGGCCGATTCGAAATTGAATCTGCAACGGTCAGCATCGGCGCAGTTAGTGAGAGGAATCACTCTGATTGGCTGTTCAGCTAAGCGAATCAGTGCAGGAGAAGAATAACGGAAGTGACAAAAGCAAATAAACGACTTTAACTTTTTTATCAGACATTATTCTCCATTAGAAGTACCTATACTGGGAGTGGTGAGTGACAGCGGTGAGAAAATGGTCTTCTCGTATCATAACAACGGACTACCGCACACCTGCTGGCATGGAGAGTTATTTCCTCTCACACATGCACAGAACGTTCATGGTGGTTGGTCATCGGCTGTAGTCTTAGCGGTGTGTTTAAGACACCATTAGTGCTTGGTGTGTCAGGGCCTTAAGGTTTCGGCTCCAGGGGTAATTTGGGTTTCAGGTCATTCTGCTGTCAAGCTTTTTCTCTTCACACAAGAGTCGCCATGTTTGAATCCAAACAACAAAATCGAGGGATTTAAATTAGCAAACAGCTTGATTTTTCCCCAAAAGACATCATCATGAAGTGTTTTTCATTAAATCCTAAATGTGTACAGTAACTCCATAGAGTGGCGTGCAGCTTAAATGTGACATAGATGGAGATGGGTTCAAATCTGTGACAAACTTTATGAGATCATGTTAACTGTTGAACAAACAAAGAAAGACGTGGGGAGGATTCTTAAACTTCTTGGCCTTTCTCCCCCCTCTCTTCTCCCCTCCCCTCCACCCCTTCTCCTCCTCTCCACCCCTCTCCCCCTGCAGGTCGGTGGTGGAGGCAACAGAGGTGGATCTGAATATGCGTGTGGGCCTGCACACCGGACGCGTGCTGTGTGGCGTGCTGGGCCTCAGGAAATGGCAGTATGACGTCTGGTCAAACGATGTCACGTTGGCAAATGTGATGGAGGCCGGAGGGCTGCCTGGGTCAGTGTTGACTCTTACACCCACTGAAAGTGGACCCTGAGCGCCCACAGTGCAAACACAACACAAACTTACTCTGACACATAGTAAGCCAGCAACAAAAAATACAGACGCGTGAGTGTGTGCATGCCATCAAATAAGTAACTCTATTATGTTTACTGTGTGCAAACCCAGATTACCAATGATTAGGTAAGGATGTTGTTATTTGAATCTGCAGATCACAGGAGTAGTGTGTCTACCTCTGCCTTTTCTAGATGTGTTTTCTACAAATCTCAACTAAGAAATGGCAAACCAGCCAATCAGAGTTTCGTTATAAAAACAGAACAACATCCCAGAATTTAACAGGGAGCTCTACATACACACACAGTCAGACATGCGCACACACACAGCGCTGCACTCCCCTCGCTGACTCAGCTGATCCCGTCTTGCCTCTGTAATGCTTCTGTTCCTACCTTTGAAGACGGTACAGAGGGGGGATCACTTCATCCGCCCATGGGGCCCACGCAACATTTAGATTGACGGTGATAAGTCACTTGGGCGTAAATATAGTCGCTTGAAACGGCAGTCTGAATAGTGCTATAGAATGAAAAACATTTTTTTTTTTTTTTTTTATGAAAAAAAGATGATGTTGTTCAGATGCAGCCGTGTGAGGTTTTAATCTGTTTTTGGACGACAATGAGGTTTAAAGGCTCAGTATGAAAATCCTGCCACCAGGGGGCTCTCAATCGATACAATCACACAAAATGACGTTGAGGCAGGGAATCATGGGTGTTCTCTTTGCTACTCCGAACAGACATTTTTATCACAGCAGCTCATACAGCAACAGTATGGCAGCTTTCAGCAGCAGGTTTTTGATGTAACAGCCGGCGTTTCCATGGCAACGGTAAACTTGTCGTATTTGTTATGGCAGCCGCAACTGTTACAACTAAGAAAATTACTGTTGGAAAGATTTGAAGTAATGGAAGTACTCAACTACAAAAAAATATATAACACAGGTTTAGTCCATTTTTAATTACTTCAGATATTTTAATTTAAACATTTGAATAAAATTCAACATATTGTCGATTAATGGCGCAGAAATTTAAGCCATGCAAGGCTTTTTTTGCATCAGCAGTCAGTTGGATGAATTCACTGCTGGCTTTAATCGTTTGACGCGCTTTGATAATTATGGTTGAATGATAAAAAATTGTGTCGTCTTTAAAGAAGTCGCCTTATCTCACATTCAGTCGTAAAAAGCCATTTGGATTAAATTACTCCGCCTTGATGCAGCTTTGCTCATTTTCTGAAAAAAAAAAGGACGGTAACAGCAATTTGAAATAAGGGCGGACCGACCACATTAAATTAATGTCACTTTATTATAGAGAACTCAAAAGCAGTAGCAAGCCCATTTGCATTTAAAAAGTGTTGAAACGAGGTCACATCGTTGGCTCAATTTGGTCTCGTTTCAAGTGAAGTAATAAGATTTTAGGACTCGTTAGCAGATTAAATGAGTTGTTAGAAGGAAAATGTCTTTGCTGAATTTTGAGCAGGCTGAGGCGCTGTGAGGATGATAAAAATAATGAGGATGATAATGATTTGAGACCTGAAAGTGCCAGTCTTTTATCGCTAACCGCCTTGTGTCCTCTGTTCTGCTTATGCTCCCAGCAAGGTGCACATCACACGGACCACCTTGGAGTGTCTGAACGGGGACTACGAGGTGGAGCCGGGCTTCGGGCACGAGAGACACGCCTTCCTTCAGAAACACCACATAGAGACATATTTCATCGTGCCATCACACAGACGCAAAGTACGCCCAGACCTTCCTTCCTTTTCTTTTTTTTTGTGTGCATGCATTTGTCTCTCCGTGTTACAATAGCTAATCCTTTGAAGCAGAGAGGGAGGCAGGCTGTGTGTTAAGCTGGCATCCACATGGGTAGTATTACTTTCTCACACCAACTCTAAAATGCTCTGAGTAGACACAGTCTCCGCTCTGGTTTCACATGGAAACTGCAGCTGAATAGTCGTGCAAACACAGGCTTACAAATATAAGCATTTGAAATGTCCACGTTTTCTGATGAAACACGACGACTGTTAAAAAAATCCTGCTGTGACTGACTTAATTTCCAAGCACGAGAAAATTCTCCAAAGCACATTAAAATGGATTCTCCTGTCCCCCCCCCATCCCTAACTGGATAATGACAGAAAGTGGATTTCAGCCTCCACAATAGTGAACGGGATGATTGTAGGGTTAAAAAGGGTTTGAAAATGACAGGGTTTACCATTTAATTTTTAGAAGCTTTGAAGTTCTTGGAAAACAACTGCATGCAATGGAGTCTTCGGAGAGTAGACATTTCTACAAAACATCCCTGTTTTAGGTTTAAGTCTTTCCAGGAAATATGAACAACATTCTCAACATGTATTATCTTCTTATTTAAACAAAAAAAGAAAAAAAAAAGAAAAAAAAAAAAAACTGAATTGCTTTAAGTAAATAGCATGTTATCCATAATTAAAGGATAATATGTAACTTTGACACCTAGTGTTTAAAATGGGTACTGCAGTCCAAATTCAAAACTTTAGAGAGCTTTCACCCCCCTCCCACTCCTCTCTAGAGTCCATGCTCACACAAGTTGCCATGTGGTGGACACTGAAGCTTCAGTGTTTAGCCAGCTCTGCATCGGTCTGTAAACCTTTCTGCGTTCTCACCTCTCCATTTTTCAAAAGCATCTCCAATATTGATCCTAGTTTGAGCACGTTTCTGCTCGTGGCGCTTATTAGAAACATGCAGAGGATTTTTAGGTCGGGTACAAATCATCTTCATTGCAAAAAAAGTGTGTACTTCACCACACTTCATTTTCAATCAGCTTTTTCCTTTCATTTTAACCTCATTATTTCTGTTCTTGTTTCCAGATCTTTCCAGGACTCATTCTGTCAGACATCAAACCAGCCAAGAGGATGAAGTTCAAGACCGTGTGCTACCTGCTGGTGCAGCTGATGCACTGCAGGAAGATGTTCAAAGCAGAGATCCCCTTTTCCAACGTCATGACCTGCGAGGATGACGACAAGGTATTTGCGCCCCTCTCTGATATTTCAACATGTGTGACGAGATATTTTTTTTTCTTTAAGCGTTTTTATTATGCATGTGAGAAGCAGCACTGTACAGTACAGAGAAGGTAAGAAAATATCTGGGTCATGCAGCGGGGAAAATCCTTTTAATGGGTTTGAACGTGCATTTATGATGGAGTGAAATCCTGCATGGATTTCTAATCTGCTACACGCGCGCACACACACACACACACACACACACACACACACACACACACACACACACTCACACACACACACACACACACACTGTAAAGCTGTAATCTGTATTTCTAGATTTTGCAGCGTCATTAATACTACAGTACAGTGAGTTACATCTACATGTTGACAAGCCTGAGGAATAGATATTATGAGCGTCTTCATTACAAGCTCTTAAAGTCTCTGCTCTTAACCCCTTTATGAAAAGAAACGTGCATATCGACTTTATTTTTTTATGGTCGTTCACCAAGTTTTTCAAGATATGATATTGGTATTTATTTCTAATAAAGGGATTAAAAATTTGTTTCATAATAGGGAATAATTCATAGAAATACAACGTCCCCAAACAGAAGAAAGGCATGTTAATATTTCTTAAACGTTGGCAAGGCGCTCCGTCTTTGTAGTTTTGTCAGTGATTTCTAAAGACGCACATGATCGACCCTCATTGTCCCCTGATCAGTTAGTGAACCAAGATGACACATCAGAAAACTACTTATCCATAGTTTAGATCCAAATCCTGCATCTAAATTAAGTCTTATGATCTTACTCTCAGCCCTAAATGTAAGTCTGCTTCTGTTTCCCTGCAAACATATTTCAGCATCTAACTCATGTTGACATCACTGTGAGCTTCTTTGCGTGTCTTTAGCGAGCATATTTTGGCTGTAAAAACCTCGGTGACACTGCAGTTAGCTCACAGAGCTGCTCAGTTGGTATTTGGCGGTTGACGATTGGTGTCGTCATGGCGTCACAGGGTCCAGGCTCACACAAATTGCCAGCAAGCTGTAATCCCCGTGACTGTGTGAGCTTGGGCCAGGCTTTAGTATACATGATTCTGATGACGTTGCATTATGAGCGCTGGTAATCACCTGCAGCTCGGTATCGTCTGTGCTAATAGCATTAAGCACATTGTTGCACGATTATGCAAGTAGCCAAAAACCTGAGCATTGTGACACGTTTTGTAACAGAATTATGACACTTTGAAGTGTTTCATACCCCGTATAGTAAGCACACATGTAAAAATATTTATAAAACATGTAGTAAGAAAAGAAAGTGCTTTCAGAGCAGTCCTGTTATTTGACAATTTTTTTTACATATTATTCTACATACTGCCTTTATTGCTGAAGTGAGACAGGAAATGTTGGAAGGAAAGCCTGGGTAAGACCAACAGCAAAGAGCCAAGACTGAATATGAATCAAGCGGGATCCTCCAGTCTTGAAAAATGAAGCCAATGCAGAAGTGCAAAATCCTGCAGTTCCCTGAGTGTCCACTTGAGGCTGGCTGCAGGAACACCAGAAGTCACATACACACCCATTAAAAAAAACTGTTTTTACACCTTAAATAAACATGTTTACAGCCTGGTACAAAAATTGAGTTTATGAACGATACATGTTATCCATAGTTAGCCGCGTGTCTGACATGATTGACAGGTGGGCGCGATGTAACGGTTTCTCAAGAGACTTAAAACCCGCCTCAGCTCCAGCTCTCAGCCTGACGTTGGGTTGACCCCTTTAAAAGAGATATAGCACATACAACAGCATGCATTGGGAGCTCACAGTCTGTCCTTGTTAAAGAACACAACGTGATATTTTTTAATAGAAGTCTGGATCAAATCTAAGATCTTCTGCTCTGTAGAGTTTGTTGCAGCATGATTACGGTTATTTTCAACTCGGGCCTTATTTAACTCGTTTATGGTATCACGACGTCTGAGTTTGAAGAAAAGCGTCTCCACAGGAAGCAGCCACAGGACCTATGCAAACTCCATTAAAACCTCCCCACCAAAATAAAAGCAATTACTGTAAATCACACAATAACATCTCTACCACTGAGGATTCCACCCACACATCTTATTTTCTGATTAACCTCGTCCTGAAGCTACTTCAGTATGGTGTGTCATTAGTGTTAGATTAACTCGCTGCTGAAATGAATACTATATATAAAACTTCATATCATCTGAGAGCAAATCACAGAGCTCACTTCAGGAACAACATGTGAAGTGAAATGAGACGCTGTGTAAAATATAGATATATTTATATATTGTTTTTCTCTTGCACTAGTTTGGTTACGTCTGCCATCGCTCTGACCTCATGTAAACAAAAGTGACAGCGTGGCAAAATGACGTCAAACGGAGGAGAAACCGACGCACAGCGTGACGTTTAAAGAACAAAACTCTGTTTTCCTCGTCTTCACATAAACACCTTAAACAGAGTTTCTGGAAATCTTCCTCCTGGAAGGAGTTTTCCAAAAGGTGCGTTTTCAGCCTACAGTGTGGACTGTGCTGCATTCAGGTGCTCCTCGGAGAGTCCCATTTTCCAAGTTTGGTAGTCGTTCTTTGGAGTTCTGTGTGTTCACCTGATTTCAGTTTAGAGAGTGAGAATGTTGTCACAACAGCAACAAACAGTGTGGATGCTCGGAAAGCAAAAAGTTGTTGTACAATACATGATTTCATAAAAAGTATCTTAACATTAACAAAACTTTTGTTTTTCTAACTTGTGAGCTATGGGACACTCCTGAATTTCCCCCAGGGGATGAATAAAGTATTTATCCATCTATCTATCTATCTATATTTTGCCCCCCATGTGATGATGAATATGACTTCAAGTCAGCAAACACGGCACATGAGTGTGCTGCATTCATGTAGTGTCGGACACATTGGAAAAACTAGTGTCAAAAGTCTAAAACAAAACACTTTTTAAAACATGTTTGTTTGGTTTAGATGAAGGTCACACTCTCATCAATTTCTCCTTCAAAAGGCTTCCTGTACAAACTTTGTTATTTTTTTAAGGTTTGCTTAATGTGTGATATCTAGATGACTTTACCTACTTAACCTTACCACGTCACCGGACAGGCCGACCTTTGCAGACACTGATTGTTTTGTCTTTTTGCGGCGTCTTGACAGCGGCGAGCCCTGCGGACCGCCTCAGAGAAGCTGAGGAGTCGGACGTCCTTCTCAGCCGCCGCCGTGCAGCACTCACCGGGAACACGAGTCAACCGCTACATCGGGCGGCTCATCGAAGCGAGACAGACCGAGTCCGAGACAACAGACCTGAACTTCATCACCCTGTTCTACAGGAGCGGAGACAGGGAGCGCCGGGTGAGCATGCACGCAGGGACTCAGTATCATGAGCTTGAACAAACAGACGAGTAACAAATGTGGACTTTTCCTCATTACACATAAAGTAAGAAGCTTCGTGACTGCAGCTTCTCCCTCCCTCTCTTTCTCTCACATGCACACCCTACATAGTCTCTAATTCTCTTTCTCCCTCTCTCCCACGCCTGTTGTCTATGATGTCTGTGTGAGTCTGTGTGTGTGTGTCTGTGTGTGTGCCTGTGTGTGTATGAGGAATATCCACCCACACTCTCAGGAGGGTGTGCAGATAATGATTTGGGAACGTCTGAGCTGCACATGTGATATCTTCTTCTATGTGTGCGTGGGTAGAGCCATGAAGGAGACACAGAACAGGGACTTGTTTGTATGTGTGTGTGTGTGTGAGTATGTGTGTGTGTGTTAGTGTCAGTATCTGCCTCTTCATCGATGCAATCTAGACATTCAAGCCGGGAAAAGAATTAAGACTTAGAATCGTATGAAAAACAAGTTAATTTGGTGCAGTGGTAGCCTGGAGGTTGGTGTGTACCCTCCATGCACAGAGGATATGATCCTGGAGGCAGGTGGCCCAGCTTTGAATGCACAGGTCAGACTCGAACCTGGGCCGCCCGCTTGGAGGACTATAGTCACCGTACTGTACATGGGACGTGGTCTAGCCCACAGCTCCCAAAAAACAACATGGAAAAAAAAACCCGGCTATTTTTGATGTGTGTGTTCCTCTTACTGAGAAGGATGACTGAGAAAGGAAATTCGGTGTTTTGGTGCTCCTTACAGTTTAATCCCGATGTAGCCCTCGCTCTCTTTTTGGTTTGTTTACCAGCTGACAGATTGTTTTCTGTAAGCGAGGATGTTAAAACACACTTCAGTTTTGTAACAGAAAAGTTAACAACCGTGCTGTTGGTGTTTATCTGTTGCTGCCGCTCTGTGAAAGTTTACTGTTCAAAAATAAAATAATGGTCTCACATTCACAATTTCACAAATGTGCATTCAGCGTGAAAGCAGGGACAAATCTTCCCCCCACCTACCCCTAACTACACCCACTCAAACAGCTGATAGGATGGAGGGAGGGATGGATGGATGCCTCTCATGTTGACATTCTCTCTCTCTCTCTCTCTCTCTCTCTCTCTCTCTCTCTCTCTCTCTCTCTCTCTCTCTCTCTTTTGTTCCTCCTCAGTATCACCAGGTGTACGACGACCATTTCATCAGCGCTGTGGTTCTCTCTCTGATCCTCTCTGCTCTGTTTGGCCTTATCTATTTGCTAATGATCCCACAGTAAGTATACACACACACACACACACACACACACACACACACACACACACACACACACACACACACACAAGTGCAATGTGCCCATTCGTCCAGCGTAATTGGATCGATCTGGCTGGGCTGTAGTGAGACAATTAAAGAGGAAAGTGTTGTTGGAATACAGGGAAAGCCCTCCTTCACTCTCTCGTCTCTCCTCTGCTCTCTCAGAGGGATGCTGGTGCTGCTGCTGCTGGTGCTGTGTGTGTGTTTCCACGTGGCCTGTGTCATGTACCTTCATCTCACCAGTGTTCAGGTAGGACTCTCACACCTCCTCCTGCAGGATTTCTGCACACACACACATTAGTCCCCTGCGCAACACAAACAGCTTCAACACAGCTTAGACAGAGGCTAAACACATCTGGATCATGCTTTGGCAGGTTTGTATTGATACACTCTTTGACTTTTATACTTTGAATAGACTACTGGACATTCAGTGCATCACAAGGAGGAATATCAGAGCAAAGCATTGAGTAGAGTATTAGGACATGCCCACCCTGACAGCGCACTCAAATTTCCCTGCAACTGCAAACAGAGCTGGTCAATCAAAGGAGAGTGGGCACGTAGCTAGGGGGGGCCTTAAAGAGACAGTAGCTCAAATGAACTCTTTCAGGAAGAGGCTGAAATGAGGGATTTTTCTGGTGCCAGTATCAGATAAATAAGACGGTTTTTGAGCTACACATCTCATAACGCTACTCAATAGGTGTCCCAGATTTAATGGTAAAAGTGAGGACAATAGACCTCCTTTAAAGATTACATCTGTGGTCAAATTATCCTTAATCCTGGTTTTAAAAAGTCCCATACAAGTCAAATGCTCCAGTTTTTAGGCGACTCTGTTCAGACCAAGAGGAGGAGGCACAACACCTGTTTTATTTGATCTAGTGTATAGCCTTGCAAAGACTTTTCTCTCCATTTCTCTGTGATGAAAGTTAAAGTAACTAAATCGTTTAATGCTGAGAACAAGCGATCAGTGGATGTTGATTCCTTCACAGCACGGTTTAGATTTTGTCTGTAAAAACACAGCTTCAGATGTTAACTATCACATACTAACCCCAGACTAACTGTGAAGTCATCTTCACTCTTTGACACCATCTTTTCCCTCTCTCTGTTTATATAACTCTCATGCTACATTGAACTGTCATCATATCCTTTAAGCGGCTCCTGCACATAATGAGCCCCACCTCTCGTGTCATTTCCACTCCTGGCTAATGATGTGTTCAAAAAGCTATTGAGGTAGATAAACAGGTGCTTCATTTACTCTCTTGTTCTGTTTCTAACTGCTTCCCCACCTCTTCTTCTTCTTCTTCTTCTACTTCTTCTCTTTCCTCCCATTGTAGTGCCAGCCGGGCTGCCTCACCATCCACATCCGAACAGTGCTGTCTGTCTTCCTCGCTCTGCTGACCTACTCTGTAACCCAGGCGTGTGTGGTAGGTCTGTCTTTAAGATCCCAAACCGGGATTTCATGAGTGTAATGATTACTTGGTTACACAGTATGTTTGTACTTTGAGTATATAATCAGGGGTGTGTCCAGAGGGGTCGGGGGTCACATGGGCCCCCCTTGAAATCTGTTTGGCCACCCCAAAAATCATTAACTGTGGTTGGCTATTTGCCCTGTCAGAGGCGGGACTAATAAACACTGACTATTGAGGGTAGCTAAAGGCTGCTGGTAGCTCTCTTCACATATCAATGACGCATATTTTCTTCATTTTTTACTTTGCACATCTATTTCACTAGACAGGTGCATAAGAAGGTAATGTAAAGCACACTTTCTTTATAGAATTGAACTTACAGGCAATTTCTTTTGGGGACCAAAACGTCACCAATGTATGTATTTTTGCAAGTAACAATGTTTAGGAGTTCACAGTAGAAGCTGCATTAAAAGTAGAACTTCCTGTAGTGCTACTTCATGTCATTAAAAGTCTGAGGAGATACAGAGTGCTGTGAGCTGAGGTCGGAGCCTCCATTAAAAACATCAAATAAATCAACATTACTGATGTCAATGTTTTAACCTTAATATGCTTAAAAAAACAGATATTAGTGTGCACATAAACACTGAATGAAGTGTCAAAAGAATCTGGGTTTAGTAGTGATATCACCACACAATGGCCTAAAAATCTTGCACAATAGTAATGATAGTAAAAGTAGCGTTAGAACTGATTGTAGTCAAAGCTCTGGAGATAGATGAGTAAGAAGCAGTGTCATCATTTGGTGGTTCATCCTGCACACTCCGCTGTTGTTACAGAGTCTCTGCAGCACTGGAGTTGGCAGATTAATGCCATAACGGCTGAGCAGATGGTGCTGTGGGCCTCTGAAGAATAAAACAGTTATTGTTCGAGTGTAAAATATCCATTAAGATATTTTAAATGCAAATTGGTCGGCGTCAGCGTCAGCCCTGTGTGTGTGTCAAACGGGACACAATAAAGCAAAGGTGAAGCAGGCAGCAGAGAGGGTTGTTTCTGCTAGCTTCAGCCTCTGAGAGTTTTAATTATTGGTTAATCAAACTTGTGTGTGTGTTTGTCGGTGTGTGTGTGCGTGTGTGTGTATGTGTGTGTGTGTGAGTGTGAGTGTGTGTGTGTGTGTGTGTGTGTGTGTGTGTGTGTGTGTGTTTTTTTTTCTGGGAGTGTGTTAGAATTTTAATTAAGTCTGCAAAATGTCCAAGATCAGCCAGCGAAACAGGAGCCGACAGAAATGCTTTTGATCTTTTTTTGGAAAAGGAAGTCACAAACTAGAAGTAATTGAATTATAATTGATAGAAATAATATTAAGAACACTTCAGCCGTGCGAGCAGCTCTCTGAAACTACACTGAGCACAACAGAAGGAGAACCAACGGACTCTCCAAACCAGCGGAAGACTTTCTCTGGCCTAAAAGGCAAAATGATGACAAACGAATCAACTAGAAGAGGCATATTATCGCTTGAATTATTTGCAGAATCTGACTTGTCTGCCGCTCTCCGTCTTACAGAAACTCGCTGGTGCAATAAGAAGTTAGGCCTGGGTGAAGTGTGGAGGAAGGAGGGGAGGGGGGAGCTGAGGGAGGAAGGAGGTGTGAACAAAGAGATAACTTGTTTTGGTCTGAAAATCTCCTTTGAAAGTCACACAGTAGGACTTTGACTTTAATACCTAAAGTTGAAATGACTCATGGATGTGATTCCTCCTGTGTTTGTGTGCTGGCGGTGCATGTTCTTCAAAATTGTGGTACGCTTCTAACTGCTCAATTAAGGGCAAAGCAAACAATGTTGTGTTGCCGGTATGATCCGGTTTCGATAAGTGCTTTGTGTCTGTGTGCGTCCGTAATGAAGACCGTAACTAGCTGGGATTTCAAAGTGGTCAGGAGCTCGGTGGTCAAAATGAGAAAATCTTGCCACATGTGTGTCCTATTGTCACACCTATTTCTACTTTCGACCTTATTTCTCTCCCGCTCTCTCTCTCCGCCTCTCTCTTTCTTTCCTTCTGTTTGTTCTCCTACATGTGGTGGTCAGGTTTGAGTGAGTTACTGCGCTTACGTATATGCTCTGTGCCTGTCACTAAAACTTTCTCATGACCCCCCCCCCAAAGTCAATCAATATTGAGATTCAGTTTAAAGGTCCAATCAGTAAGATGTGTAGTGACTGAAATGATAAAGTGATCTTACTATATGATCAGACATTAAGGAAACATGCTATGTTGAAGTGCTGGCTTCTCTGACAACAACGCAGCAGCCAGTATGTCCTCCTTCTAACTTTAGATTCTGGTCCTGAATGCTCTGGATTTATTTGGACCAGAGAAGGTAGGCGGTTTTCAGGAGACCCCCAAACACGGCCGTTTTGGACGCCCCTCGGTTTTCCAGATATGAGAGCAGTTATCAGGTCAACCCAACAGGTGTTGCAGCGATGGAAGCGGGCAAGAGAACTGGTTCAGATAGAAGTGATTGTACCCGACCTAAAAAGCCTCTGCATGTTTCTAATAAGCTCCACGAGCAGAAACGTGCTCAAACTAGGATCAATATTGGAGATGCTTTTGAAAAATGGAGAGAGGTTAGAACACAGAAAGGTTTACAGAACGATGCAGAGCTGGCTAAACACTGAAGCTTCAGTGTCTGCAACACGGAAGCCATCTTTAATCCATTTAGTAACCATCTTCACTTTTATTTCTTCCATCCCTTCCTCCAGGTTGGATGTGTTCCTTGGGGCAGATTTGGGACAAACTCCAGCCTCTCTGTGGATGACGCTCCTGCAGATGCTCTTCCTGAGGTCGGACCTCCCAACAGCACGCTGGCAGACAGAGCTTGTACCAACATGGCGTATGCGCTGCTGTCCTGTGTGGCCGCCACCCTCACTGTTGTCCCCTACCTCCGAGTGTCCTCGCTTCCTAAGATCGTCCTGCTCTTCCTCCTCTCTGTCACCTACACCGTCGTGATGGAGACTAGTGGCTATCGGCAAGCTGTGGGGTGAGACTGTAGTGATATCATGTCTGATTTATGGTTTAATTCATGTTTCTTCTGAGAAAATAAAGTATAAAGAACCAAACAACCTTTTCTTTTTGTGTGTGTGTGTGTTTCAGAGGAGGGTTTCTCCACACGCGTGGGTATGATCCTGTGTTGGCGGTCTTGCTGTTTTCTGCAGCTCTGGCTCTGCATTCGAGGCAGCTGGACCTGAAGCTGCGGCTCGACTATCTCTGGGCCACTCGGGTATGTACCTTTAACTTGAAGCACAAATGTAACCTCTTGTTTTTTTTTTTTTGTACATTTAGGCTGTGGTTGTAAATCTTCCAATCAAGTTTAAAGTTATTCTGAGTGGAGTGGATGTCTTCACCTCGAGTTGTGGAGAACATAATCTATGATCTATGATTGAGAGGTTTGTGGTTTGTTCCTCAGCTTTATGAGTATGTCTGAGATACTAATGTAATGATTTGGATGTTTACCAACGCAGTAAGAGCATTTGCGCTTTGGCACGGTACACTTCATGCAAGAGCACGAGCACGGGTACACAACGTGGACAACCTTTATTATGGAGAAATCCCGGAGTGTTCTGGCTGTATCTGACTAACATGACTCAAAATAAGACACAAAGTCAGTAAAATATCTGTCATGTTCTCTGTGTTGTTCTCTGATGTGCAGACGCGGACCCGACCATGTGTCCCTTCCCCCCCAACTCCGCCTGTCTTGTCATCTAAGCACGCTTCATGATCATGTAAAGCCATGCATGTGTTGTATTATGACCTTATGTTGAAGAGGTAACCGTGCTCAGGCCCGGTTAGTCCTGGAGCAGTGTGAGTGCAGACCAGAGGGGGAATGGGGAGGGGGGATCAATTGCTCTTAAGCACAGTACGGGACAACTTTACCTAGTGTGAGTAGAGTAATGTTGAGTAGCATACCTTTGCTATGAGTTGTTCTTGGGAGCCTCCGAGTGAGCTGATGTGAGCAAACCTTTAAGACTCAAAGTGTCTCGTTTTTTTAGACACAAAGTATCACCAACTCAAAGTTTTCTTTCTTTTTTTTCTGTAATAAGAGAGATGCAACCGTCCCTGTCTGGGTTCTTCCAATAAATGGACTCCCAAGCATCAATGTGCACCAAGTTTTTATTTTAACTTATTGTGTTATTATTGTGTCATGCTACGAGACCCCATGAATATAAAGAGACCAAAGACCAAAAGTAGACTCGTAATGATAATAATACTAACAACCATCCTGATGTTTCTTCCCGGCTTCAGAGACTAAAGTAGACATCTTATAAACATTGAAAATAAAAATAAATACAAACGACGCACCACTATAAAACTGAACATTGAGTTAGAGCGATCTTAACAAGTTCAGGTCCTCAGCTGAAGGATGAAAAGAGGCCTTCTTTCTCCGTCTGATTTAAAAACATTCAGCACGGCGACAGGTTTTGTGTTTATGCAAATGAACATGTTTGTGATGAGTCACATTTCCATCTGTGTTCTCTTTATCATGACAAAATAAAAAAAACCTGTCATGCACGGACGACAACAGAATGAAACCGTTTGTAGTTTGAATCCTTTTGTCACTGGAGCTTGAAAAACATCAACATAGTTCATTTGTTTAGTTTTAATATTTGTACTCTTGGCTCCTTTTTTTCCTCTCTGGTCTCTTTTTCATGATATGCCGTCTTGTAAACGTGTTTGGTGCTCGGCATTCTTTTTTAAATATTACACAATAATTCAAAAAAAGTAAAGCTGCACGGTGGTCTAGTGGTTAGCGCTGTTGCCTAACAGCCAGGAGATTCCTGGTTTGAATCCCCAGACAGTGTGGCTGGTTGTCTGTCTTTATGTGAGCCCTGTGATTGACTGTCCAGGGTGTAACCCCGCCTCTCGTCCAATGACAGCTGCTGGGATCCACTCCATCCTTCCCCCCGTGACCCTGAATAAGAAAAGCCGTACAGATACTGAATGGATGGATAATATTTTAGAATAATAGATCAGATTTTTGCAGTTTTCTTGCTCTTGTGTTTGAGATGAATTAATTTCCCCCCAGCTGTGTGTAATCATCGTAGAAAGCTGAGCTAATAAATTAAAATGTGTTTCATGATGAGGGGAGGATTTATTTTTGTGTAAACACAGTTTAATATCATGCACATTTTCTCCAGGATGTGTTTGCATGCTCAGTCTTGTTCAGTCTCAGCGGATCATGAGAGTGTTTGTGTTTCTATTTTTAGAATGACAGTGAACGTTTGTCTTGTTTGCAAATCATTATCTCCCTCTAGTGATAAGAAGCAGTAATTACACCTGAACTCTGAGCCACATTAGAGGTTCAGGTTTGGCTCACCTCTCTGTCTCGCCCTGTGTGTCCTGTGTCTTGTCTCCAGGCGGAGGAGGAGAGAGGCGACATGGAGAAAGTGAAGCTGGACAATAAGAGGATCCTGTTCAACCTGCTGCCGGCTCATGTGGCTCAGCACTTCCTCATGTCGAACCCCAGGAACATGGTGAGCATCCGCAGTTTAAAGAGGAAACGCCTGTGAAGACTTGAAGATTTGTAGATCAGAAGAGTCCCAGACACCTTGTTTAAAAGTGGGTCAGTCCTGAGTGAAAAGTCAATGTTGTTAAGTTGCCATTATCCGTGGTTATGAACGTTTTATCACTCTCTTTAAAGGACTCATTAACCACTGACCCTTTAATGAATTTAACAACGACTTTTCCCCCTCAGAGTTTTACTTTTCAATAACTTTAATAAAGCCTGGAGAGGTGAAATTAAACAATATCAGTTAATATTACGGGAAAAATTAAACCTTTGTGCTAATTAAAAACCCTTTAAAGACATGTTAGTACGAGATAATATGTGCTTTAAGTCCTCTGTGTTTACAGCAGTAACCTGGACAACATGCCAGTGTGCTGTTTGTGCACACACACTTGTGTGGAAGAATGTGTAACTTTTTGATCCAGTAGATGTTGCCATTGAACATTGAACCAAAACAAACTGCTGTTTGACACCAGCAATTAGATTTGCAACCATAATTAAGCCCAAGCGGCAGACAAAATTGTTCTTTTCTCGAGCTGCGACCCTGAGGCAGGACATGGCGTATAAAGAATGGCAGGGAAATGGTGGGCGAAGCAACAGAGTCAGCTGTTCTAGGGGTTAACCTCGGTCATGCACCAATCACAGGATCTAAATGTCACCACCCCCTCCCACTCGCTTGAGGTGAATCCACCTGATCATATCCTCCACCGTTCTCATATCAGCAGATTCAGAAAAATACTTGGGGTCTGTCAGGAGAAACTCCGGATGAAGTCTGAGTGAAAAATGTGTCTGTTTGCGTTCACACATGCAGTAGTGCCCCCCAACACCCTCGAGAACATCAGGAGTTCATCAGGAGTTTTTGCAAGTGTGAACAAGGCTGAAGCTGTCAGAAGATGACAGGACATTTACTCTCGGCATCAAAAAAGCCTTTTTACACATTGATGTTGATATCAGTTCCAGCTGAATATCAGATGTTTTTTCTCATAGAAGAACAAGTTTGATGAATTGATTTCATAAAAAGAAATGCCCCACATGTGCCTGAAGTGTTGATGTGGGAAAACATCTCAGCTGTTTGGGGACAATGGCTCTGCTTCCCTCAGCTTGTGTTGATGGTGTTAAAGTGGAAGTGTGAGCTGACAGCCCTGCGTGTTTCTGTATCCACTGATTGATGAACATCCCCTCCACTGATCTCAGTTCCTTCCTCGTCCCCGCTCCTCCATTTTTCAGGAAGTGATGAAAACATACATCCTTTCAGGAAATTCACGAGCTCTCGGGAGGACAGGCTCGGTTTGTAAACACTGAAGCTGTGTCCACGTTCTTTATGCTACATCCTTCTAGTGTCAACATTTCACATGCTGGATGTCAATGTGTCATGCAACAGTCCCCAGTGTAACTTCAACACAGACAGAAACACCAAGCAAATGCCTCTGCACACTGTCTCCGAACCGTTTGTCCTTCATTGGGGTTTTTTGCGAATCTATTTTCTGCATTTTCTCGCAGTTTTTGTGTGTGTGTGTGTGTGTGTGTGTGTGTGTGTGTGTGTGTGTGTGTTGTTTGTGTGTGTGTGTGTCCCTACCTCAAACATGCTGCCAGGTGAACGTATGTTGAAGTAATCCCAGGATGAGTCTGCAGAGGGCGATAAGCGGCTCGTCCTGCATACCATACGATAGTCCCCCAATATGACACCAACAATTTCATGAGACGATTTCAAGCCTCACAGTGCTCAACTCCCATTACTGTAGGGCAGCCCTCCCCTGGCAGCCCTGCAGCGTTCTGCCCCCCCAGGAGGCTTCCAGAGAGCTAGCCAATCAGATAAAAGTGGGCATGTGGGGAGGGGGGTGGGCCTTAAAGAAACAGCACATGTAGGCAGATGCTTGAGATAAATAAGAATCATGCAAAGCTCCTCTTAAGGTTTCACAGGCGGACAACATGAAAGTTTAAAATGAGGAGAATATGGGATCTTCAAGACAAACTCAGGCGTGTTTGGGCCTCAAACTGTTGTCGGTCGAGGAGGAGACCAACTTTGTGTGTGAAGAGTTTAAATTTTGACTAGACTTTTAATGTAAGTAGACATCAAAAGAAAGCTGAAAACATCAACATGTACCATTAGAATTATGTTGAAAAAAATCAATGTGACAGGCTGAGAAGAAGAATACACCACATTGGAGGGAAGTATTTTCATGGTGCAATAATTCACCCAGATGAGACACTAGACAACCCCAGGCTTTGGCATCACAGATGACTGTGGGGATGACTGGATGTGTCATTGGTGTTGATCTTTTTTCAGGGTCGACTTTATTCATTTTGATAAAGAGATAAAGTAGGATAGGGTGTAAAACCCTTGAAACAATCGTTGGGCCGTGCATCAGAGGCTGCAGAGATCGTCCGATGCTGAGACTAGTAAACAAAGAGGGCAGGAAGTCAGGAAGGAAGTTTCCGGCACATTGATGACCCCCCGTCGGAGCTGCAATGTATAGAAAGGCTTCCTCTCTTTCCTCTGGGCTAAAGTTCACTCACACACTGTGTTCATAACACAGCACAGTGGGACTCTGCTGCCTGCAACTCAAGATTCACTGCCTGCAACTCGATGATTAGAAAATGTGTTTTTATCACATGTGGAATGACAGAAGTGTCCTGCGAGTAAAACACATTTGTCTGCAGATTTTAACCAAAAGAGTTGACGGAGCACCTCAAACTCTTCAGTCTTAAATCTGATCCTGCAGCTGCAACATATGTGACCTTTATCTACGTCTGAATCACAATAACGAGGAGGACCATGTAGTACGTGCAAAGAATTAGTTTAAAAACTAAAGAAACAAGGCTTTGCTGATCGATGTACAGATGAAGGATGCAGTCTTCCATGTGTTCAGTTGTCTGGACTCATGAAATGTGCAAAACTTATCGTTCATAAAATGAGATTTCAGTGGGAAACACTGACTTTCAGGGAAAGGAAATTATGTTGTGGTGTTGCTTCCATCAGTGAAGACATATTAAACGTCATGTGGAGATATTCAGCAGTAAATTAATGGTACACAATAAGTATTGGTGCTCACTGTGGGCAAAACAATACGATTAAAGCTCTGACTCCATTAAAGAATCAAAATCAAAACAACCTCAGTGCGGGACTTGCGGGAAAGGAGCCACAGGTGGGATTCGATCCTGGGCCGCCCGCTCCGAGGACTATGGCCTCTCTCTCTCTCTCTCTCTCTCTCTCTCTCTCTCTCTCTCTCTCTCCACACATTGCCTGTGTCTCTTCAGCTGTCCTTTCCAAATGAAGGCAAAAGGAGAAGGTAGTTGAACTTAAAACAGAAGCTTAATATCATTTACCTCCATTGCAGGCCAGCGGGGAAATGGGGAGGCGGAGGCAATCGTGCTTAAGCACAGTATGGGACAACTGAGCCTCGTTTGAGTGCGCCCTAAATCGTCTCAATATCTGACTTTGCGACTCTTAAAACAAGTTTTCATTCACATTTTTGAAAATGTGGATTATGACAACTGGCATTGCTATATATGTTTTTGATAAATCGATTGGAATTTTTCCGTATTTATATCAATTTTTAATTGTATTGTGAGGTATTATTCCATCCCTACTGCTTATTAAAATGATGGTATGGTTAGCAACCTAATTATTGAACTACCAATCCACCCATCAAACTTCCCACAGATCTCTCGTCTCTCCGTGGTGGCTAATCAAATTACTTTTACAAGAAACTTTTTCCAGCTCCTCCTTGGGAATCCCGGGGCCGTCCAAACCAGATGACATAGATTATCCTTCCAGCATCTTCTGGGGTCTACCCCAGGGTCTCACACATACCTTGAAAACCTCCAAAGGGAGGAGCCCCAGATTCATCCTGATCAGAAACCAAAACCACTTAAGTCGGCGCTCCTCCAAACTCCCTCTGGTTAAACAAGCTTTTCACACAAATGGTCTTCTTCAGCAGGTGGAGTTAAACCTCAGTTGTGTTATTACAGGAGGAGGCCTACCGATACACCACCTAATTGTTTTCATTTGACTAAATCTACAAATTTAACGTCATGTGGCAACACTTGGTTTAAAAGTTCCCACAGGGGCATTCTTTCCAACGTCTTAAAACCCTCAGATCAGAGATTTGACATATTTTTTCCTTCTCTTTAGGACTTGTACTACCAGTCCTACGCTCAGGTCGGAGTGTTGTTCGCCTCCATCGCCAACTTCAACGACTTCTACATCGAGCTGGACGGGAACAACATGGGCGTCGAGTGTCTCCGGCTGCTCAATGAGATCATCGCCGACTTTGATGAGGTCAGTAAACTCATCATCCCGTCGTAAATCTGTGTTTATTTTAAATAGTTTTTCCTGCAGGTTTTGTGTCTTCCCTTTGGGAGAAATTTGAGGGAAACTCTGCAGCTCGGTAATGTCATCTCCAAGGATGACACTGCGGTCATGACTGTCGGTTTTCAAAAACACTGTTTATTGAAGCAACGTGATAAGCAACGGTTGTGGTTGGGAAAGTTCTGCAAAATGGGCGATTACTCACAGATGACTTTGGCCTGAGTGCGTCTGTAATCAGCAGCATGAAGCATCAAAGATGACACTGTGGCCGTTACTTGGATGGACCATGAAAAAATGGTCAATTTTTTATTGCATTTTTATTTGTTTACCAAAGCTATCGATGATTTATATGAACTTAGACTCACAATTTGACTATTTTGATTTGAAATTTGTAGGAAACAGTAATGATGCAAAAACCCAAATCTTTAGGAGGTAGTGAAGACTACTTGAAATAAAAGCATGGACGAGCCTTTCTGGGTCTCTTTTTTTCAGTCCTAAAAATCGTTTTACACTTAATTTAAGCCCCATTCACCTGACAGGTCCAGATACACATTTTAAGATTTTCAAGATATATATATTTTTTTAGATTTTTATTTTTATTTTTTTACTTTAATGGAGGGATACGACAGTGGATAGAGTCGGAGTAGGGAAAGAGTAGGGAATGACATGCAGGAAAGGAGCAACAGGTGGGATTTGAACCTGGGCGTCCCGCTTGGAGGACCATAGCCTCTGTTCATGGGGCGCGCGCACTACACTAAAAATATTAGTGTAAACAATAACTGCTAATGAAGCAGGCGCCAAAAATGAGATATATCAACTAATTTAGATATAGACATCTCATTTCAAGACACTCAACAAGTACATTTGACTTCCTGCACTGGCATTTATGTCTTAATATACGATGTGTACCTAGACTTGTCGGGCGGATTTGGTTTAAAATAAGTATAATAAGATATTTTTGACAGGAAATGAGGCAAACCCAAACTTCTAAGATTTGAGTTTTTGCAGTGTTAACGCTTATTTCTTCTTCTGTCTCCTTCCAGCTGATGGACAAAGATTGCTACAGGGATATCGAGAAAATCAAGACCATTGGCAGCACGTACATGGCTGCTGTAGGGCTGGTTCCTACAACTGCCTCCAAGGTACACGCATGCAGCAGCTATTTTTAGTCCCCGCATGAGTTTGCAGAGTATTAGGTTTTCAAAACAGTTCAGATTGCACTATTTCAAGAGATTTTTTTCTCTGGCTGTTGATATTTAGAAAGCTGTCACATTTCACTCCACAAATCCTCCGTGATGGATTATGGACTTCTATGGTGTCAGCATGTTCCACATTCATGAAGTTTCTTTGCTAAAATCCTGCAAAGCGGATAAACAAAAGAGGCCTCTCTTCTAAACTTTATGTGAACATAACTCCCGGTCTTACTTTAAACTTTGGGAAGGAAACCTTGTGCGTGATTTTGCTGGCATGGAGACTTACACCGAACAAAAGAGGACCTGGATCCAGAAGGATCATACAGTTTACAAGAGCGGGTACAGGGAGATCTCATCTGTCACAAAAGCTTCAGCTGATATCGCCCATATGTGAATTCCTTAACAATCTTAGAATTACAAAAATCACAGATCAGGCAGATGGCATCACCTGATGTTCTAACCTCTTCAAGAAGAAAGAGACTGAATGAGCCGGGGCCTGGTCAGAGGGGTGGCATGGGCCCCTTTGAAATCTGATTGGCCAGGTGCCACCCCAAAATCCAAATCTTTGATTGGCTATTTGCCTTACCAGAGGAGGGACTTAAGTACAACTATTCTGGCTGTTTCCATCAGGCTGATGGTAGTACTTTCTGTTGTGCAAGAGTTTGCATGCAGTCTTGTTGGTACCTGAAATCTTTGTTTTTGAGTCCCTAAAGAATCAAACTAAGAAGATGTATATGTTTCCACATTTTGTTCCTAACAAGTACACATCATTTGTGTGGATACAAAGGGGTAAAAAAAATGAATCAGTTTACATGTGTGTACCCACAAAGGTCCGGCCACCCCTGCATAAATCAGTGCCTCAGGTGGGCCACCCCACTTTAAAAAATCTGGACACGCCCCTGTGAATGAAAGCGTGTAATATTTCCACCAAACTTTAATACTGACTTCCCTTATCTGAACAGATCTAAGTTGTGTCCTAAATAACACACTCATTCCCTACTCCATGCTCCCTACATAGAGAGTTAGCTGAAGTGGACTATAAAGTGCACTCATTTGGCACAATAATAAATAAAAAACCTTTTCAGTGACCTTTGATCGCCAAAATCTAATTAACTCATGCTTCATCCAGCCAATCAAACGGTAAATGGACTTGAGCTTGTAGAGAGCTTTTCTAGTATTATGACTACTCAAAACGCTTTTTACCCCACAGGTAGTGCACTAATTCGGAAAAATGAAAAAAAAAATTCAGGAAACCACTTTCTCGCTCTACAACCGTTGACAGTGACGTCATACTAACGTTACTCCATTTACTTTTAAACTTAGTAGACTTCATGATCACATACAGCCATTCATTTGTTGTAGTACAATGTTATGAATAAGAGGTAACCATGCTCAGGCCCAGTTTGTCCTGGGGCAGTGTGAGTGCAGGCCAGCGGAGAAATAGGGAGGGGGGACAACTTTGCCTAGTGTGAGTGCGCCCTAAGTCAAAGAACTGGAGTCTGTGTCACACCTGAATTGTTTAGTGTAGGCTCATAATGGATGTCAAAGACTTGAAAAAATGTCTCTCCAACATCATCATGGATGCACATAAATGATGCCGCAAAACCTGATTTAATCTGGGAAGTAAATAAAATAGATAAACATCCAGATTTTTTTTTTTTTCCAGGGATGAATCAAGTCTGTTTACAGAGATATTGTTATATAATTACCTCGTTGTTTGTGACTTTGATCAATTGAAACTTCATGACGTTGGAAACTAACTTTAATTTTGTGCATTTATTCCAATGTTATCAAGTCAAATAAACACAACTGGAAGACGTATCATCTCCTAAACTGTGTCTTTTTGTTACTTTTTTTTTTTTTTTAATCTATAGGCGAAGAAATCCATCACCTCACATTTATGCACAGTGTCCGACTTTGCCATTGAGATGTTTGACGTCCTGGACGCCATCAACTACCAGTCGTACAATGACTTTGTGCTGCGAGTAGGTGAGAGAAAACACACACTCACACACACACTCACACACAGACACACACTGGTCTATATAAACATGGCTTTGGGAGCTTCTGACCTATTGCACTGGACACCATGGACGCTCGGTGCCGGTAAGCTCTGGAGGAAATGCATCACAGAAAGAGCGCTCCTCTGCAGGAAGCTCGTCACAGCGAGACCTGAAGTTCTGGGTTCTATTGTGTTGGGTATCCTGTGGGGAGCCTGCAGCAGGAGCCCGTGTTTAATCCCAGCGTAGCCTGGTGTACACAATGCCATCCTGTCTGCAGACTGAGGGGCTCCATGTGGAAGAACTGCATATGTTTGTGTGGCTTACTGAACCCTGCTTGCAGAAACACCACTATTGGGAATCTTTGTTATTTCTGCAGATTTCCAGTCAGTACAAAAAAAAACAAAAAACAAAGATTGGCCTGGTTTTACTTGTTCTGTATGTGACATTTTTCGGTTCTCTCGAACCCTCAGAGCTGTGTCTGCAGAAGAGACAAGTCATCATCGTGACTCAATATGGTATTCATTTGACACACTATAGACAGACATAGCTGAACAGCAGCAGCTGCAGAGAGAGCAGTTAGTGGATTGATTCTTATTTTATGAGTACCACAGACTTTATTTCTTGTTTTGAAGTTTTGATCCTAGCATTATTTATTATCATCAGTTCCACACAGAAACTGGAATTACTGCCTCACTGTTGTAATGCATCTTCCAACCAGTCAACTGTTTTCCCACAGAAAGACAGGGTAACTGTGACAAAATGGGACAGGGGTAATTCCAGAGAAAGTCTAGCTCTTAAACCAGGAGTTCTCAAACCCCGAGAATAAGGGTGCCAGACACTGGGAACCCCCCACTGTCCCTTGAGTTGGCTAAGACTTACTAGTACCGGGTTGGACCCCCTTTTGCCTTCAGAGCTGCCTTAATTCTTCATGGCATAGATTCAGCAAGATGCTGGAAACATTTCTTCTTACCATTATTTTGGTCAATGCTAACATGACACCACATCCCTAAAGTGCTCTTTTGGATTGAGATCGTGTGACTGTAGAGGCCATTTGAGTACAGTGACCTCATTGTCATGTTCAAGAAACCAATTTGAGCTTTGTGACATGGCACGTTATCCTGCTTGAAGTAGCCATCAGAAGACGGGTACACTGTGGTCACAAAGGGATGGACATGGTCAGCAATAATACCGGATACGTTTCTCGATGCTCGTCTGCATACCACGGTTGTAACGAGGGGTTATTTATTTACTGTTGCCCTGCTATCAGAACAAACCAGTCTGGCCATTCTCCTCGGACCTCTGACCTCACGCATCAACAAGGCATTTTTGCACAGAGACCTGATGCTCACTGGATTTTTTTCTCTTTTTCGGACCATTCTCTGTAAACCCTTGAGATTGTTGTACTTCAGAAGATAATCTTGAACATGTCTACATGCCTAAATGCATTGAGATGCTGCCATGTGATTGGTTGAAAAAAGATATTTGCATTAACGAGCACTTGAACAGCTGTACCTAATAAAGTGGTCAGTGAGTGTTTAGCAGCGCACAGCCACACCCTCGCACTTATAGGCCTATCTAAACACTGGTAACACAAAATAACCGGGTCAGGTTTAAGTAAGTCATTAAACTAACTGAAGAATAAAACAGCCTAAAAAGCACAATATTATATATTCTATAGAAGATTATTGTAAGAAAGACTAGAAGCAGAATACAAAAAAAAGTCCCTAAAGATTGGGATTGATGTTAAGTTGCAGTGACCTTGACTTTTCACAACTTCTTGCTTCAGTCCAAGAGTCAAATTCTGCGATATTCCCTGCGGACGTTTCACAAGAATGGGATGGGAATGATTTCCAGGAAAGTGTTTCTCGATGTCACAGAGGAGTTTCACTCTCTGCATGAGACATATCATCACCTAATGTCTTCGTCTTTTTTTTGTTTAAAGATTTATTTTTGGGGCTTTTGTGCCTTTATTTGATAGAACAGTGGACAGAGTAGGAAATCAGGAGAGAGATATCAGGGGATGGCGTGCAGGAAAGGAGCCACAGGTCAGGCTTGAACCTGGGCCACAAGCCTGGACGACTACTTCCTCGGTCACCTCGGGCACCTAGCACCCCTTTATTTTTTATTTTATTAGATATTTGATCAAAATTGTGTCATTGCCAAAAACCTTTTTTTGAGATAACAGTGAATATTTGCATCTTGCAGCAGGAAACACCTACAGCCTATCAGACACTGGAACACCAAGTACAGGTAAAAATCTGTGTGGTTTAACTCAAAGGCTTTTTAAATTCCAGGTATCAATGTAGGACCAGTGGTGGCCGGAGTTATCGGAGCCAGAAGACCTCAGTATGACATCTGGGGAAACACGGTGAACGTAGCCAGCAGGATGGACAGCACAGGAGTTCAGGGAAAGATACAGGTACAGTACTGAAGTCGAGTCAAAGAGAACAGAACAAACCCTGCTCAGAGGGGCTTTAGATCCTAAATCATGCAGCAACATCAGTCCTTAGGGTATGAACCACTCATGGAATATGGATTAAAATAACAACAACACACAAACAGAAATACTAAGTCCATAATTTGTGCATTTCATGACTTCATGAGGCAATTAATAAAAGTGATTTTAGAGCATCAGCCCTTCTAATCCATTTCCCTTCCTTTTACATTTGCTCTCCAGGTGACAGAAGATGTTCATCGCATCATCACAGACCACTACAATTTTGTTTGCCGCGGTCAGGTCAGCGTTAAAGGCAAGGGTCAGATGCTCACATACTTCCTGGAGGGGCGTAAACAAGGCAACCGGGCAGTTAAGAGCCCGCAGCAGCAGCAGCAGTCCGGCAGCACAGAGCGGCGGTCAAGCGCGTTTAACCACGGCAGCGTGTGCACCAGACTGAGCCCTGGACCCACTGTCACCACCTACGCCTCCATCAGGACCCCAAGTCCGAGCACAACAAAACCCACCACCTCCACCAGCACCTCCAGGTACCTGCCCTCTGTCCCCACAGCCATGGTGTGACGGATGTCTCCAAGGCGACCGTGGGAAACAGAAATGAGAGTGGATGCAGGAAACAGGAAGCAGTGGAAAGTTAGCTTTAACAGCGAGAGTTTATTGAAAGAGGAAGTGGAGCCACTCTTCTTCTTTGGTCTGTGGGACAAGAAGAGGCTGATGCGCTGATGCCACAAAGGGAGACCTGGACTCGGGTCTGACCTGTGTTTACGACTAATTTTGACAGTCTGAGGTGGATCAGACCCTCGCACATGCAGGCTCTGGTTGTCTGTTACTTGCCCTGGATACAGGACGCTTTAGCCGCGCTGCTCTGCAATCAAACAACGTCCGAGTGAATCTCCACGATTTCAGAGCCTGACTCCTAAAATCTGCATCCACAACAATAACAAACTGCATCAAAACGGACCTGATAGTGTAGCACACATCCATAAGATAAAAATCCTTTAACGACATCAGCTGACCCTTTTCTCTCAGTGTAAAACCAAAACAGTGCTGTTGCCTTAGCGACCACTCCTCACAATGAGTTTCTTGCCATTTTTTTTGTTGCCTTTTAGATCTTTTATTGATTTATTGGACAGAACTACAGTTTACTACCTGTTTCTAAAGCCAAATGTATAATTGTAAAATGGCAGTTAACGGTACAAAGTTGCCAAATACAACAGGGCATCGCCTTCAATCGTGTCCAGGTTGGCGGTTTACTTTACGCGCTACACTTAAACCCTCAACGCGGCGGCACACGAGCTGGACTCTTCTTTGATCCCCTGAGCCGAGCCACTCAGCGTCTTTTAAGTGCATGATGCCACTACTGCATTTCAGTCACGTTTGCTGTCTGTTGCCCTGTGATGCTTGACTTCCAGATTCTTCCTCGTCTAAAAGTGTAGCAATAAAAAGCGGTTTGTCTCCTTCCTCGGCCTCCTGCCCCCCCACCCCCCCCCCCCCCCACCCCTGCATGCTGTAGCCGGCTGGATCCTCTCTTTGACCTGATAGTGTATGTAGCTAATAGAGTGTACGTAGCTAGACACACCAGTTTGTATCTCTGTGGTGCATGACTTAGAAACTTATTTTCTGTATCGTGCGAGTGATTCCTTCCAAACGGGGATATATTCAAAAAAAAAAGACAAAAACCTTTTTTCCGCGTGTTTGTTTATTAACGAGAACAATTTTCTATTGTTGAAATATTCAGTTTGACTATTTTTATGAACTAAAAAAAAAAAGCTGCTTTTGGTAGAGAGAAGAAAAATCTGCTGTTTACGAGGAGACACCCAAACCTCGGTGTCTGGCTTCCTCATACAAACCCAGATGATTTATTTTATGGTAAAGCATGCTACTCACAGGACGGCTAACCACAGCCATTAACTCTCCTCTAATCTGTCCCAGCATGCACCGCCTGCAAGCCTGTGGCCTTGAACATGCATGCTTTGAAGAAGCTAACACAGGCCGAGCAGCTGTTTTCATGTAGTCCTCATGCATGCGCTAAAACAAAAAAGGTAGCGGTCCTCTTGAATGTAAAGGTGCTCTTTTGACCCGTGTCTTCTTCATGAGTTTTTGAGTGTGTGAACATCTCGAGGACATTTCTTTCAGGACGGTTGCGACACCAGGTGCGGGGTTGGGGGGGGGGGGGAGGGGAAAGGTTGCTCCTCCTCTATTTCTCCCCCTTCCTGCAGGTAGCTGGTTTTTCAAATGTGCCAACCTATTTTCATAAACATATCAAAGTCGTTCTTGTTGAGCTGTAGCACAACTGAATGTGAGGCTACGGTTGTTGTCATTTCTTTTCTTTATACCTTGTTGAATGCCTGTGTGGGTTTTTTTTTTTTTTTTTTTTCTGGGATATGTTCCTGAACAGTTTTTGTAACTCAAGATAACAGCGATAGTGTTGTATTTTTTTGGAGCGCCTATAACCTGACAGAAATGACGTCGTTCTTCTCGTCACATTTGAACTAGATCTTTACAGTAGCTTGAACGCTAACACTGAGTCTCGAAGAGATTAAAAATGAGGATTTTTATACCCTTGCTTTAAAACCGTTGAAGGAGAGTTGATGGAAAGGATTGACGTCAAATATTTTTCCTGTAAATTGGATATTTTCATACTGTATGATACGGGTTTCAATTGTTATATGTAGGTATTACTAGCTATTATTGTACATTGTAGAGTCTTTTTTCAAAGATATATTACAGACGATCACAGATTTGTCTCGTTTTTTTGGTTGCAGATGTATTTACTGAGATGTTTTCTGTGAATGTACATTTTGTTAAAGATGATATTTTATACTAAGTGTTTGCACTGCGATGATATCGACGTATTAAGGTTATCAAAATAAAACCAGAGGGGATCCGTCTCCTGAAGTAAGACAGCTCTTCCTGTTCTCCATTTAGATAACACACACACACAGTACACACACACACAAACACACACACACTCACTGTGTATACACACACACGCTGTACATGCACTGTACACACACACACACACACACTGTACACACACTGTACACACACACACTGTACACACACTGTACACACACTGTACACACACACACTGTACGTACACACACACACACACACACACACTGTACACACTCACACTCACTGTACACTCAGTGTACACACACACACAAACACACACACACACACACACACACACACACACACACACACACACACTGTACACTCATACACACACACACAGTACACACACACACTGTACACACACTGTACACACACACTCACACACACACACACACACACACACACACACACACACACACACACACTGTACACTCATACACACACATACAGTACACACACACACTGTACACTCATACACACACATACAGTACACACACTCACTGTACACTCACTGTACACACACTGTACTCACACTCACTGTACACACACTGTACACACACTGTACACACACACACTGTACACACACACACACTGTACGTACATACACACACACACACACACACACACACACACACACTGTACACACTCACACTCACTGTACACTCAGTGTACACACACACACTGTACACACACACACTGTACGTACACACACACACAAACACACACACACACACTGTACTCACACTCACTGTACACACACTGTACACACACTGTACTCACACTCACTGTACACACACTGTACACACACTGTACTCACACTCACTGTACACACACACACTGTACACACACTGTACACACACTGTACACACACTGTACTCACACTCACTGTACACACACACTGTACACACACTGTACTCACACTCACTGTACTCACACTCACTGTACACACACTGTACACACACTGTACTCACACTCACTGTACACACACACACTGTACACACACTGTACACACACTGTACTCACACTCACTGTACACACACACTGTACACACACTGTACACACACTGTACACACTCACACTCACTGTACACTCAGTGTACACACACACACTGTACACACACACACTGTACGTACACACACACACACACACACTGTACTCACACTCACTGTACACACACTGTACACACACTGTACACACACTGTACTCACACTCACTGTACACACACTGTACACACACACTGTACACACAATGTACTCACACTGTACTCACACTCACTGTACACACACTCACTGTACACACACTGTACACACACACACTGTACTCACACTCACTGTACACACACTCACTGTACACACACTGTACACACACACACACACACACTGTACTCACACTCACTGTACTCACACTCACTGTACACACACTCACTGTACACACACACACACTGTACACACACTCACTGTACACACACTGTACACACACTGTACTCACACTCACTGTACTCACACTCACTGTACACACACTGTACACACACACACTGTACTCACACTCACTGTACTCACACTCACTGTACTCACACTCACTGTACACACACTGTACACACACACACACACACACACTGTACTCACACTCACTGTACTCACACTCACTGTACTCACACTGTACACACACACACACTGTACTCACACTCACTGTACTCACACTCACTGTACACACACTGTACACACACACACTGTACTCACACTCACTGTACTCACACTCACTGTACTCACACTGTACACACACAAACTGTACTCACACTCACTGTACTCACACTCACTGTACTCACACTCACTGTACACACACTGTACACACACACACACTGTACTCACACTCACTGTACTCACACTCACTGTACACACACTGTACACACACACACTGTACACACACTGTACACACACTGTACACACACTGTACACACACTGTACTCACACTCACTGTACACACACTGTACACACACTGTACACACACATATGGAGGGGCCATCACACTCAGTTATGAGTTACGTAACAGCAGAAAAACAGTCAGACTGATGTAAGAATCGGGGTCAGCCCGATTGTACGGTGTTTTTCAGAAGGAGCCTCACGCTGGTGTTATGAACATGATAACGTCTGCAACCAGAAAAACATCCCAGCAGGGTGTTTACATGCAGAGAGCAGATACTGTATGACCACATGTGGATAACAAATAACACATTTTTTGTTATTCGGTGTTCTTAAAGTTTGTAAAGGGACGAGGAAAACAAAAACCTTGAACATGAGAGAAGGGCTGAAAGTTACACTTCTTTATCATCAACCTTCAAGCACTCTTTATGATCCAAATCAAAACCTCTTAGGTGTTAGTACCTTTGACTTTTTTACAACGTGTCACAAAAGAAACATAAAAAAGAAGGAAAATGTGTCAAACCGAGGCAGAAACACAAGTTTATAAAGTTTATGTAAAGTGTTATGACCCGGCTCAGGAGGTCACAACAACAAGGGGAGGCGTGTGTGTGTGTGTGTGTGTGTGTGTGTGTGTGTGTGTGTGTGTGTGTGTGTGTGTGTGTTAGACTGCAGGAGCTTGAGCACACAGGGCCGTTACTCTGATTAGGGAGCTGCAATGAGACCACAGGTTAGAGACACACCTCCAGGACCATCACAATGACAACAACGCAAAGGAAACATTACCTGATGACACCACTTGGGTGTCATCAAGGGAGGTCTCCAAGGCCTCATCCACACGCAGGCGGGTATTTTTGAAAAAGTAACTGACTAAAAGGAGTCGACACGTGAAGTAAGTCAACAGTCCCTTTTTAATGTATTTGTTTTTAAGGTAGGGGCAAAAAACAGCTGTGCAAATAGTGTCATTACCTGTAGCTGCTCCGTTTAGGTTAAGTAATTCTTCATCTTGTTCAGGTCTGCTCACTGAACCCGTCGTTCATGTGATTAAATCCACCTGTGGATATTCTGCCCTGAGAGGTCAAAGGTCAAGATCCAATGTTCTGTTCCTGTTAAAACTAGGTTAATAGACGTCATCAGCTGTCACATCACACACCGCTGTTTTTAAGAGTTATCAAAGCCAGAGAAATCTGTAATAATTTTAGAGTTGTAACAGGAAGTGTCACGATGAGCCGCCACATGACAGACTACTGCTACTGAAATCTGCTGTACTGTTGCTGTTTGTGCTGCTGTGATAAAAACGTCATGTAAATTATACTCTGATACATTTAGCTCGTCGGTGAACATATTGTCTTCTTCAGATCGGTTTCGCCCGATCGTCATGACTACTGTCAACGCAGAGTTCGTTTTCACCAGGGGGGGGGGGAGTAGCAGAGAGAATCACTCCCATGATTCCCTGTTAGCCTCGACGTCATCTTTTTGTGATTGTTTTGATTGAGAGCCCCCCGGTGGTGGATTTTACATAACCATGACGCTTTGTGCACAACTCCAGTCTTGGATGTCACATTACTTTTAAATTATTAAATATGATTAATCACAATATTAAACATGATTAATCATGATTAACTATTTAAATTAAGCAATGACCCACTACTGAAAGTTTGAATCGTTTTACAGCCCTAATGATATTATATTATGTTATGATAGATTATTGCACCTAAACATTTTCATCTTACATTCTTTAACTTCTACATTTAATATTCCACGGCAAATGTCACTGTAATACCATACTGCTCTACGTCATGCTATCTTCTCATATCTCACTTATCTCTTAATGCACCTTCAACTCATCACCTGCCACTCTAACTTGCCATTCACTGCACAGAACAGCTTACTGTAACGTTCTGTGTAGTTTCTGTTTTTATTTTTCTTATCTATTCTGTCTCAATTTGTTTTGTTCTTACCTCCTTGTTGACACGTTTTTGTGTCAGTGCAATGCCCGATTTTCACCTCTGGGGATCAATAAAGTATTATCTTATCTTACAGCCACAAACACACACACACACACACACACACACACACACACACACACACACTAACAGGCCTATCCAAACACTCGCATAAGGACAACACAAAAGAGTACAAAAAAAACAACAATGAAAACAATAACATTATTGTAGTAGCACTTCATATTGTAAGAAAGGCCAGAGTACTTCCCAGGTATGGACTTTAAAAAGAACGGATTAAATAGACACACAGGTGTGTTTGTTTTTATGTCCAAAGAGCAGCAGACACCTACAGTGTTGCTGGTGTAGGTACCAGATGTGCTCGGGTGGTCAGATCTGCTCGGGGTCCTTCGCCTGCGTTTGCATGATGATGTAGCGCGTTGTGATTGGCTGTCAGAGAGTCGGAGAGAAAGAGATCAATATCTCCTCATGAAAGAGTAACAAACACACATCGTCCAAACTGCCCTGAAATGAGTCCCTGTCTGAACACATTTACATGCCAAAATTCAATGTTTTTTACGACGCCACCTACTGGTAAGAGACAGTAAGCCTCGTGTGACTCATGTTTCACTCGTTTAGCGATGTGCCCTCACTTCTTGTTGTGTCTAAAACACATGACTGCTCTTGTATTTTGTGGTAAAAATTCTTCATAGTCTCAATTCTCCATCCAAAAACTCCCAAAAAACTACACCTGTAAACTCTGTAAAGGATCCTGAGCAGATGTGACCTACACCGTCATGTGCTAACTTATGTTTTAAGGATAAAATTTCTTCCCCTCTTGGTGTCTCTTGAACCACAGCTTAAGGGAACTGTCATTGAATGTTGATGTTACTACAGACAAAGCGGTACCTCCTTTGTCTACGCTGATCCCGTCCTGTACATGCTCAACTCGTGTAGACTGAAGACAAAAAACCCTCCAGCTGTCTTTTGAAAGTCAAACGATGATTCACCCTGAGCCGTTGAAGGCATTTCCGGACTGGGTGCTGAGAATCCCTAAATATATCTACAAAGAAATAATCATTCTTCTTCCTGATAGTCTTGTTGTAGCTTTTGAAGGTCGCATAGAGGAATCAGCATATTTCTCTCCTATAACCAGTTAAAAACACCTCTCTGTACATTTAAAGCATAGACTGTAAATATTAATGTATGAAGAGCATGAGTGACGTCAACCGTCTGTTCCTGCAGGGGGCTTTGGAGGATCATCGATGGCGCTCTCCATGCTGAAAATGCTGTCTCAGTCTAACTTTCAGTCAACCTAACGACAGGCTGAGAGCTGGAGCTGAGGCAGGTTTTAAGCCTCCTGACAAACCGTTACACCACGCCCTCCTGTCAATCAGGTCAGCTACACGCCTTATTGTGAATAACTCTTATCCTTCAGCAAATTAAAACCGATGAGTTATCAAAAAATGTACAGTGTGTGCCTATCAAGACATGAGTTAACCAGACTTATTTGTTTTTTTGAACCAGGCTGTAAACATGTTAATTTCTGCTGGAAAAACAGTCTTTTTTGAATGGGTGTGTATGTGACTTCCTGTGCCTCTGCAGCCAGCCTCTAGTGGACATTCAATGAACTGCAGGATTTTAAACATCCTCATTGGCTTAATTTTTCCACATGAAACAAATCAACTTTTAGTCAGGATTGTAAGAAAAGTGCCAGGGCTTTAGTTAGTTTATGTTTCCCCCCTGCAGAGGAATTTAATACACACACACACACACACACACACACACACACACACACACACACACACACACTGTGGGGTAAAAAAAACCCCAAAACAAAACAAACTCTGTTCCTCATCATTGTGTTTATGTGTGGAGCTGAGTGAGCATGAGGGGATGTTTTAAGTCCTGTCGCAGGAAGAACTGACTTCCAAACATTCATCAGTGATGTGAAAATGTGAACTGTGGCATGTGTTGCATCCTGAGTGACAGGTCGTCATGGCAACACAAGAAGCTTATGCCCTGACGTTCGAGGAAGATCAGGGTTTGTGTTTTTCAGCGGGTAAGTGATAAACTTGTCGGCCTCCTCTTTCTTTTTTTGTGATTCATGCTGATTGTGACAGGACGTCTGTTACGCTAAACTTTGAAGCAGCCGAAGTGTGTGTGTGTGTGTGTGTGTGTGTGTGTGTGTGTGTGTGTGTGTGTGTGTGTGTGCTTACCACCTGCCGGATTCTCTGGTATGATCAAAACACGCCCCGGTTCAGGAGTGCCAACGTCCACACTCACACACTCAAAGATAAGCGACCGGAAACTGTCCTTTTTCAGGCGGTTTGCAGCTGCGGTTTAAAGCAATCAAAGTCTATCAGCAGCCTGAGTCAGACCCTGAGGGGACAACAGAGCGGTGACGCAGCCGAGCGGAGGTTAATGATGGTTTTACTGTGCCCCCCCCCTCCTCCCCTCGAACTGCTTACCCAATGACCCTGTGTGTCATAACATCCCTTACTGTAAACCCTGCTGGAATCTGGACACTGCAGCGTGGGAGGACAAACATTTACTCCGTTGCTTTAGTGTGTGTGTGTGTGTGTGTGTGTGTGTGTGTGTGTGTGTGTGTGTGTGTGTGTGTGTGTGTGTGTGTGTGTGTGTGTGTGTGCGTGTGTGTGTTTGAACTTGAATGTACGTATGTTCAAGTCAGGTCAAGTTTATTTCAAATTTAAAGCACATTTCCGCAACAAGGCAATTCAAAGTACTTCTCATAAGACTTCAAAAGAATCAAGACAAAGGGAAAAGAAAATACATTAAAATAAAAAACAACCATTAACAATATATAAAAAATATGTGAACAAATAAGATCCCAGAGAAACAAACAAGACATTAAGCAAAATAAGAAATGCAGGTGTGTGTTAAAGCGGTCACATTCTTGAGTGCGAGTGAGGCTAAACAGAAGTTTAACTTGCAGCTCGACATCAAAAACGTGTTTACGTCTTCAACACGTACTTGAGAAACCTAAGGACTTCAAGTCAACACAGAACCAGCGCTCTCCTGATTCCTGAAGCTTCAGTCAAGGTCAAAGTGTCAGGGTCTCAAAGTGAGTATGATTATTATTATTGTAAGTAAAGAGAAGAAACAGACATTTCTGCCTCTCAAAATTACAATAAGGTCATCGGTAACCTCGTTAAAATGGTAGCCAGCAAAGGCAATCGACCTGCAACTGCCTAAGAGGTTTACATCCGGAGAAATCGGCTGCAAATCCAGAAATGCAATTTCAAAAACTCTGAAATTTGCCGAAAAGTTGCCAAAAGAGAAAAAACACATTAAAATCAAACATGCTGCAAAAAAAACAACTGCAAAAGCCAAACTCTGCAAATCCAGCCAAGTTATGCAAACTATTGAGAGCACTGCACATCCCAGGCTTGTTAAGTATTCAAAGATATAAACCACCTCCTCACTTTCCAGTGGGCATCCTTTGTAACAGCGCCTTTAGTTTCTATCTAGACTCTTCTCCTCTGTCGCCCCCTGGAGGTGAAACCAACTACCATTTGAGTCCCTTTGCACCTTTAAGAAAAAGCTAAAGACCCAACTCTTTATGAACACCTGCGATGTTAAATGATATGGATGGTGATAATCATCAATAGGGCGGCTGTGGCCATGGGTCGTCTCTTAACCGGAAGGTTGGGGGTTCGATCCCCAGCTCCTGCAGCAACCTCCAATGTGTTCTTGAGCAAGACACTTAACCCCGAATTCCAGTCTGCTGCTTCGTCGGCGGCGTATGAATGGGATCAGTTACTTCTGATGGACACTTTACACAGCAACCTCTATCATCAGTGTGTGAATGAGTAGGTGTGACCTGCGGTGTAAAAGAGCTTTGAGTAGTCAGAAGACTGGAAAAGCGCTATACATCAACATATAATTACCATTCAGTGTCCCAGTTCTTCACAACTATGGTGAGAGCTCAACAAACAACAGTACCTGTAGCTAGCAGGATTATAAACTTCACACGATGAAAACTAGCTACACACAAACTGCACATTAGGGGTTTTGCTCAACACATCTTGAGATAAACAGTTAAATTCTAGTGTGACTTATATTCTGGATTGTATAACCTCTTCACGCTCATAAGGCTTTATTTACGACTTATATGTTGTTAAAGTAAAAGCCTATTTGTTTTTCTGGTCTTTATCTTTCTTCTTTTGAATTTATTGGAGGACACTACAAGCAGCAGGTTCACAGAACTCTTGTCTATTGTCTCCACTTGTGCTCTCTCAGAACTTATTACACTGTCAGCTGCAGAGTGGGGTTCATATTTTAATTTGTACGATTCAATCTGATTCTCTGAATTTCAGATTTGATCAAACCCAGCTGTAAGGATTAAAGCTCTCAGGGCGCTGTCTGTGTGCAGAGCTGAAAATATTCTTCCAAGAACTTCAGATCCACAACAGAGAGTCTCCAAGGTTTTGTACGAAAATGTTTCCTCGAGGACTCCAGCAAGAGCCAAAAACAAAAACTGCTCGTCTCTGATTAGTGGGGAAGAAAACATCCTCCCACGAGGTTGTTTCTCATCAAGGATTTCACCAGAGCAGCAGTGTTATTCTCCGTCTTGTACGTTGTGTTTTCCCTGCTCATATACACACAGGGTCAGTGAACTGCACGTTGTGTAAGAACAGCAGTGACCCTTACTAACCTTGTGTTACTGCTCCTGAATGTTTGGTCTCTTCTGAACATCAACGCAGATGGAATGTGACGAGCCGAGAGAAAACACCTTAACACAGGGCAGAAAATGTCATAATAACCTCTGAAACAGAGCGGCTCGGGGTGACCTGAGGTAAAGTGATGAAGCTGTGGAAAACAGGTCTGCATAACAATACTTTGACCGACACACTGACATGTGCAGACAGACATGGGACATCCCATCGTTAAGATTACGAAAGCACTGCTGGCATCAGACCATGCATGCAGAGAGTTATGGCTTTATTTTTCCTGACTGTCACTCGAAGATTTCTGCTTTGAGCACGTAAGAAAAATAAAAATCAGCAGCTCTTCCAGGAAATGATTATCCAGAGACTTATGAACAGTTTTGAGTTACGTTCAGGGGAATGTTAAAGGAGCAATCTGTGAGATATCTACTGAGTGAAATGATAAAGTGATCTTACTATATGATCAGACGTTAAGGAAACATGCTATGTTGAAGTGCTGGCTTCTCTGACAACAATGCAGCAGCCAGTATGTCTTCTAACTTTAGATTCTGGTCCTGAATGCTCTGGATTTGTTTGGACCAGAGTGTTGAGGAAATGACTAAGAACTTGACTTCACACAATAAGACTCAGTAGACTCAGATGGCTTACGTTGATGAAAGTTTATACATACAAGAATATTCCGGAGCAGAGATGGAGTAGCAAGCACACGTCTGATGCTATGTCCTTGCTATGCCAATTCTCCAAACTCTTTGACAGGCTTTGAATATATAGGAAATACATTATTGGCGTCAGAGTCATACTGACCTAAACTAATCTGTGATGTCAATATGGAACAGACACCAAGTCTACCAAACCTGCAGATATAAAGGGGAAGACCCTTGATACACTAAGCTGTCCTTGGTTTCTAGTCACAGCTGAACTCTCTCAGGTCTGACTGACATCAGAGAACAGTGAACAGGTTAGAACGCAGAAAGGTTTACAGACCGATTCAGAGCTGGCTAAACACTGAAGCTTCAGTGTCCACCACATGTTAACCTGACTCTAGAGAGGAGGGGGGAGGGGAGACAGCTCTCTGTAATGTTTAGAATTTAGTCTGCAGTGCCAAACTTAATCACTACATGTCAGAGTTACATATTGCTCCTTTAAATGTTCTGAGGAGCAAAAATGAAACTTTATTCCCCTTCTTCTATTCACTCAGAACAAATGCAGATCAGTGTTTTCAGCACTCAGGATCCTCTTGAATGCAGTGCTGTTTCACCTTACTTCACGAGTAAGGTGAAGCCACAGGGAGTTAATGCAGCCAACATTTCAAAGAGAGGTTGTCAGATTGTAGCTCCTCCTCACATTTTATGATCTTCTCTCTTTTTATTTACTGCTCTGAGTTCTTTGATGTGAAAGTTCTGAACAAACAGTCCTGTTGTCAGTGAAGAAAGGATCGTCAGACACAGATCCGATGAAGGAAAGGGGAGGAGTGAGTTTGGATGTTAAACCTTTACACGGGGACATCATGAAGGTAAATCCTACCAACACAACACAACACAGCTCCTCTGACCCATTCATCAAAACGTCTCCAGTTAAACTTTGCCAAGTGCAATCCTCCTGCTTCCTCCGCTGTCTCATTAGAGCCACGAGAGAGGGAAGCACTGCAGCTTAACACACACACACACACACACACAGTCACTCAGAGAGAGGAGGAAACTAAACACAATGGATGCTGGCGCATGGGAGCCTGGATTTCCTGGGTTTCCCACACACAAGTGTACAATCACAAGCTTGCAAACATATACACTTATTCAGGAACACACCAAAACACACAAACACACACGTGAACCATCATGCAACATGCCAAGACGCTGCGGTCTGACGAACAAACCCTTCTTCCTCATTCACAACACTGAAGCTGAGAGAGTGTCCCAGGACTCCTCCACCATGAATGACCCCGGCTCTGTTTCAATGTTTTTCTCTCAGACTCGATCTGTGATGTGCTGTTTCATAAGACGTGGATTATCCGGTTAAGGAAATCTTGTGAGAGGGAGAGGAGAAGAAAAAGAACAACTTTTCTGGGGATTAGCGTCATTGTGCCCTCTCGCATCACATTCTTGGCTGCTTATTCTCAGCCCTCGGAGAAGACACGGGTTAACCGACGACGACCAGTCCTCCTGGGACCAGAGGCACGACCGCTCCATGCACGGAGACCGGAGCTCCCATCTGCACCACAACACCAGCCTTACATTCTCATCTCACTAATTCACATCATCTGTGCACGATGACGTAGGCAAGCAGTGCTATGACGTCAATTCAGTCTAAGACATGTTGTCCCATCTAAATCCAATCAATGCTTTTCCTCCTGTAGGCCTGAAAACTTTTCCAATCAAGAGAGTTTCTTCGTGGCTTCTCAAACTTTTGATGCTAACATTAGCACTAATGTCCGCTAATTTCGACTCCATTACGACTAACATTAAAAAGTAATGTGTTGTAAACAGTTTCAGCCCATTTTGCATGCATGCAAACACACAAACAAATGTTTACATTTCTTGTTTCTCTGTCTCTTTGTGTTTGTGTCCATTCAATATGATGAATGCTTGCAGACTTCTACACCGCCTTTGCTGCAGCATTTTTGTTTATGACCACAAACTGAGAATCAGCAGAATAGCTTAAAACCAATAACACACAAATTGTAACCAAGAGGGTTATAACCACACAAATCACAGAGCATCGTATGAGAAAGGGGAAACACTGAAAAAAAAACTAGCTCACTTCCCTAAATACTCTATAAGGCCCCGTGGTCCACCTAGTGTTTTTTTCCAGGCAGAAAAGTGCTGGCTGTACACTCTCCACCCCTGTTGGTGAGATAGTGGGTGAGCACAAAGAGCTGGAACTCAGGGGTATTTAAAGACCTCACACACCTGGTCTCAATCAGGTACAATTGGACACACACACCTGACGCTGCACTGACATGATTCCCTCACCACACTCAATGAGCTGCAGGAGAGTGAGTGCTCTGTTTCTCTCCGGGCTGATGGGTGCCCTGTGCACAGCGCTCACCCCGGCTGCAGCTAGAGCAGGAACAGACAGCTCACTCTGATCGAGATTGCTGACAAAATATTTGACTTTGAGGTACAAACCTCTATTCACCCTTTACCGTCTAATCACTGTTTGTGGTTTGGACTTTTTGGCTGTGGCTCAGTTGGTCGAGTCTGCCGTCTCTTTGCCGGATGGTCTGGGGGCTCGATCCCCAGCTCCTGCAGCCACATGTCGATGTGTCCTTGGGCAACACACCTAACCCCAAGTTGCTGCTGCTGCTTCCTCTGCAGACTACGAATGTGTAAGAATGTGATTAGTGACTTCTGATGGTCACTTTACATAGCAGCCTCTACCATCAGGGTGTGAATGTGTAGGTGTGACATTAGGTGTAAAATTGCTTTGAGGATTTAGAAGACTAGAAAGCTCAATAAAAGCTCAAGTCCATTTACCAAATGATCTGAAGGGATGTAGATCAGAATAATAAAATAGTTTGTCCGCTTGCATACTGCAAAAAGAGTCCAGATGTTGCAGAACTTTCTGTCATGTACTTGGGACACACTTAAACTTCTCTGGCAAACCAAATAGTCTAGAAGTTCTTTTGAAGCAGCCATGTGTCTAAACCTTTAACATGTATGAAAGTTTGAGCTGAATGACTTTGTGATGAGATTTCCTTGATGTCGTTTCAAAATAATTATTAAAAAAATGTCAATTCACACCTTATACACCTCCTTTGAAATATATTAAAAAGTCGTTCCACAAACTGTAAATCCCAGTCATACGTTTAAGCTGACTCCATTGAACCGGATCTTATGAGTGACAGAGGGTTCATATGCATCTATAGGTTAACTTCAGGGAACCTCCTGGTTTCAGTCTGTGTAGTATCCATGCAGGTGTGCATTCTTTCTGTGGGTGTGATTTCAAACAACTGTGTTTTTCAGAGCTCATCTGTCGTAGACACCCCCCTCTCGACGCCCTCCAAAGGGCAAGGTTTAAATCACCATAAATGGAACTTGGAGGTTGTGTTTGTATTTGTGTGTGTGTGTGTGTGTGTGTGTGTGTGCGTGTGTGTGTGGGTGGGTGGGTGTGAGCTGCTCCTGAGACAACAAGACTGTTTTTCCCACTGCTCTTGTCAAAGGTAAACATTCCAGTCTTGGGATGTTCAATGCCAAGCGCCTTTTGATCTGCATCATGTGACATCTGAAAGAGATGAAAAAAATCCCTCTCCCCTAAACACAAAACCCCGCAGCAGCCTTACAGGGGCTTTGTGGTGTTTTAGTAGTCGGGGTCTAGGGGGCTCTGATGGTTCCCGCTGTGTACATGTGTTTTTTGAAAAAGTAGGTCTGTCCCTGACCTGAGATAACTCTGTTCTGTTTGAACACAGGGCTCTGATCTGACAGTACAACACGCTGGAGGAGTGAACACACGCCGTTCTTTCACCAGAAAAATCCACATGTTTTAATCCCTCACGTCTCTTTGCCTCGGCATCAACCTGCTCATTCCATACATACCTTTACTCAGCAGTTAGTCAGCCACATGAAGCCGTATCATAAGATCTCACAGACAGACTTCAGGAGGTGGGGAGAGGCCCAGGCTAAAAAGTTGAGCCGCACATTCGGGTGAAAGGAGAATAAATGTCCTGACATGCAGCTTCCAGTCCACGTTTCCGCTCCCAGCATCCCGGGACTCCACATTCCCTCACAAGGACACAGACTGCGGGCGTCCTCAAATTACAGTTCAACTGAGGACACCCCGAGCCAAATTCACTGCATGTGCACCAGGGAACATGTTTCTGCAGTTGTAAACTTTTAACTTCTAACACTGCAATGACGTCTGTTATTTTGGCAGATAAAGAGCAGGGTTTGGGACTATTTACTTCTGACAGGGTATATTTAATTTTATGGCAATTACGTCTTAACGTCCTTCCCAAAGTATGCAAATTTATTTTCAGTAAAGCTGCACTGTTTAAAACTGTCAGTATGCAGTTCCTCTGAAAGCAGACTTTTCACCCATGCACTTCGGTTCAATTCAAAAGCCATGCACGAGTAAGTGAACAACAACAACAATGGCGGACTCCTGAGGTCTGTTTTATGCTTCTCTCTCCATTGAATTTAACAACACTTCTCCAACAAAGTGTAGATTTACTGCACTGCTACTTTGATCAGCAGAGACACTTTACAAACATGCATCCAATATTAGCCCTTTTTCAGGCGTCATATTGGTGTCCCAGTCTGTGAATACACTTTGCATTTCGCCATTGTTGGAGCTCCACATTCACACACAGTCAGACATCAATCTATTAATCAATCATTATTTTTAGCGCCAATTCATAAAAAGTGTTACCTCAAGACGCTTTACAAAAGAGCATATGGGATAATATGCAGGAAGTATTTCTCCTTTGTGTTCCTCGCGTTCCTTCCTTCCTCCCAGATCACCTTGCTGAAGGTAGGGGGAGCTCTGTCTACTCGAGAGCCCGGCTTCTGCTGCCGGGACAAGACCTACTGGGCTTCTGCCGTCCACACCAACAATCACGAGGAACCTACAGGACCTGAGAGGTCAGGAGCTCCCAGGAAGACATGTACGCACACACAGCACTGAGCTCCCCTGCTGGCTCAGCTGATCCTGTCTCACCTGTGTAACACCTCGGAAGAAAGTACAGAGGGGGGATTACTCCGTCCCCCCATGCAGCCTGAATAGGGCTACAGAGTCCACCTATTGTCCAGTGAGGGGCAGCCAAAGGGTGATTAGCCAATTCTGTATTTTTACACTTCACCACTCTGTAGAAGGAGTATGTGTGCATGTGTGTGTTGTTTCATTACAAAGTCACACTGCCAACTACTGGCCTGGCATGTGTACTACAGTGTTTTAAGTCTCCAGTGTGGATCCATGTGCACGGTGGATGTAATCAAAACTTAAATGCAAAGCTATTTAGAAACCGTTTCTTTACAAAAAATATCAAAATAGATTGTAAAAATGCTCCTTTATAGGTTGGATCATATCGGGATTAATTTACAAGTAGATGAGTATTAAAAACAATATGCACTACAATGGTGAAGTGCAGAGAAGTGTAGTGGTTGTGAGTAACTATTGTGTAAATACCAAGTAAGGTGCAGATTTAAAATTAAAACCGTTACAACCACGAGTGGAGTTTAATGCGTTTAGTTTGCATGAAAGGACGGGCTTCCCGTCCAGTGAGAGTATGAAGAAACAAACATTTGGATATCCGTTAGGACAAACTGTATTGGCTGCATATGTGCACGCTTCACATGTTTTATTAATAGCGTGGCCTAATGCAGCTCTTTCCTTTCAAACTCACACACCTCATTGTCAGTCATTATAAACTCATGCTGTGCAGACGAACTTTGTTTGAACCAACAGACCCTTGTTCTGGTCACATGTTCAGACTGAAACGGTCTCAATGTGCAGGGTTACAAACTGATGCACAAAGAATTACATTTGGATAGAGTGTGACCTTCATCTTAGTGCATTAAAGCTCATGAGGAACTTTTTGGATGTGTCAATTGTGGCGCCCCATGTGGACAAAGCAGGAGCTCCTGCTGAGCTCCTCCTTTATGTGTAACTAGCATTTTCTGACAACATATCTTATCCTCCTTTATTTTAAACGTCTAACATGCTTAATCTTTTACAGTGAGGACATTTTATAAATCTGTTTCTGACATGTGACGTTAATCGCCTTGTTTGACACCTAGCCCACGACTAGAGCTAATAACTAGAAAGACAAATAGTCAATGTTCTCACTGATGGTCTTGATCGCTTTTGTAGCTCATTAAGAGGCATTAGTTTTATTTTCAGTCGGTTTCATTACCAGCTAAATACTAAGCTGGAACAAGATGAGGCTTTGATTTAACATTTCTGTTTCCTGTTATAAAACAGCTGTTCACTCTGAAATAATTAAAGGAGCAATCAGTAAGATGTGTAGTGACTGAAATGATAAAGTAACCTTACTATATGATCAGAAGGAAACATGTTATGTTGAAGTGCTGGCTTCTCTGACAACAATGCAGCAGCCAGTATGTCCTCCTTCTAACTTTAGATTCTGGTCCTGAATGCTCTGGATTTGTTTGGAAATAAGTTAAATAAGAAAATGATTTGGAACATTTAGCATCAGGATCTTTTTGGAAAAGCAGCAACGCTCTTTGTACGATGTAAGTATTTGCAATAAGTATCCTACCTGATAGTTGGGAATGAATGAAGCTGTGTTTGAGTTGACCTAGCAGGACTTTGGGACCGTACCTCAGGACAAAAAGGTTGGAAGCCTCTGCAGTACTTACCGTTCATGCAGACAATAGTAGAAGGTAACCACAGTATGCTTATGTAAATGAGGTCATTCTAAAGTACTCTAATGGAGCCTTTAAATGTTAACCCCCCCAAGGAACAGAGTTTTCATTAATATGTAGGGGGTCATATGCTGAAATTAGATCAAACCAAATAATCCTTTAATAATAGCAGATTGTGTTTAATGCATTTAGTTGTGTATTGAAGGACAAGCTGCTCAGTGAGAGTAAGGAAAAACAAACACTTGGATATCCGTTAGGACAAACTGTATTGGCTGCACATGTGCAGATATCACATTATTTATACATAGTATGGACTGATAGCAGCTCTTTCCCTGTAAACCCGTAAACCTCATTGTCACAAAGGAGGGTCAGTCATTACAAACTCAATATGTCACCTCCTCTAAAATGTTTAAATTGCACAGATGCACAGTCAGTATTTCAGTACCAATGTACTTGTGCGATGTAAACACTGCGCAGGAGGTCGCTTGCAATTTTTGTGACTTGCATTTCCCAATGTTGAGTGCCTTTTTTTGTTGCTATGAAATCGTAATACACAAGATTTAAATGGTTGGTTCAGGTAGCTCATTTGAACTAGCCTTCTTAACTTCCTCTGCTTTACATATTCTGTTCCTCAATGACGTATGAAATCTTTGAAATGTATTGAATCATAATCTAAAAAAGTAAGGAGCAAATGTGGCTGTCAGAAAAATGTAACATAAAGCAAGTTCTTCCCTCTGACAATTAGCCATGTGTTGCTCTTTTTTGCACTTGAATTGCACATTTGCACACCTCCTCTTTGCACTTTATTGAGTTGGTAGGAATTCACATTTTGGCATGAGCTCTTGTCTGATTTTATTGCAATGTTTTATTTGGTTTTATATTTTGTTGTGTTGTCTGATTTTTTTAAATTTGTTTTCGTTTATATTCTATGATGTTGTCCTTGTGTTTCTTGTCTTCTGTGTGCTCCTGCTGAAATGCAAATTTCCTCTTGTGGGACAATAAAGAATATTGTGAATTATAAGAATAGTGTGTAGTTTGACTGAATTCTCACACAGATGAAGATGTCAACAAACCATGTGGAGGTCAGTGGGTCTAGGAAACACACCACATCAGATTACACTAAAAGCTTTATTTAGCCTGCAGCTTTGAGGAATACAAATCTATTAACACCATGGTTGGCAGATGATGCAATCCCATAATGCAATTGCATCGACCCACCGGTCACACAATGCAGCCAATTGCGTCAGAAAAAGTTGTTAAGATGAGACAATTCATTTGTTGATTACCATGAAAAAAGAACTCACAGGGGGTGGGGGGGGGGGGACGAAACGAGTTAAATAAGAAATAAAAGATAATTCATTAGACTGTGCTGGTTGCAACATTACTGTTATTGTTTATTGTCTCGTTATATATATTCATGTCAAGATAGCTCTCTAGTTTTTCCTGTGTGGTTTTGCAAAAGAACGGGTTTTACCACGTGCAAGTGTGGCTCAGCATTGCAGGACACCAAATGCTTTGCAACACGCACCATATACAACGGTGTTGTGTATTGAGAGAGCATCAAAACCTCCACTATAGTGTTCTGCCAGAAAGACCCCGATGTACCTCAAGACTCTGGCATACACAATTTATCCAGCTTTAAACTTTCTGAGGGAACCACGAGTCTCGTTTCATGCAGTTGTTTTCATTGTTGTGTGTTCATGTGTGCAAACGAGAATTGTGTGACTCGGGACGTGTCTGTGGCCATGTCAGCGCAGCCCCTGTTCAAAGCTGTGTTCTATGATTGTCCCAGGAAACGTGGACGGGACATCTCCTGGACTGAGCCCAAAGTCGGCTTCAGTGCGCGCGCTTTGGGACACAGAGGGACCACATACCACAGCGTCCCGAGCCCCCTGACTCACACAGGCGTAGACGGTGACCCTCATTTGCGCAGCTATTTCTGAAACTCGCGTTTATTATCCCTCTGCGACGCACGAATGCTTTCTCGTGTCATGTCAGAGCTTCTGGTTTTTCTCTTAGCGCGCCCACGCTCTGTGCGCGCAGCGTGGGCGTGCGTAATTGTGCGCTCATTATGTGAGAGTTTCATAAAGTTGTGTAAGAAGTTTGGAGAGGACAATTAATAGAAAGCACTCATGAATGACAAACACTGTCCCAAAATAGAGCTGCTCATTTGAGCCGGACTCGAAAACAAGGAAGGGATTCGGTTGTGAAATCGATTAAATCAGCTCCAGAGGGCCGCTGTGTGAACTTCTTCTAATTACAAGTTCTGAAAACAATCACAGAGAATCAAACTCAGCCTCCGTGTTGTTACTGTAAGCCGGCAATGTGCGCTAAAGTAGTTTAGTGTAGCACGAGGGTGAGAAAGGGGAGGGGGGATGTCCTTGATTGCAACATCAAACACCAGTGTCGTCACTGGTCCGCAATACGTGCAGGCAGCACTGCTTGTTCCAAAATAAATATGGACGTGATTGTTGAATTCAAATGAGCTGCCTGACCGGGCATAGGCGGACCAATCACAGCCCATCGTATCATCACACCTTCTTTTCAGAAATCATTCATAACGCCGATGCGTCAAACACTCACAGAGGAGCCGGCTATAAATACGGCTGCGCGCAGCGCACAGTTAGACATTTTTCCCAAATCAAACGAAAGAGACAACTGAGAGACAACTGAGCAAGAACCGGAATCTGGCGTTTACCTTTGACTCTTATCTCTACCTTGCTCCACATTTTATATTCTCTCTTTAGTATCTAGCTCGCAATGTTGGCCATGGGTGGATTATATTTGCAGCACGTCGTGGTGGCAGCAACGTTGTGCTCCTTGCTGGCCACCGGCACGTCAGGGTCCCCGGTGGTGGGGCCAGAGCCGATCCGATGTGCCCCGTGTACTCAGGAGAAGCTGAGCCAGTGTCCAGCGGTGGCGCCCGGATGCGCCGAGGTGCTGCCGGAGCCCGGCTGTGGATGCTGCCTCGCCTGCGCTCTGACTGCTGGGGAGCTTTGCGGGATCTACACGGCGCCATGCGGCTCCGGACTGAGGTGCACCCCGAGACCCGGCGACCCCCGGCCGCTGCACTCCCTCACCCGGGGACAAGCCGTGTGCACAGAAAGCGCAGAGCCCGAGGCAACCCCCGAGCCCCAGACGCAAGGTAGGCCTATAACCTCCACATTTTATACATCTTTCTTTTACATCCAGCAAATCTTCTTCATTGCATCCCCCCCAACAAATTACTTAAAGGGTCTTTTGTGAGGCATTTCACTGTTACATTAAGTCAGTCCTGCTTCACATTCATTCATTTTCCTCCTCCAGATCAGGGAGAGCCAGAGCCAGAGCCAGAGCCAGAGCCGGAGATGGAGAACGCAGCCATCATCTCGGACCTCGGCTCCAGCCACTACCTGCCCGGCCACAGTAAGCCCTACGACCCGAGGGCTGCTGCGGACGCTCAGGACAGCATGAAAGCCAAACAAACCGCCAACCGCAAAAAGCTGATCGAGCAGGTGAGAAACAAGAGCAGTCTTTGTATTTGCTGAGAGATCCTCTAGTGTGTGCTATGTTACTAAAAGTTTTTGGGGAGGTTTCGAGAGAGGGTTTGCCGCAAGGGGGCGCTCGTGTGCTGTTTGAAGCGATAACGTAGAGAGAAAAGAAAGGATGGGGATGCTTGTTATACACGTTTTATTTGCAGTTCTATTCGTGCTTGCTGATCATTAATTAACCTCTCCTCTTTTTTTCACAGGGTCCTTGTCACATTGAGCTGCAGACGGCGTTGGCTAAAATCGCCAAATCCCAGCAGAAATTAGGAGACAGATTAACCAGATTCTACCTCCCCAACTGTGACAAAAACGGGCTCTATAAACCCAAACAGGTGGGTGTCTCCAGCTAAATGTTGATGAGTGTGTGTGTGTGTGAGTGTGTGTGTTTGGGGTGGATTTCACTCGGCATAAAGGAATCTCACCTTTGTGTGTGTGAGAGGTTTTAGCCAAGATTGTGTCAACCATAGCTTTAAAATGATTGTGTGTGTGGGTGAGGAAGGGAGTGTGTTTTTGTTTCTGGTGTGATGTCACCCATTTGAAAGACCGTGCATGTGCCTGTGTGACACAGTAAATGACAATGAAAACAGTTAAATGATTAATGTGTACGTGTGTGTGTTCCTCTGCAGTGTGAATCCTCTCTGGATGGTCAAAGGGGTCGATGTTGGTGTGTGAACTCCTGGAACGGAAAGAAGATTTTAGGTTCGACCGACCTGCCTGCAGACGCCGAGTGTCCTTAAGAAGAGATCAACCACTGATGCAGATCTCACACCAAGAAGAACAAGAACAAGAACAAGCAAGCCACTGATTTACCTTTTTTTATTTATTGATCTCTTCCATGGTGGTGTTTAATTCAGGTACACTGTCATTAAGGGACTGAAGGTCCTGACCACCCTGAACCCGCGTCCCTCCTCTTCAAACACCCGTCCCAAAGAGATAAAAAAAAAAGTCTATTTTTGTTTTCTGAAAGGAGATTTTTTGATATTGATGCATTTACTTCTACTCTTCAGCCTTATTTATTTCCATTTTATTTTTTATTTTTTAATTATTTCATGAGTATTTATATCTTTTTTTTTGCCTTATTGTTATTATATTATTAATATTTTTATGGCTGTATAAAGTGTATATATATGTATCTTGGCCCTGAGTAACTCCGCCGCTGAGTTGAGCTCGCTCTACCCTTAAAGGAGTTGTCTGGACGTTTGGTTTGTGACGAAACCAAGCAAGAACAAAAAGCACTGAGTGACCAAATGTCATTTAGAATGATTTCTAAATGTTGTTTTTTTATGATTTATTTTCACATTGCTGCCATTTTTATGTCTATTTTTTTTTTTTGTTATTGTCTTTTTTTTATACTGATGTGACACATGTTCAGAATGCAAAACTCTCAGTCGGGGATCCCTCAAACAGTCTCAGAAAACATTTCCCATGATTCCATGGGGTTGCAGATAGAACGACAGGCCGGTGCATTGCTCTGGCGCCGCCTTTCAGACGGGTATTTCTACATTAACCTACCTCCGATATTTATGTTGTCAGTCGTGTATGTGTCGAAAAAAAAGACTCGCTATTTTACTTTGTGTTGCTGTTCTCTCTGACCAAGAACACATGACCACAACGAGCGAGTCCCGCAGTGAACCCTGCAGCTCGCCTCCATCCACATGCTGCTGTTGGAGAGAAAATGTTGTTTATTATGTGAGTCTATTCCAAAGTGACTAACTGCTCACTCGTGTGTATGTACACTTTTGTAATTGAGATGTAATGTAAGAAAAAAAAGGTGATATATTTAATAAAAACATTAACCTCAGCTATGCGCTCGTGGCCTCTCTGTCACCTCAAGGCGTGTTTAATCGGTGAACAAACATCAATAGGTGGTGAAACATATAGATCATAACAGCTTCATCAGGACGGGATTATGAAAGTGTGTGTGTAGATGCACTCCTGGACCACATTGTGCTATATTGGGCGTGTTTGTGAGCAGTGTTATCACGGTGATCTAAAGTGGAGGTCCTGGTCTAACTTTAGGACCAGAGCTCTGCGCTGCCTTTTGACCCGCTCTCTGTTTGCCTTGGTCGGGGCTCAGGAATTCGCTTCAACCTCTCGTGCCCACTGCCAGCCTGCCTGGCACCACCAGATTTATTTTTATTCTTTTCACAAATTGAACCTTTGCTTTATCCTTATTGACACATTCCAAGACTGAGGGGAGCCTGATTGCATTCAAGGCCTTCAACAGGAGCAAATCTGTGTCCTGATTGGCTGCAGAAATGACAGTGAGCGGATAGATCGCTGCATGAGCTGCTGCTGACAACACAATGAAAAAAGCACATGAGACTGAAGTCTTTAAAATGTGTTCACTTTTATTTAAAAAAAAAAAAAGACATTAAATACAAATTATACTTTGAATCAATATCACTTCCTTCCGCAGAGAAAATAATAGCTGTGTGATTTCTAGTTTAGTATCATGAATCAAAAAAAAAACTCTTTGAAGGATAACTTGAGAAGAAAAAACAAAAATACATTTTACCCGTGAACAGAGAGATTCTTATCGTGACCAGCAGGGGAAAATCCAAAATTAAAAAAAAAAAAGTGACATTAGAGAAGTGTGACTGTGCACTGACAGACTGATGCGGGATGGCGCGGTGTGCATGGGGGATAAGTGACCGACTGAGAGGTTCACCGGCCTTATGGAGCAGTGAACTAAGATGACCAGAGACCTGAGTGACTGACTGACACAGATTGTTTTTTGTTTTTTTTGCCCCCTGAGGCTGAAACTGGCGTGCAGGGCGCTGAGCTTTAAAACTGACACTGCTGAGCAACAGAAGGAACAGATTCATTAAAAAAATCAAACATTCATTAGTGATTATATTCCCCAAAATACACTGAATCATAGAGACTTTGCTGTGCAATCGGTGAGTCACTGAATTGTTCATAAGAAAACCTAGTTTGGATCAGCTTATAATTCTTTCTTAGATAAATAATTTTCATTTTTTAAGTACTGTACATGATGTCTAGTCAGACACATAGCTGGCCAGGAAATAATAACAATAATATATATATATATATAAAAAGACACACTTACAAATATTCAGGAGGGAATAGCTTAAACATATTTGTGTGTATGTTCCTCCCTTTACATCAAGTCTTTGAGTAGGTGGGATGTAGCACCAACAGGCTGGTTGTAAGTTGCTGCTGTCTATCAAAGGAAGTGTACAGCCGATTTCATGCTACCGAGCTACTGGGCAAGCATTCTTAGTCGGCACTCTCTCCACTGTTCAAGTCTTTACACAGGATGTTGGAGAGCATCGGGGCAGGAAGCTGCCTCCTCCCTCGGACCCCCTACCACTTGTGTGAATGCATATTTGGTGCTGTGTCCACCTCGTGGAGATTTTGTTGGCATACGATCATACAAGCATTTTTCAAAGAAACAAAAACAACAACAACAAAAAAAAAAAGAAAATAGTTGCATTGAATGGAAAATTTCTGAGGGGTGTTCGCTCACTTTGCTGTCAGAAGTCCTGGTGTAGCTTTCTTTTTTCTCTCTCTCTCTCTCTCTCTCTCCTCACTAGTTTATTATTGTTTTCTTACAGTATCACACTGATTCATCTGGCGTTACCTCCGAGGAAAGGTATGCAGATGCAGATAGGTCCAATTGTCTTTAACTGCATGCATTGACGAGTGGCGGCGCAGCTAAAGTGCTTTAAGTGCTTGAAGCAATAAGGGGCAGCTGGCACCTGCGGCAGGGCGGGGCCGGTCATACCGGGCTGTACCGCCCCGTTCAAACAAGCCTACACCAGGTCGCACCCCTGACAGGAAGAGGACCGGGTGCTGGAGCGAGGATTAACAAGAGAGGGTTAGTGAGGTTGGAGACGTAGACGGGATCAGGCACGACAAACATAAACGGCAGACATGGACAGAGTGTTAGACGGACGATAAGGACGTGTAGGAGAGGAGGAGGAACTCAACAGAAAGGACAAATAGAGGGCAAGGACAAGGAGAGCAAGTTAGAGCTTCAGAGGGACAGGAGCCGAAGGCAGCTGATCTAACTAAACCGAACATTTAAGATCGCATGTGAGCATCTCAAAACACTACTCTCCAGAAGATCTAACTATCCTGTATTAAATACTCACCCTCGTTAGCTCTAAACTGGCCTAGAAAAGCGTCTAACCTCCTCTTTCATTGAGACCAGCAGCTGAAGTTAGCTCAGACAGCAGTTCAGAGTTGATTCAACTGGACTGTGGATGTAAATTAGCTCCATTTTTTAAAGTCCAATATGCTCAGTTCCATGTCAATTAAACAAAAGCAAAACTAAATTGGCAATCAATAATTGTTGAACTTCTTAAACCACTGCTGCAGCATACTCCACCTCTCTACTATTTGAGTGTTTGAAACATTCTGGTCTGGTTCTCTTCCTCTTCTTCGGACAGATTTCCATCAGGCATCTCTCCAATTAGACTAAATGTCAACTTTTATCCAACTTAAGGAGGGCTTCAGCACATTGGAGGCATTTCCATAACAGACTGATACGGCCACTGCTAATGTGGATCATCTAAATCAAGTCAGTGTGATACAAAGAGGACGTTTTGAAGTTTTGAATCTGATGCCAAAGTCTGTTTATTACACTGAAAGTAAAGACTTATTTTTGATGTTTCACTACCCAGCGAAGCAGCCTGCAACGCTGTCGTTTATTGACGAGCCTTTGTGTTGTGATTTGAGTCAACAGCTCGTAAACACAAAGCAACACACTTTAGCTCGTTCACCTTCAGTAGCTTACAAAAGCACTAGATGTCATTCTCTTTGCAAGGGAGGATACTGAAATTCACAGAGCAGGAGAATTCAATGTTTAACAGATGCAGTGTGGACAGCAAGCGTGCGATCATGCACGATGCGCTGCGATATATATATAAATTATATCGCTCTTGTGCTGTTAGGACACGGTGTTACTCATAAAGATGCAGGCTGTGAAGCTGCGTCAAACTCTTCTTAACTGGTTTTAATTCGTCTGGGTCTTGCACAGAAGCATGACCCTCAATGAGCTTGAAAGAAGACTTTTGAACCGTGCAAAACATCAGAGTTTTGGAAGCAAGCTAATATTTTGGCACATTTGTTAACCTAACCGACTTCAAATTCTATTATGGTGTTGTCAAGATAATCAAATTCATGCCTTCCACTTCACACTCTTGCACACCTTGAAGTATTCAGCTGACGCAGGTGCTGAAACAGTGGTTTAAGAAGTTGTGGTTCCGAAGGGGACACCCTTCAGATCTACTGCCCAAGCTACATGCAGCTGATTTCTTCAAAGAAAGTGTCAGCTAGAGCCATTGAAGCCCGCTGTGGATGAGTATTTCACATGGAAAAAGGGTGGATGTTCAGGATGATGAAAAGGTGGAGGGGAGGCGTGGACAGGTCTGTTTCTAAGGCACTGTAACTGCACGGTTTGCCTCCACTCCCTCCCCAAGAGCAGGGCGAGGGAGGCAGCACAAATGGCCCTGGTTAAGAAGTCAAAGCCCTGCTATCCCATAATCCTTCACTTCAAAATGGACCCTGAGCCGTAGAGTGTTTATTTTTCTGCATTGTTTAATGGAGCAGGGCCGGGGAGGGGCAATCGGACGTCTCTACACTGAGCTTAGTGACAAACAGTATTTACACAAATAAACACTTTTGGGAAAGCGCACACCATCTTGCATGCCATCTCACACAGACATGCAGCTGTGCACACGTATGTTATGCAGGTGCTCGCACATTAAGACACACACACACACACACACACACACTGACTCACAGACAGACACACACAAAAGAAACGGTGGTGGTGCGCTTTTTTTTTTTTCTTCGGGTCACAGTCACAAACAAGTCCTCTTTAAAGTGAGTGGAAAAGTCCCTCTTTCCTCTCTCTAAAAGAATAGTGCAGATGGTTGGTTTCTCTCTTTCTTCCCCTTCTCTCTCAGCTTATTTGTTTTGTTTTTTTAAAAAGAAAGGATAGAGGTTCCCAAAGCACGGGACAGATAACTGTGATGGACAGGAGGCTCGGCCTGTCGATGAGGCCTTCCTCCACTCCCTCCCTTCCCCTCCCCCTTGTTCTCTCTCGTACTTTCTGACAGAAATGGGACCTGAAATCAAAGGTCCAGAGCCCCTTCAAATGTTAACACAAAACTACATGCAAGAGCAAAGTAGGCTCTCTTTCTTTCTCTCTCTCTCTCTGCCTCCCCCACCCTCCGCCGAGTCGTCCCTCTGTCCTCTCATTTGCTCTCCAGGTTGTAGCAATGCGTCTCGCCTCGCTCCCTGCCGTCGTACCCGGGGAGAGGTTGGCCGTATTTGTCCACGCACCAGCAGTAGCCCCGCCTCCTTCCTTTGGATGGACGGCACTGCAAAACAGAAGGCAGAGAAAGTGAAATGAGTTATGCTGCTTACTTGCTTTTGCTAAACACTATGTGCAGATTAACGGGCGCAGCCTTCAGGGAGAGGGATTGCAGGTGGCACCAGCGGGGCACATATGAACATCACTCAGCCAGCCCCGACTTCCATCTTTAGTTTTCGAGAGGGGGAAAAGGCTGGAACGCAGCCGAGGACTTATCACTTTGAGGCACATTGTGAAAACAGATTAGAGTTTCCAAGGTGAGGAATTACCCTGACACAGCTTTATCAACACCACCTTCTACGTGCATGTGTGTATTATAATAAGAGTGTCTCTCTGTTGCCGTTCAGAGTTTGGATGCTTGTCAGGAGGCCAAGTCGTGCCTCAGCAGAACTCTAATAAGACAAACATCTCATCGATCATGGAGAGGAATGCCCTGCTGTCTGGAACTGTCACAGAGATTTTATGAGCAGAATCTATCAGAGATAAACACTTCAAATGATGCAGCTGCTGGCCTTGTGAAAGACGATTATTAATGTATAAAGATCAGAGCAGGGGAGCTTCACTCAGGCATCCACGTGCAACCAGTACTCTGCTGACTTTGTGCCATCTATGAGCTTTATTTATCAGGCTTATGTGCTCCTGACCAGCCGGGGTAAACGATGAAAAAGCAGATTCTTTTGGATGGAGAGGGGCAGGCAACGAGGGACACTCTGACTGAGTGAGAGTGGGGGAGTGTGAAGGTAAACATGGAGTTGCTAAAATATTTGCCAAGGCCAGTTGGAGGGCTGCAAGGAGACCAGCGCAGCTATTCTGGGAAGCTGGCAGACACTCAAAATCATCTGGAGCTGATTATGGCCCGAGCGTGCACAGGAGCACGTGCACGGGAGCACGTGCATGTGCGCGCATCAACACACATCAGCAAACATGTAGGCGCACACAAACAAGAGTCGGGTGTACTGTATGTATACATACCCCCCACCTGCTCGCACACTAGTTCTCACACACACGTATGCAGTAATATCAGATGTCCCACAGGGGGCCACGCCTTGTAGAGTGGCAACTTTATGAGCTCCATTTGGAGTTCACATGAAACGGCACAATCAGCCGGGCCAGGCCAAACTCTGGCTCAGAATAATTCTGCTCCAACGCCGACATCATCCCCCCTCCGAGGGGGTGAGGTGATGGAGCGTCAAGTGACCAGTCAGCACTGAGACACGTCTGTCTGTCTGTGCAGCCCAACATAAGTGTTATATATATATAGTTTATGCATACTTTTTAATAGATTAGATACTCTGTTTATGTACAACAGATCAGTAGGTTTCCCAACCATTCAAGTCTCACTGTGTACTGTGTCTGAGCGCGTACATTACATCACAATTTATGAGTCTGGAAATGTGATATTTGTCTGACTTACGAAGCGTCCATTCATCTCTGAACTAATGGAAACCAATTAACAGACAAATAAACACCAAAACATAACGGCAACATTGGCATGTCATCATTGAGACTTTTTCCGCTCCTGTAGGAGACACAAGTTTGTATGATATCAACCTTGTGGTTTAATCGCAATCTCAGGGAAAAGAGCAACATCTCTGATTGGTGGAGGCCAAACTCAACATTATCCTGCTGTCTTCTTCTTCCTCTTTTATCTCTGTCATTTTTACTTCGTCCAATTAACGTCCCTTCGTGTTGCCCTCACTCAAGTCATCAACGACAAGAAGTAGTGACGCGTTGAGTCAAGCCTTTGACAGCCTCTGTCACAGAAATCCAGCAGAAATCAAGTATATCCTGCATAAATGTCTCTGAGTCATGACTGTCTACAATGAGTGAGAAGCTCGAGTCCCGCTGGCTGTGTTGTTGTCACAGCTGTGTTTACATGGATGGGACGGCCGGCTCCTCCCCTTGTGTATAAAATCTGTTTTAGTCGAGGACTAGAGAGAAGAAGAAGAACATACTCACTGATGATTTGAGTGATGTTAGCGTTTTAAGGTCACGGTCATTCCAAGTAAATGTACATGCAATGTGAAGCTACAAGCTAACTAAGGAGCGCTAACATTAGCATGCTAACACAACAGCAGCTTGAGACAAGGATAATTTAGTCCACTGCTTGCGCTTAGTGCTTTGTGATTAATTATGTTGCGTTCCAATTTCATAACTCCTTCTTGCAAACGTGAGTGGAGAGGGGTTGGAGGTGTGTCTCTGGAGGAGAGCGGAGGAGTTGTGGCCACGCAGCAGTTTGTTTTGGTTTCATGCTGGTGCTCAAGGGCGACATCTACTGGATCACAAAGTCAGACATTCTTCCTTTAAGCGCTCCGTCGCAGTGATTGGATAATGGTATCATGAGTCAATATTTTGTCCCATCCTAAGTCTCATGTTTGGAACACATTCTGCTTTTAGAAATGGAGGAGTTTGGTGAATGATGCAGGATAAGAAGTGAAATCCCCCCTCAGAATGCGACATGAAAAGGGTTTTAATTTCTCTTCTGTTTATCAGATGTGGATGTTATCACCCTTAAATCAAGGCTGAAAATCTGCACTTTTATCTGACAGACATTTGGGCTCAGATTTAAATTCCAAAGCCGAAGAGTGCTGATCCCAAAACAAAAAATCGTCCTTATGGACTTGCATTGTGCTGTGCAGCCAGAGACACCAAGCAGACAGACAAGACAGGCATGCTTTAGACTAGAGTGTGGCCAGGTGTCTGTTTCCGGTGTAGTCGACCTCCACGTGCAGCCTGAGAGCATGATCAAAGGCAGCTTTATAGAGACAGAGGCCCATTAAAATACCAACAACTTCTGCAGCAGTCTGGGGGCAAGTACGCGGCCCAACACGCCCCATTCTCACACTCCAACATCATGCAAGGGTTCTTTTTCAGGAACACAGATTTCCTCCAAACTACCTACCTCTCTTCCTCCTCCTCCTCCTCCTCCTCCTCCTCTTCTGTCTTAGTCTGTTTTCTGTCTCTCTCTCCTCTCCTCCTTTCATTCCTTTTCTCGGTGCCATCGTCTGAGTCTGCGGCCAGGTTTCTATTTTAGCCCTGACCCAGTGGACGAGACCGCGGAGAGGAGCTTAACATTGTGTTCCTCTGCTCTGGTTAATGATGATGGAGTCCTGTATGCGCTGGGTGTGTGTGTGTGTGTGTGGGTGTGTGTGTGTGTGTGTGTGTGTGTGTGTGTGTGTGTGGGTGTGTGTGTGTGTGTGTGTGTGTATGGGAGGGTCGAAAAGCCAAAGGAGAGGCGGAAAGGAGAGGAAGAGGAAGAGGGCAAAATGTGCATGTGTGCATTCCCCTGTTGCTTGGCTACCTTTGAATTTCCGCTCTGTCTCTTTCATCTGTGAACTATTAGCAGTCATCTCAAGCCATCCTTTCTTTACTGCTTCAATCTGCATGCACACACACACACACATGCGCACACACACACACACACACACACACACACACACACACACACACACACACACACACACACACACACACACACACACAAAGACACACACACACACTTTTGGAGAATGCCAAAGAAAGCCACATGTCTGCTGAAGGCTGAATGTCACTTTACACATATCTAAGGCAGATTGGAAGTTCTTGGATGTTTAAGGCAACTTACTTTGTTTTAATTCTGCACCGCTTTCTTCTCTTTAAACTGACAAAAAAAACCTGAAACTTAAAAGGAATTATCCACCAAAAGTCTTGATGTCTTGGTACCACATTCAGCAGGAGGCTTAAAAGGTCGCTCTGTTCACTTCTTATATTGCTTCGTTTAATGGCAGTTAAAATCTTTTTGAAGAAAGATTGAATTTGATATTGTAAGAAAAAACTGAAAAAACACTATCGAATAAAAACTTTCAAACAATTCAGGCGACATTTACTTTATTAAAAGTGAATTGTCTGTGGTCAAAACATTCATTCTTTAGAGAAAAAGTGGCTAAAAATCCAGCTCGAGTTACAGAAGAAAGCTGCGAATGTGGAAATTCCTCAGCATGTTTGTGGCAAAAAAGAAAATGTTGTAATACAGCGCAAAGTCTGGTGTATAGGGTGCACTTTGGCTGCATCCTTTATACCTGTGCAGAGGCATGCACCGTCATTACACATTGCACAATCTGACTTCATTGAAAATTCTCTCAAATTACCTCTTCTCTGATAAAAACATGCTGGACGAACAAGGCTGGGGGCGCCACTCTTTGACATCTTTTCTCCCTGATTGGCTCGTAATCATGAATTTAAAGAAAACGGTGGTCCTATATTGTTAGGTAAATAAATCTTGTGGAGCTCAATTAAATACAACAAGTGACCAGCGGTTGCCCCTCGTTTGAAACGCATCCCAAAAAGTTAAGACATTTCTTTGTTTTAAAAACTGATTTGTGTTTTCAATAAGCTGGATCAACAGTCCTGTTTCCACAAAGCGGTCCAGTTCAGTTCAGTTCTGTACGGTACCCATTCATTGGGGTTTCCACCGTCAAAAGTTGGGAATGGTACTCAATTTAAGACCACAATAATCTGCATGCCAAGGAAAATGGAAAAAGTGGATTGACTTTAACACCCATCTCAAAGCCTGAAGATAATGGTCTATTTAGAAAGAGGCTAAATTTACTATTGTTAACTGACACCATTGTTTGTATTCTGTGTATATTTCGATGTAACCTCAGCACGAAAGGAAAATTAAATATAAGTTAAAAAAAAAAAAAAAAAAAGAAAGTTGGGATTGGTACCAAAATAAAGGGATTTGTACCGTCCAACTTTTTTGGTACTCTTCTGTTGGGGTGCCAAGGATTCCGATCCGACCCTAAATGGTCCATTTTCTTTACTTTGTCCTGTTCTTCTTGAACAGTTAACTTAAATAATAGCGGGCTACACTGTGTTGGGCTGCTATGATGTCACACTATTACATCGCTGACTTGACTATCTCCATCTGGCTTACACTCCGCTTACCAAATAAGGGTACGGTTGGCTGTGGAAATGCAAGGAAGTTCAGGGTTTACCGTACCGAACTGGACTGAACCAAACCGGACCGCTTGGTAGAAACGAGGCTAATCAAGAATCTGACCTGACAGTAGCTGGTGAATGAAGAAGCTTAATTCCATCTTTCCATGCAGAGCGCCTTCAAGCACAGTGAGGTGAGAAGTTAATAATCAAAACATGTTTTTCATGGCGGCGTATTCCTTTACTAATACAAGCACCATGAACCACAGAGACTAAACCTCAGCTCAGAGGTCACCTCGGACCTCGTGCCCCGTGTTCTCAGCCTTACACTGGCCCTGCGTGGTCTCTAAAAAAGCACATTTCATCCCCCCCCCGTACTTTCATAATGTTACCTTTATGGGGGTGTGTTGTGCGTATGAATGTGCGCTCTTGTGATGCAGGTCTTTATAGCTAATAGCAGCACCGCTGGGCTTCACGGACATTAAAAAGAGCCTGGTATGACCACAGGATAAACATAAGCTCGTAAAATGCAATGTGTGTGTGTGTGTGTATAGGGGCGCTTGTATGTATTTGTGTGAAAGAGGGTGCATCTGTGCATGTGTTTGTTAGTGTGCTTCAGTGTTGGGAGTAGCTGCAGGATATTGCTTTTTCTAAAAAAACTGAAAAAGAAAAAAAAGTTTGTTAATGAGAGTCTCAGTGAATTTAACTCCCGAAAAAAAAAAACTGTGTTTGTCTAAGAAGAATGGGGCCACACAAGCTCTAAAATGGGAGCCTAAATAATCAATATAAGTCATGAGTGGAGGCAGGGGGACATGGAGGGAACAGGAGGATACTTCTCAACAGGGTACAGATCTATTTATAGAAAACCAGCCAGCTGAGTATTTCATCAACCTAAATTTAAATGTGTATGATTAAGCGTTTCCTTAAGAGGGCTTGCTCAATAAGACGGACACACACACACACACACACACACACACACACACACACACACACACACACACACACACACACACACACACACCTCTTTATAGTGAATGGACTAACATACAAGTGTGTGTTCACCCTCTAAGTATAAATTATAAGCTATAGAGAACATGTACTGTACATGGACACCCATAATTCAAACTAGTGTGTTATAATTGGAAGTATAACCTGTGCCTGGCAAACATAAACCTTTTCATATCAGTCAGCCTGACCACAGTGTGTAGTGTTGACGTTACTCATGTGTGTGAGGAGGTTATTCTGCAGGACAGCTTTCTCTCTCTCTCTCTCGCTGTTCATGGCCCACATAAAACCCAAATCAGTGCTGAGGTCTCATTAAGGCCCAAACCATGATCTTGAAAATGGATTTGAGCTTGTTTATTTCTTTTCTAGTCTTCTGACTACTCAAAGCATTTTTACACCGCAGGTCACACCTACACATTCACACACTGAGAGGCTGCTATGTGAGGAGCCCATCAGCTGCCGAAGCAGCTTGACAAATTGGGGTTTAGTGTCTTGCCCAAGGACACATCTGACATGTAGCTGCAGGAGCTGGGTATTGAACCCCTGACCTTCCGGTTGAGAGAAGACCGACTCTACCAACTGAGCCTCAGCCGCCTCTTGTAGATGCCTTCTCCTCATGTAAAATGGTTTTAATTTGATGAGGTCAAGCCATTAATGCTACTTGCTTTGGTTAACCTTTTGGAACTATACTGTTATAAAACCTACAAAATATTTTTTTCAAGCGTTACGCATAAATTAGCATAATTAGTGGCATAGCTGAGTTAACTAACAGGTGGTTGTCGCTATAAGCCAGGAGGCCTAAGGCCCGCCTCATCTCGACCTCTTTGCCTGTTTCTAGGTTGATCAGAAGTTAGACTGAGAAAGATTTTTCAATATGACGGCCGCCATTGTTAGGCCTCACAATGCATCATCTAAAACAAATGGATGACTTGACTGAGACAGCATCCGTGTTTTATACAGTCTATGGTATCTGTGGTTTCATTATCAGTATAGAAACTCAGGTTGCAAGAAAAAGCTGACCCTGCACCTAAACATTGTGCAAAAGAAATGGTAAATAATATGACTCCATTTCCCCCAGAGAGAGAGAAGGAAGGCAAGGAGGATTAGAAATCCAGGGAGAGAAGAGAACGAGGGAGACAGAGACAGAGTGAAAATAGCTGTCTGGGTCCCTGAAGGTTGGCCAGTTATTATAAAGCCATTGTGGTTGGTGTGTACGTTTCCACAGATCCTTCTGAGTCACGCTCAATAAGTCAGCCCTTATGGGCCCTGGCACTGTTAGGACCCAGGGAGGGAGGGAGGGAGGCGGGATAAGGGTACGCAGGCACCTGGCTCACATCCTTAACCCACTGCCTCTTCCTCCTCCTCCTACTCTCAACACACACTAAACTCTGAAAGAGTACACAGAGAGGAGACACAGACACTGTCGTCCCATTCACAAGCCCTCTGCGGGGTGATTCCTGGCCAAACAAGGAAGTTAAAGCCAGGTGGGCGGAAGGGCAGGATGGACAGAATGATGGAGCGGGCAGGCAGAACAAAAGGCGGGTGGATGACTGTAGGCAGGGCACAATGGGGGTAATGATGGGTAGGTGAAATGATGAATAAGAGAGAGAGAGAGAGCCTGAGAGTGATAGTGAGGGAGAGAGAGAGAGAGAGAGAGAGAGAGAGAGAGACTGTGAGGGGTGTAATGAGAGGGTCAGTGTTGGGTATGCATGACCTGAACTGGGATACTGGGCCAATTCATATAACTGCTGCTAAAAATAGGTTTCTGTGCAGCAGAAGTACAACAGCGCTCAGACTGCTCCCACAGTGCTCGGGCTCTCAATTTACCAGCAACACATACACAGCAAACAACACATGCTTGTGACCAATCACTCAAAGCAATGGCCCCTTAAAAACATTTCACCCCAGATCAATCTATAGAACTAAAACTCAGGGGGTTGTTCATGGTTGGTACTCGTGTTCATTTTGGAAATCTGAGGCTACAAGTCATTAACTTAGAGATAAGGCTGCATGCAGGATTTAAACTTTTTTTTCATCTCCATTTCTTGTGCACGCCCGCCTCATTCTTCTTCTTTCTTTTCTTTGTTACATTCAGACAGCATCCAGGTTCATTTGAGTCTAGACACCAAAAACTGCTAAATCCAAGCCTCCAAGATAAACTTAAAGTTGAAAGTTGAAGGCACCATATTGCGGCTAATTGTGCAAGGCGTCAAAAAAAAAAAAAAAAAAAGGCTGCGGCAAGAACGAAGAATTAAACACTCAAAAAAAATCTACTTCCAAAGCAGAGACATGCATTCAACTATTTACACTTTCCAAAAAACTTTGAATATTAGCACTTGTACAATCAAATCAGAATGTGGGATTGAAGGTGTTGCATTTAGTTGCCTTGTCTGTGTAGGTTCTCAGTCATTCAGATCATGGTAAATTCCAAGCTTGATCCAAAGGCAACTGGACTGGTTCAAGAACTTCAACCAGTCCAGTTGCCTTTGGATCAAGCTTTGTAATTTGGTTGCTTCGCATTGCTTTTCTTTGCAATGTGTTGCACTGAAGTCAACTAAATCAATCAACTCCTGGGCTCAACCCCACACCATCAAAGATAAAAACTAAAGTGAACAGGTGAGTTTGACGCATAATATCCCTACCTTTACCACCAAACCTCCAGGGAACACACCCACCACCAATACTAATAGAACAGTGAACGATTGACAACACGGTAAACAGAACTAAACAGAACTAAATGGTTTGAATATACTATGATTCCTATTGGTTCATCTGAGTCTGGACCCTCAGAATGGATTTCAAAGCGTCGGAAGGTGACATAAAACAAAAACTTCACATCCGGGGCGACTCAGGTGCATCAGAGCAGCCAATGAGAAAACACTCACAAAAGAACGAGTACCTGCCTTCGTTGCTGCCGGGTTTGTCCTGTGCAACGAGGAGGGACCTCTGCACGGTTACTTGACGGTGCATTTGTTCAGATTTTTCTAAACCATCGAGACCGTCAATGTATAAGTCCCAGACGCATAACAGTGGGATGTTCTGCTGCTGAACCGGCAACAGAAGCAAAAACGGTGTCACTGTGCGTGTGTGTCTGAGTGTGTGTGTTTGTGTAAGAAAGGCAGAGTGATGGTAGAGCTTTGTTACATCACAGCAGCAGAATCTCAAGATAACAGGACGTTTGCTTCAATGTGGAAAAGCTTCACAAATATGCAAAGTCACTGACGCCAACACCATAACCATGCACAAAAGATACTAATATCCCGACACCCAATTCCCATTTGATCACTTGAAGAAGACAGAAAGCTTTCTAGAAACTTGGGTCTTCATTGTGCACTTGAATTGAGCGTCTACCTTTTATTTAGCTCTAGCTGCAGCGTGCTAGTTCTGTACCAGAGCACAATCAGTTGCATGAAAAAATGACTGTATGCACCTCACATGAATCTAACCTAAGCCATGTTTCAAATCTCCAATATCTGAGTTTTGGAAATACAAACAGGAATGCACTTCTTCATTTGGTTTCTAAGTTCCTGCTGATCCGTCATTCCTGGAAGAACAAGGTCGAGAAGCCTTTTAAGTTCCTCGTTTATTTCCTGTTCGAAAGATGAAACTTCCAGCTTTCACCTGCCACCTTTCAACAGTCCGTGACCATTTGATATGAAAAGATCTCGGTTGGGGTTTCATTTTACAACACTGGGACAGCTTGGGTATCATGTGCATGGTTTTGCCCCCCTCTGCTCAGTCCTTCAACCCTCACCCCCCCCTCACCCCCCGCCCCCCTCCCTCCTTCTCTCTCTCACCTCCCCCCCCCATTCCCTTGCTCCCTTCTTTTCACAGTATTGTCACCCTAGACGGTTCACACGGTCTCCTCTTCGCTGCGCTTCCGGTCATAAATCTCTGCAACACACCGTGAAGGCACATCCCCTCGGATGGATTTAACACACAACACCCTGCACCCCACCGGCCCGCTGAGAAAAGGGCGACAAGGGCTGGCACGCTGCTGCACACACACACACACACACACACACACACACACACACACACACACACACATTTACACACATGTAGACCAGATCCAACACTTTTCTGGTAGATATTTGTTGATGAAATCCAGAAAACGAGAGAGGAAGGGACTTAATCTAATAGAAGGAACAATAAAACGGCACATTGAGTATTTGGGGAAAGAGTGAGGAAAAAATCTGAGATGGTGATTGTTTTCTGCGTGTGTGTGTGTGTGTGTGTGTGTGTGTGTGTGTGTGTGTGTATGTGTGTGTGTGTGTGTGTGTGTGCGTGTGTGTGCGTGTGTGTTATGGTTTGAGTTGGTCTCTGACTCATGGCACTTGTGGGGGGTTTTCAGTGACTCATGCGTTTCTCAGAACGGCTTAAGCTCCGTGGAATCCCACCGATAAGACAACCATTCTCGGCAAATTAGCCACTGGTGTTTATTCGACATGTTCAGTGCTTCGGTAAAGCGCAACCTTCCCTCCCATCCATCCGCCGCCACCTTTCCAGTCTCTCCCCTCCTCCCCTCAGGTTCAAACTTCTCCGATGAATTTTAGCTTCCCCGTCTCGCAAATGAGCTGGCTATGTATGGGTGGCCCCAGTCTGCTGTACCACGGACGAGAAAAACTAAACCAGTGACAGCCTGTTTGTTTTTTTTACCTCACCAACAGCGCCCCACACCTACACACCCTCACCAAAACTACCGCCATCAAACAAGCGCCATACATACACTCCCCTGCCGCCACATCTACCGTGCCACACACACTCCCAGACCACATTCTTACCTCCCTACCCCCCACACTCTCCCACACCGCACACCCACAAACACACCTGACCGACTTCATTTCCTGTGAGGCATGAGTCAGCCGGCTGCAGAGCGTTTACCGGAGTTATACATGCTTATTAGCCATTCTGATAATATAGTGTTGATGTGGCTGTCAAGGCAACCTGAGCTGCACAAAAAAGGGGAATTGTGCTTGTGTGGGTGGGTGGGATGAGTCGCCGAGGATTCCTTGGAAGTGTTCAGGCATGTGGTGGGTCTATTTGCATGTCCACAGGTGTGTGTGTGTGTGTGTGTGTGTGTGTGTGTGTGTGTGTGTGTGTGTGTGTGTGTGTGTGTGTGTGTGTGTGTGTGTGTGTGCGTGCGTGCGTGCGTGCGTGCGTGCGTGTGTGTGTGTGTGTGAGAGAGAGAGAGAAAAGAGAGAGGGAAACAGCAAGGGGAGCCATTCACCTGTTTTTTCTTGTAGAAGCCCTTTCTGTCACAGTTGGGTATACGGAAGCCTCTCGGGTTGAGCACGTTGCTGATTTTCAGGCTGCTCAGGATGCTCTCCATCTCCCGCCGACACGGCCCCTAGCAACACGGCAAACACACACCCAACAACCCAAATATTACACACTCATCCTTACAGAGTCACAGACAAGAGGAACACGAGGAGTTATACGTTTATGATGATCATCAGAGGGTGTTAAAGTTAACTTCCTGAACCCTGAAAAGTGACATTTAAAAGTCTTTTGATAACTTCTTTCTGGAGTTGTTGTGGTCATAGATGTTGAAGGAGACTCCATCATTAACTCAGTGGTGATCGTGATAGCTCGGCTCGTTAATGATTAGTCCATTAAGAGATGATGAAAGCGAACGCGGCTGTTATTTTCACAGCTGCAAAATCACAATGGTTTTCAAAAATGCATGCAATAAAACTGATTTAGAAACCTTTGAGATGTTTTACAGAATCTAAATGTTTTTCTGAATCTTGATCCCGCTGCAGATTAAAAAGGTTGATCTGAAGTTAGACGTCAGCTTTGTTGTAATTAGTACCTTCTTCTCTTACACAACACAGGCTCGCTGCATGTAATCAAAAACCATGTTGGTAAAGTGGTAACAGATACTTTAAAGACACCCTGTGGTTTGTTTTCCCCACAAATGACTCTGTGGATCGATGTTTTGATGAGACAATCAGCGTCCTGTTTGTATCTGGTGTTTTTCCTGCTTGTGCATGAGGCTCATTCATCCCACCCACCACAGGTTGACAGCCCTATGAACACCGGCATGACTGCACAGGCCGGGTCAGGACGTTCATGCAGTACCATGCAGAGCCACAAGTCTGCAGGGCTTGACTTCAACAAGTTCACTTAGCAGGTGAAATCAACGACGAGTTATTGCTCTTAAGTGTGAATCAGTGGGTGGAGTCTTGGATTGAAATAGAAAAAAAAAGGAAGCGTACTGATTTACTCTGGAGTTCAGGTGTTGCCCCTCTCTCTCTCTCTCTCACTCTCTCTTACCTGGTTTAATTGATCTCTTATCATCACTAATAAAAAGTGCATACTGCAGGTAGTTCGTAGGCACATGTGGTGATTATTTCTATCAACAGAGTTTGGTGGTGAATAACAGAGAAAATAAAGTACGTTTTATAGATTTTGAGTTTGCTTTTAAATCTTCATACAGGCACCTGATATATTTTTAAGAAAGCCTCTAGAAACCGTGCACCTGTCAATTAAAGGAGCAATATGCAGGAATTTGGGTTGGTGCGATTTGGCGCCCCCTAAAGGTATCTGCGTGCAACTGCACTGTCGTAAAACACATGAAGCTGTTACGCCTCCCTTTCTTAGGGGTTAATGTTAATGTCAATTTCAACTTCAGTTAAATATTAACGAGGGCTGTCGGCATGAACTAGTTAATCGTGATTAATTAAGGAATTAAATTAATTTTAATGGTGATTAATCGTATGCAATTTTGTCCCTTTTGGCTCACCGTAGATAGTCGTCCTCAGTGTCTCCCTGTAGTCACAGTGATGTAAAAGAAGGACAGCACTGCATCTTTGAATGTCTCATTTCACTTCAACAAACTCTCAGACGGCTCAGCTGACGAGTCCAAAGTAATATCCACCTTATGACATCACACATTGACCTTTGTTATCTTTCCTTTGAGCTGTTTGAAGTCAGTTTGTGATCCCTAACCACTTCCTGTTTCTGGGCTTAACTTAACATGTCCTAACCTTCCCTCTACCAGAGGGGCCTTTGTTTATTTCAAAATAAAAGCATGGTTAAATTCAAAAAGCAAGTAAAGTGCTTTCAACTTAAGACAGTACAAAATTTTAAAATAAAAGCCTCACAATTTTTATTTTTAAATGCAAAATAATGACATTTCAACAATGTTATTTATTGCGATCTCTAAGCTTTGGGCTAGTTTAAGTCATATTGTTTCGGCTTTATTTTTTGGCTTAGATTTTTCAGTCCACTGTGGGCGTAGTTTACAGACTTGAATGAGTCGCCAACTGTCTTTGCTGTAACTTGATCAGCAGGAAGATCGTTTTTATAGAGTCATGACTGTGTCAACTGTTTGGATGAACCCATACCATGACTGTTTTTCCTCCAAATAAGAACCCATCAACACTTTCAACAGACATGTAACTGCGTCTCATGTGACTTACATACTCAGTCTCCCTCTTGCTCTCCAGGGAGAAGTTGTGCATGTCCATATTGGCTCCTCCTGACACTGACTCCACCTTGTAGCTCTGAGTCTTCCTGTTCTGATCTTTCTGGATCAGTTTGTTGTGCAGCTGCGGCCTGGTGTCCACCGACCCTCGACTGTTCCCGCCCTTCACCGTCCCCACACCGGGAAGTACAGTCACCGTCGTCGTTCCATTGGCGCAGCATTCTTCTACCTGATTTTTGGCATTCTCTGCAAAGGGAAATGTCAATTATCAGTGAGGGTAGCATTCAATGTGTTTCTCCTGATTAAGAGATTCAGTGCTTTTTTCCACATAGTCCGTGCACCACTGTTTCGTTACATCTGACAGCACACGCCCAAACCCTCCTGGGACCGTTTTTGGAGCATCAGCTCAGGGGATCAGCTCATTTGCAGCTGGACTCACAGGAAAAATACAAGATCATATGGGAATAAAGAGAACAACATGCAAACAACATGTTGCTTTGTCTTTGCATGGTTGATCCGTTCTTCATTCGATGCCTGTATTGATATAATCTTGAAGTGATGGAATTTGCGATCGGGACTCTGAAACTGACTAGATGCTCTGTGCGTTACAGTGTCTGACTTCCTGTCTGGGTCAATCTGCTCTGCTCAGCTTTACGCATGCTTGCAGCGGGCTTCCTCTAAATAGATTCTAGCGCATATTTGAAACAGACAGCCTGCTTGTCAACAGGCAAGGCAGGCAACTGCTTGGGGCCCCAGACCAAGGGGGCCCAAGAGGTCTGACAAACTTTGAACCAAATCAGCAACCCAAAAGTTTTGCTATGACAGTAGGAATCCTCCCTAAAGGGGCCCCATCTGACAGTATTCACTATCATTGCCCTGCTGAACTCTGGTGGGAGGGCCCCCGAATTAAAGGTGACAGACCTGGGTATGCACAGAGCATGTGGAAAGTGGCAGTAAGGCCAGATTGGTTAAATATTAAAGGGGTCATATTATGCTTTTTCTGGTTTTATGTGCTCTTTAGTGTGTTTTCCAAGTGTCCTGTGCATGTTTAGGCACATCTATGTGCAAAAATTCAAAGTACGCGGAAACGTAGCTTCTCCTACGTTCTCCTATTAGCTGCATCATTAGCTGCATGTAACACTCGGTTCTAGCGCCTTTCAAAAAAAATTTGCCAGTGTGACGTCTTGTGACTGATCTAAGCCCATTGGCTCATTGTGGCAAGCCCAGCAGCTCATGTTGCACGCCCATTAACTTCTGTAGCACGCCCACGATATGCCGTAGCTTGCGGAAGCACAGTAGTGCTAAGGTGCTAATGTTTTTGCTCCCCTCGGAGCCAAAGTGGCTGCATTCCCAATATGGTAAAAGGGGCGTGACATTTCCGAGAACAGTGCTGAGCGACTGACCAATTACGGCAGAGCTGACCAATCAGATTGGACTTGGCACACGTGGGGACTCTGAGCGTGGGCACTTCAGAGTTTTAGAGAGAGAGTCAGTAGTGAGCCGGTGCATGGAGCGGCAGTTCATGAAAACATACTCTTTTTTTGAACTTTAGCTATTGTGAACATACTTTAGTAGGTACATAGATTAAATATACGAACCACAAAAAGGGCATAATATGACCTCTTTAAGACCTGGAGGCTGTTTAAATCCAGGTTACAGACTAATAAAACCTTCATTTCAATAACCAGATTCTCCACATGGAGTCTACCTCCAAACCAGCTCTCCATATCTACTCACATCTGTTAAATCTGGACTGCATGAAGGATGGAATTTTAAAGTCCTAACTTTTTAGAAACCCCTAGGCTTGTCTTTTAATAAACTCTGTAAATGAATCCAAATCACTGTAAATGAGGGTCGCCCCTCAATGATGTCTTGAGTTTAAATAAAGGTTTACATGAACACTTGATGAGGCCTTACATCACAGCAGCATGTTTCTGTTTCCACAAATAGAAAACGAAAGATATCCTGAAATGTGTCAAACTTTCTCTGAAGTCTGCAAAAGAATCTGACCATACTCAGTGTTTATTAAATTAGGTAAGGTCTCACATGGTCTACATACAGAAGATGAAGAACATTTGCCCTCTTTTCTTTTTTTTCAGAAGTAGAAAAAATATTTTCCACAACTCCTGACATTGTGTCCAAACAGTCTTTGAAGGGACTGAATCATATCTTGTGATTATTTTCAGCTGAGTTGAGTCCTTTTTTTCAGAACTGTGTGTGATACAAAACAGGCAATCTGCTCCTAAATATCATCATTTATTTTTCCATTAACTCTGCCCTGAGGCTAAGTATCAGAATCCCAGAGTTGTTTAGGTTTACAAGTCTGATCAAAACATTGTAATGCAGGATGATGAATGCCTGCATTACAAAAATTCTCCACCGTCTGAAGAGTGGCCTGTTTTAAAAGAGACAAAATAACGTACTCTTATTGCCTTGTGGGCTGTTTGGAGCCAGAGACCGAGCCAAGTAATAAACAGAAACATGAAGACCTCATATCCACAAATTTCCACAGCATGCAGACCAAGAAGATAGACCCACATAGAGGAACTGAGTGTAAACAAGACTTTTTAAGGACACCGTGAAGAAGAACATGTTTTGTACTTGTCTGTATTGGGGATTGGGACAAACCAGAGAGGAGGTCAGGGCAGAGAGAGGTAAAGTGGGAGATGAAGGAGCAGGAATATTAATAGCCCTCAGTGCTGGCAAAGATTCCTGTCAAATCGTTAAAGACAGACCATCTGACTGAGAGGAAGAGAGGAGGGGGCAGCAAACACTCCACCCTGATATGGGAGAGGATTAAACCACCCGTCATGTGCCACCCGGTGAGCCACACTGCCACAAGGCCACAGTCTGAGACGTCCTGGAGGAGCAGAGGGACGATGATGGGAACACACACATACACACACACACCCAAACAGTTTTAAACTGTTAACTGGAAGCAGATTGGAGAGCTGCGGTGAAGGCGGCGGGCGAGCATGTACGGGTGTATCTCGTGTGGGCAGGCAGGCTGGCAGCCCACCCCTTTCTCCGTAATCAATTAGTGACGTGTTGGGGTTCCACAGTCTCTCCACAAACTTACAATAACAACAAACAACGTCAACAACAGCATCAACATGGCACGAGACGGAGTCGGGAGGCAACACATGCTCTTTAACCTGACGCAGCTTTCTCACGCTGTAACTGAACTCTGCAGGAAAAAAAAAAAGCCATAAATGTCAATAACCAGGGACAAATATGCGGAGCCCTTTTTAAGATTTCCTGCAAGCATTCATTTTTATTGTCAATATAAACTTTTATATAACCTTTCAAGGAAGTCTGGGGCGTTTGAGATCAACACATTACGCAATTTGTTTGTATAATGGCACATGGGTAAACAGCACAAACTGCGGTTGAGGGGAGCTTGTTAATGTCTGGGAGGAGAGGCTGCTGTTTTGGCTGCACTTACACACTGTGACCAGCAGGGGTGCTGTTGATCATTTCCCACCTTTTTATTCTCCATCTCCTTTAGTGGAGGTACTGCAAAGAAGCATGCATTCACACTAGTCTCATTAAAACAATGTCTCAAATCAGATTCTTCAAATTGTAAAAAAAAAAAAAACTAAAACATAAAAGGTCAGGAAAGGCAAAGAGAGAGAAAAACACAAGTAAAGTTAGGGGAACAGAAGAAAGTAAGATGAGTAGTTTCAGCAAGTGTCTGTTAGTAAATGCATAAGCCTGTGTGAGTTTGTGTGTGTTTCTGTGACAATATGACTGCTTAGTGCATGCACACCACACACACACATCACTGTGGCCAAACCAAATATCCTGGAAGAAGAAAACACACACAGAGGCTCCTGGAGGCCTGACGTCAGCGGTGCCTATAAGCACACAACAGTGTGTATTCACATGTAGGTGGCATGTGTGCTGTTTCATTAGTGTGAGCAGTATGCATCCATTCACACAAAACTGCATGCAGATATCAGGCCTCAGTGTGAGCAGGGATTACAGCATGACATTAAGATTTGGGTTTACTGATAAAGACTGGTGATTGTGTTGGGTGCTAGTAGAGAACTCAGAGAAATGATGCCCCCCCCCCCCCCAACCACCTCCCTGTCACACACTTGAGATGTTTTGGCCCACATCCTGGATGAGGGATGCAGCAGCACATATTTTCGTGCTGTGTACAAAAATCCCTGAGCTTTACTTGAAGGAAAATGAGGACAAGACAAGGACATGGTCTGCGCTCAGCCTCAGCTAAATACTGTATACTTACAGTATGTATGTGGCATTCCTTAACTATTGGTTTCAGGGAGCCAGGCGTGTGTGTGTGTGTGTGTGTGTGTGTGTGTGTGTGTGTGTGTGTGTGTGTGTGTGTGTGTGTGTGTGTGTGTGTGTGTGTGTGTGTGTGTGTTGTGTGTGTGGGTGTGTGTGTGGGTGTGTGTTTGTGTGTGTGTGTGTGTGTGTGTGGGTGTGTGTGTGTGTGTGTTGGGGAGAGAAGGAGATGGAGCAGTGTTGTACTTTCTTTTTTTTTTTTTTGAAAACAACTAATCTCCAAACCCCAGACGACATTCTTTTAATTTCTTAAATTTAATTTGCACTTTACGCATGACGTTCCAAAGCTGTGCGCACATGGAAAAAGTAGCTGCCTGGTGGGAAAGCAACGATTAATTGCTGCGTAAAGCTCCAGCCTATAGCTGGTGTTATCCACTTAAACTTTCAGGAGCCTATGGGATTTTTTTCGCCAACGCGAACACATCCCTGTGCAATGTCAAACCTCTCCTCGAATACCCTGGGGCGAGGAGCGGTGGCCACAGTGGGGGGGGAACCCCAAGAATAAATACTGCGCATGTTTCTGTGTGCCGTGTATGTTCAGTAGGTTATTCCAAGCATCTTAATCTCATCTATACAAACGCACTTGATCGGTGTTTCCATGAGCAGAAAGCTCCCCAGAGCTGGTCACTAAAAAGCAAAACCTCATGGGGAGAGCGCCTGTCACAACAACACTCACGAGAAAAATAACAACAATGTATGATAGAACACGAAAGCGCAATTATAAAACGCTTCTCACCTTGTTTTTGTGCGGGAATGAGAATGCTATTCAGCTTTTTGGACGCTGCGCTGGAGCACAGTCCCCGTCCTTCCAGCAGAGCTTGCAGGGGTCGGCTCTCCCCCGGCTGGTGCTGGCAGGTCAAGCCGGACCCACAGCGCGCAGTGTACACTCCACACGCCTGTCGCACACCGAGGGCGCACGTCATGCAGCAGCCGCAGCCCGGCTCCCTCACTCGCTCCGCGCACTCCTTGGGCAGAGGCTTGCACTGGAGGAGCGCCCCGGCATCGCACGGCTCGCATCGGACCACCGGACTCACGGTGCCGGCGAGCCGGGTGAACGCAGCCAGCGCGGCGGCCAGACAAAGCACACAGAGACCGGGCATTCTGCCGATTGAGCTGGTCACAAAGGGACAGTATGTGAGTTGTCACGTAGGCTTAAGGGGACTCTCTGACACAGCGAGCCGGCTAGCCTTCTCCATCTGTATTTTCTTTTACGCGAACTTCTCGTTTTATACAGGCGGAAAAAAGAGCCAACAAGTCACACCCTCCTCCGTATGAATAATGTAAGCGGAGAGCCCCGATATGAGGACCACTACCTGCAGCCTGAGGAGAGAGCTGCTCTCACATTCAGCTACTGTAATCCGTTATAATAATTCAATGAGGGCTTGTTCATGCTCTCTTTGTGTTCTGAGAAAATACACAAAGGTGTTTGTCTCCATCCTGAAATGTGGCCTCCAGTCAAAACATAGAGGACAGGGGCTGCAGATGGCATGCAGCTTTAAAGTGTTGATTACCTTTCTGTTCACTTTCTGTCACATGAATCTTATTTGATTAGACAGATACGATGCACATGTAGATTCCTATAGCAGAGGGAATGGTGCATTTGAGTAACCAGGGTGTATTTCTTCTGTGTTGACTGTTTTTTAAACCTCTGGAGGTTTCCACACCACTGGCCACATCCCCTGCTGCCATCAGTGGTATGTGAGTGAATGCCATTGGTGTTACCCCCCACATGCAGTACTGATAAAGCATTCCTTTGGTCAGGTGCGTAGGTGGCCTCTATAATAACCCATTACAATAATAATTTCTTTGCATATAACCTGAGTGTATGTGGGACCACATGCTGAGTTCTGGGGGTTATTGCCTTTCTAGGTTGCAGAAGCTGCAGTTTGGATGTCAGTCAGAACCTCAGCCACAGCTACCAGGCACGTGCCGACCAGACTGCATACCTGACCCTTTTGCCCAAATAGCTTCAGAAGCGGTGCTCACCTTTCATGTAGGCTAAGCAGACATGGTGCCCTCCCCTATACCCCGATCAGCGGCAAGCATCCAGACCCCCTGCACCTTCCCTCCTGCATCCGTCCGCACTCGACCCCACAGGATCTCACAATTATTAGAACGAAAATGTTCAGATTCTGCGGGCTCAGCACCGCCCCCCTGTCCGGCATATCCTCCTGTTCTGCAATAACAAACGCGAGAGGGGGGTACACACTGAGAAAATAAAGCAATCAGTATCGGCCATTGTGTGATTTCCACCACAGAAGCAGAAAAAGTGTTGAGACTGCATTATGAAAAACAAGCAGAGAGTAAGGAAACACCGTCGGAGTAGCAAGAAAACATCTACGGCCAAGATTAGTTTTCTTATTACTTTACTCTTGGGCTGTAATGTTCTGCTCCTGACCTTTGGCTTGTTTATTATCTGCCCGTCCGTGCGTGGTCTGATTTACCTAAAGCGTCTTTACTGTTTAAACCAATTCAGCAAAAAGACTCTTGGGAAACTGTGCCCCCTTTGTGTGAATACAGTATAGTAAAGGCAGGATTGTTCATCCTGATGTGCTGCTATTGCAGTCTTTAGAAAATGTAAAAACAGCCTAAACAGCAGCCTTCAGGTTGATGATATTTGTACGGCTCAGACAAGATGCAATGCAGAAGAGATAGCATGAGGAGAAGATAAGCCAATCAGGGCATCTCATCTTGTTCTGCATGTACATCTGGATCCTCCAGATGTCAAGCTTGAAGAGTGAGAACAGAGCGTGTTGCAATTTGTCTGGGGACCGTTTGGATATGATGGAAGCAGATAACGATAGAATCAAACAACTTCTGGCAAAAACCTGCAAATCTCATTCCCTAAATCCTATGTTCAACGCATCTGTTACAGCCTCAGCAAACTCTAATAAGAGATAACATTTTTCTTTCTCGACGATCTTGTCTTCATCTTGCAAATCATCCGCAGGCGTCACGCAAACTGAAACTCTCTGGTTATTAATCCATCCTTCTTTACAGCATCGCAGGCAACATTCCTCTGCCTTGCATTCCCACAATGCAGCAAAACTTTAGGCCGTAAATCACTGATTGGAAACCAAAAGTCGATGACGGCCCTCAGTAACACTGGCACAATGCACTTTATAATTTGTGGTTTTGTGGGACTGAAAGGATCTGGACAGATTTATTTGTTTCCTTCCGCCATGTGATTCGAGCAGCACATTTTCCTGCTGTCAACGTACGCCGCCTTCACATGTGAGCTCCACCATTGGCACGCGACGCACTAGCTGACCATGTCATGACCCACATATGACTTCATACTTAAAAGGGATACTTTACATGCTTCATGCCTTGGATCGTGTTGACGGCCCTTGTGTTTTATGTTCTTCCACTGGATGACACAAAGCTCTGCAGCAGGTCACAGTGTGCTAACATTGATATGATCATACTGACTAAAACATGTAGATTGGTGAACTTACATAAAATTACAACAAAACAGACTTCATTTTATTTTTTACAATTCCCATAAAGAACCCTAGTTTATCTGAAATCGTCAACATTTTTCATAACCTAACCAAGTAGTGTAGTTACCGTATGTTAAGGATCAATCAGAAGCCCTATTCAGACTGCAGTTTCATGGCATTATATTTGCGCCCCTGTGATGTTTCACCTTCAATATGAATGTTGCAGAGGAGTAATGGCGAGACGCAGTGATCACCCCTGCCACCTTTTGGGTCGTAACGGCCCTGACACACCAAGCAGACGGCAAAGAACTTGTGGCAATGAAGGCCTCTTGTCTTTGCCAAAAAGTTGCACTTGAACACACCGCAAAGACTACAGCCGACGGCCAACCACCACGTACGTTCTGCTCATGCATTAGAGAAAATAACTCTCCATGTCAGCAGGCAGCTGTAGTCCGCTGTTATGATACAAAAAGACAATTTTCACACCTGTGTGGGTCAACACTCATATTATAGGTAGCCTACTAATGGAGAATAATGTCTGATAAAAAGTTGAAAATGGCGCTGGCGTTGTCAGTCCTTGGTCTTTTAGTGGAAAAAGAAAAGAAGAGGTGGCGGATGAATGCATTTAGGCATAATGACTGCAAAGCTTCATTAGGGTGTTGTTGCAGAATTGCACTTTGAAATGGATACAAGGCCAATGAAAACAATATCACAATACAGCGATTCTACCATAAATGCTGTTTTGCAAGAGAATCAATAAACGACACTTCTCCATATCTGATTAACGGAAGAATATTAAATGCGATTTGGTGTCAGTTTCACCTCGTCTCAAGCTTCATTTCTTAACATTTCTTTGTACCAAGGATGATGCACTTCTCAGCAAGGAATGTGTTTTCTCAGACATTGCATCAACATTGATTCCTAAAAGAGAACTTACATTATGTTGGAGCGTTTGGTGGATTCCAACAGGCTGCCTCCTCCATAAAAGCCAGGTAAGTCCAACACACCATGACAACAAGGGTCTGGTAAGCTTCCATCTGTCAATGCTGACTTGCCGTGTCTCTTCTTCCCTTCTGGTTAATGCATTCAGCTCGGTCTGAATCTTTCTAATGTTAGTGATAACAACTGATACTCGTGCATTTAAGGGTCAGATTACACCTAAAGTGAGCAAGCCAAATCTGCTGAGTCTGCAGATAAAATGTATTTTAAGATCCGGTACAAAGACTGCATTGAATCAAACTAAACTAAATGACATGCTGAACATTTACTGGAGTAGAATTTTAGAGACAATGACAGATCTTGTGAGGACCATAAATGACCCTCACCCTGCAGGATACAAACAGTGCTTGCTGATTAGACTTGGGTTTGTGTTTGTGTACGGTTTACAAGAGGATACCTCCAGAGGGCAATACAGAGAGCTCACGCCTACCTGATGTAAGGGATGTTAACTACAAACATGGCAACACTTAGGTAGTTATGTTCATTTTTAAGATCTGAACGCACATAATAAACATCAATAATCAATACTTACATCAGATCAGCTGAGGCGACTGATGACTGGTGAACATCCAACACCATCAGTAAAGTCAGCATCCTGTTTCATTAACATTTTCCTGGCCCAGTGTATCGGTTATATGAGGGACCATGTTAACTGGTGACTTTAAGCAAAATGTGTACGTAGAAGTTGTCGTAACAGCCGCTTTAGAAAACAGAAAGGGTCCTCGGGAATTCGTCTTTGTCCAGTTAGGCATTGTAATTTTGAAATATACTCGAGTTATAAGTATTTAATGAAAAACTGAAATAATACAAATGCAGCCACAGACAAAGTCATATGTAAGTCCCCCAGTTTACAGGGTCACTCAAACCGAAACACCACATCTTGCGCCCTTTAGTTTTACAGGTTTCAACGTCGTCTTCTAAAAACAGAACCGATCTGTCCTCAGCTAGTTTGTGACTGACACATCGTGCAGATGTGGTTAATTGTGGACTTAGTTTATCAGTTTGTCTCATCAAACTTTCCACCAATGTCATCCCTGCTGCTGTGTTGACTCTGTCACATCCACTCTGCCTCGACGTTGCCCTAGCGGTCATGTATATACTGCATCTCGGGTCCCATTAATTTTTGAGGACCAGAAAAATATTCTCCTCATTAACCCTAACCCCCCGTAACCGATGAAATTGATTTTCACAGCAATACAAACTAGATCCAAGTTGTAATTGGCCGACGTGATCATAAAAAGTGTCAAGCTCCCAAAAAGTTATGAGGCCATGTATCCATGTAGGACAATGGATTCAAATCTGAAACACTTTTTTGTAATCGCTCCTAAAATAACAAGTGCTGTTTTTAAACGTTTCTAACTGGATCCAGAATGCTCCCAAATGGCTCCGAGTTTTAGAAATAATCCTTTTAAGCGGCCGAACACAGACATTTCTCATCAAAATCACCAGTTTTTGCTCGATAATCGTCCTGTTAACACAGTCCAAATGTTTTCTAAGTAGTCAGCTTTGTCTTGCATTGCTTTCATTAAACAGCTCAGCCAGCACAGCTTTTTTTCTACACACAGTTGGGCTGCTTCCCTATCAAGAGAATGATTAAAATGTAATTTTGTTGAATGATGTTGACTGTGGCTCACGAGTTAAAAACATAAATAATGTGCGCTGCCAGTATCGTGTTGAGGAAAATAATTTGGAGCTCCTTAACTCAGCCGGGGTGCTGACAGCGAGGACAGGCCTCGTCCGTCATGGGGGGAACATGACGATCGACTAATGAAGCGGCATTCATTTCTGCCGCTTGAAAATTTGCAGCTGGAATGTTTTGGAGCCCTAAAATGAGAGCGTACAAGCTTGTAGCAAAATCTAGTAAACTTTCAGTAGAAAGATAGAAGCGTTAGTAGATGGATGTTGGAGATCTGTTCGCCCCATCATAATCAGAAATGACATCCAGCATTACCAGCTAATCCTTTCCACTGCTTTTTCACTTTACCAGAGCAAAGAAGATGGGTATGTTTGGTGCCAACTTGGGTGGTAGACATCTGCCTCTGTTAACCGCCATCCTCAGACCCTATTAATTTGGCAGTTTTGAGGTTAGCTTGACAGTTGAATCGTTTTCCAGAAAGTTCAGGGCCTGTACTTGAAACTGTATCTGAAACGTTCATAATTCCCTTCAGAGATTTCTCTAAATAACTGTGTCAATACAATTACATTTTCATGTCTTTATTGATTGCTGTAATGGGGACTGCTCGACAGGAATGAGCTCTTCCTGTTATATCTGTTTTCAATAAATTGGTGGAATGAAAACGAACCGAGCGCCTCTCTGTCACTGTCTGCGTGACATGGTTAGAGAAACATCTGGAGGCAAGAGGAGGAAGACAAAAAGAGGAATGCAGAGGGCTGGAAAGGTGAAAAGAGAAACCCCCCCAAAAAAGTTAACTAGCTGTAGGTTTTTAATCAAGGCAGCTGCATGTGGGAGCAAAGGGAAGCAAAGAGGTTAGGGTTCGAGCATGTGTTATGATGTGTTTGTGGTGAAGCCTGTGCCGTTTGTTTGGGCTGCACTGAGATATGCCTGGCAGCTCTCAGCAGGAGGTCTGAGTCCTGCCCAGCAGAGGCTCACTCTAATTGGTCACACAAGCAGTGTGGCACCTTGGATTGAACTCATGCCTGGAGGGCAGGTACGGCATACATAGCAGCACACTGAGGAAAGATCAGAGTCATGTGTGCACATTCACCGACTGTCTTTAGGTCAGCAATCCTCACACAGCTGGCCCGGGCAGAAAAGGAGGAGCAGGAGGGAAGGAGATATAGACAATCTCGCCTGGCACTCTCAGGTTGAGCAACTCAAGTGACACTTTCCTGAGAGTGGGCCAATTCCAGCCTGCTAAGAGGATCAGTTTCCCCCTCCTGTCCTGACACACATACCCAGCTAGCTCTACTCAAGAGGTCTCCAGGCACTCTGCTTTATGCTCACCAGGTACAGCCGCTTCAGTCACCCGTCCAAGCTTTCTAAAAGCCACACGGCCCTGCAGCATGGACGGGATCACAGAGTTTTTCACTGCAAAGTCCTCACTAAGAGGATTGAGATCTTAAACCTAACTCTAAGGCTAACTGTAAGTGCAGTTAGCTGTTAGCAAATGTCAACAGAGCAGGTCATACAGGTTCAAACTGTGTAGAATAGACAATCACTGAATTGATTTTTGAGGGAATTCACCGGGACTGAAATCAGAAAGATTATCGGAAGAAGAGCAGAGAGAAGAAAAGTGCGACACAGTGGGGGAGATACACACACAGAGAGGTGTCTAATCTTAGATCTTAGAGTGGCCAGGCTTGTAGAGAGGAAGTCACATGTAGTGATGTCATCTCCGGAGATTTGGGCAGTTAGTACATCCTCTGACAGAATCTCAAGGAATCTGTGAATGGATGATGAATTTTCTCAATTCCCTCTTAGGCCGTGTTCACACTTGACTTCTTTTTTCAACTGCCTGCGCCTTTTTTACATACATGGAAATACTATGGAAAAAGGAAAAAGGATGATGCCTTTTTAAAAAACGGACGCCTTTTCAAAAAGCGCTGCGCCCGACACCTTTTTCAGTTGAATTATTTCAACTTTTCAGAAAAGCGCTGGGTGACGTCAATCGCCTTTCTGCGAGCTGACCAATTAGGGCGAGTAGTAACCTACGTCCCTAGTTACCGTTGCCCAAATAGATGTCATGCACCCAAAAACGGCGAACTTCCACCACATATGTGTGCATTGCGTGTCCGTTTTATCCTGAAAATAAACCAGATGTTTTAATGTTGTATCGGTGTCTGACTTCCCGTCCCGTTTGTTCTTTTCTGCTAAATTGATGCGTTGTGATCCTGGCCGGCTCTGGTACCTAGAAACAAACAAAATGGTACATTAAACAGAAGCTAAGCAGAGGTTGAGTCATCAGTCTGTGTTCTATTATAAAAGTTGTCACTTTTCATAATATCATAAGAATGGTGTATAAGGGAGGATTACTCCTTTGTATTCCTTGTGTTCCTGTTGTCCACACTTCCTTGCCGCGGAGGTCGGAGCAGACCAAAGATGGTGACTGTTAAGTTTTGACTATTTGTTTACATGACAACGGCGTTTTGGGTGCCTGAAAATTGAACTTTTATGCAACCGGTTCTGCATCAAATTGCGAATAGACACATTTAATAACCAACAAGTGATCTGAAGCACTTTTCAGACTGTTGTTTCAAGGCGCAATATTTACCTCCCTGTGACAGTTCACCTTCAATATGAAAGTAGTAACAGACGCGTTGCAGGGGCTCTACAGGATCAGTGGAGCCAGCGGGGGAGAACAGCGCTGTGTGTGTGTGCGTGCATGTCTGACTGTGTTTGTGGAGCTGTGCTGTGCTCTCTCGCACTTCCTTAATGCTGTGACGAAAAGTCAATTTACACACTGACACCAATAACAGAGTTTAGGGAACCATCAAATTCAACTCTAGCATCTCAGGTTGAAAGTCGGACTGTGAACAATCACCAGCTAATCAGGAGAGGAATTCTTACAAAAATAAAAGCAACAACTTTACCTGTAACTTCACACTTCAGACAGACAGCAACAACCAGGCCGAGCATTTCTGGACACTTTGAATATTAAATGACAAGGCTTGCCTTAGGACAGATCTGATTGGCAACAGAAGACTTGAGTTTGATCTGTCCAACAAGGGCTTGGTTGCTATAAAAAAGCTGTTGGATGTTATCATTTTAAAATCAAAGGATGACGCTGAACACATCAGCCTCGCTCCCTGATAAAGATACAGGTGTTAGCGCTGTAGAGAGTGCTGCCAAAAAGGGCCAGAGAGCAGCCCTTCATGTATGAATGTAAGCCCTGTATATTTTGACACATGTTGGAGCCTGACCTGATACTGAGCAGGTGTGTGCCAGAGTGGGCTAAAAGGCTGCATCATGTCCCGCTCACCAGCTGCAGAGTGGCTCTGGCTGAACCCCACCGCCTGCTAAACGTGACGTGGTGTTTGGATTGTGGATGACTGATTAGGTCGTGATGTGAGGACCTTTTACCACAACATGTCCTAGCTGCTGCACTCAGGCGGCTAACAGCTGTTCCGCGCTGCACCTAGCTGTGGACTAATGGACGGCTTCTCTGTTGGACATGCGACAGGGATGATGGGCTGTATATAAAACATTTTTTTAGGGGAACCCACGATGTTCAACATGCACAGAGCTGCAGCTTAAATTGTTATTGTTTGATTTATTGATGATGTTTGGGGTTTACGCAACAATATCCAAGGATCAGTATCCGTTGTGATTTGCCCCAACTATAGTTTAAGTAAGGGGCTTCACAAAACACAACCGTTGGGCCAGAGTTAGCGATGAAGCTAATTTCCATCTGTGGTCCCTGGGCAGGAAGAGGATGATTTACCCTCTTGACAATGACTCAAAGCTAGTCAGAGCTAGCTAGTTGGTCGGAACACCAGATCCGACCAACTCAACTTAAGTTACACAGTGCAAGAACGGGCTACTGGGATGCAGAGTGGGAATGAAAGAGGCACTGAGGAAATGTGGATGTAGCCTCCAGTCCGGAAAAATGAAGCATGTCTGATGGCCATGCGGGAAAGGAGACACATCTTGGATTTATACCTGGGTTGCCCGCCTGGAGGATCATAGCATCCGTTCATGGGGTGACTTCACTACCAGCGCCCCTCAAAATAATTTTATAGGTAAGCATTAGACTGTATCCCTGTTAAATCAGTGTTTTCCCACTGGTGGTAAATCTGTGTATTGAGCTTTATTTTAGTGTAAAATGCCAAATGTTATCAATTGTATGTGTATAAAGGTTTAACAGAGCTCTTAAAGTTCAGCCTCTATTTAATTACGAGTAAACTGAGCTGTCATTTACAACCAGCCACAGTATGTGCACACTCACACACATGTACTCCTCGCATCAGTGGTTCTATAAAGGGCATGTTCAGGTCTGCGTGTTGTTTAAGTGAAGAGAGAGAGAGAGAGAGAGAGAGAGAGAGAGTGTGGGGGGAGAAATTAATGGTCCCCCCTGCTTATCGCTCAGCAGACAAGCTGCTGGTGGGTGGGGGGAGTGCAGTAAAGTAGGTTGCTAAAGTAAATACACCGTTTTCTTCTGTCAGCACTGGAAAGAAAAGAGAGAAGAATGAAAATGTAAGCGCACTCCAGCTTGTAATTATGTCCCCGGGAGACCTTGAGAACGACACATTTCCCGTCAAACGGCAGATTAATCTCGTGTAACTCATGCACGGTCACATCCCAGTACTCTCTCAGTGCTGGGAAGCCTGTGTGGGAGTCGGCGACAGAGTGGGTGACAGGGAGTGACGGGAGGAAGGGCTCATATCATCTGATTTGTGGGGAGTGTGGGGGAGAGAGCAATAATAAAGATGCCGAAGAGTGAAAGCAATATCGCCGTCTGGGCCAACATCTCTGTGAAGAGTGGCTTCCCATAGGTCGAGTTTCCACGGCACCTGCTCTGCATTATAAAGTAGCAGAGATGCCGACATGGAAGAAGACTGTAGTCTTCACCAAACAGTCTCCTTCCATGTCCTGCAAACCTTGAATTGAAGGAAAAACTGAGCTGATTTCTGATAGAGATATCAACTCAGAGAGATTAGTGAAGTAACTACCACTTCCAATTATATTCCAGTGAGCAGAAGGAATACATTTTTGCAATTACTGATTTTTAGAACGCTTCCCACCGACAATCGCTTGGGGCGTGGCCCGATTTGAGGCTAATTGGATATTTGTCTAATTGTTTTACTTTGCTGCTCCAGACCGAGTCAGAGCCTCCACGATCTGGAATCATAAATATCGACATGTTTAGTATTTCTTCTTCCAGATCGGGCCGCCCTCGACGGAATACCTGCAATAGCCAATGAGATAGAGCAGACCAGGAAACGTCACCAACCACGTGTTGCGTTCTTTTGCAGCTCACAAACATGGCAGCGAACATAAACACAACTGAGCCCCGAGCCAAGTGGGATATTGAAAAAAAGAGTTTGGTGTCAGGTCGTCTAGCAGAGGGGTTCCCAAACTTTTCAGCTCGCTACCCCTAAAAGAAGATCCCCCCTCTGTGGTTAAGGCATATAATAATAAACTTCCCCAAAATATGTATATATATATGTATATGGTTACTTATTGTAAGAAAGATTTGAAGTAGAATACTTCATAGACTTATAGCACTGAGTGGAAAAACAAAGCTTAGTAGACACAAACATGTGGACATCCTGAAGTGTTAACTTTATGTTTTCTTCATGTGTGGAGGAGGCAGACACCAACATTGTTGTTGCCATGTGCAAACTCATATTTGGGAGTTGGCGGCGGCTGTGGTTCAGTCGGTAGAGTCGTCATCTCTCAACTGGAAGGTCAAGGGTTCAATCTCCAGCTCCTGCAGCTACATATCCGATGTGCCCTTGTGCAAGACTCTTAACCACAAGTTGCTCCTGCTGCTTTGTCAGCAGCGTATGAATGGGATTAGTTACTTCTGATGGTCACTTTACACAGCAGCCTCTACCATCAGTGTGTGAATGTGTAGGTGTGACCTGCGGTGTAAGAGCACTTTGAGTAGTCAGAAGATTAGAAAATGAATATACAAGCATTTACCATTTATATTATTTTTGCATGTTACTTTAATTTTACTTAATAATATGGTTTTATTTGAAAACCTTTTGTAAATACTTTTACAATAATGGAGAAAATGTTGGATCTTCAATTAGTTCAAATTCATATTTGTTTTTTGGATTGATAGATATAAAGAAACATATCTATCGGTCATGTAGTGCCCGAGATTTAAAAAAAAAAAAGATTTTGGAGGCATCTCGTGACCCCCCAGGACTCTTGTAGGTTTATAAAAAACTTTGGTCTGGAGGAAAACAAACAGTCCAATCCAGATCTGTAGTCTGCAGTCAATCTGGAGCAGCCCTGACAAAAGGAAAGGCTTTCTTCTTCTACTAAAGACACTCTGTGCAGACATTGTTTCTTCGATATCACCGCTTCATTTCAACATTACAGATAAAAACCATGGACTGTGTATCTCATGGTCACTACACAAAGTGCTTTACATGCAGAATGTGCACGGGTTTACTGAATGGATCAGAGAAAACAAAACAAACAACCCTCAAACTGTGGACTCCATCCGGCTGATGCAGATTTCACATTAAGTATGTTAACTAAAACTGGGCGCCGTGGTGATGAGTACTCTGCAGTCTGAAAAATCTGCCTGCTTCTGTTTCTTTCTGAACAATTTGTACATGTCAGATTCATATTTCCTGACCATATAGTCTAATGTATTTTTGCCACGACCACCTGTGAAATTCCTCATGTGAACTTTATTTCTCACACAAAATATTTGGGAGCTACTCCACATAATGAAGAGAAAGTGAGTGAGGGAGTGAAAAAAAACACGCCGTCAAGCACGCAAATGGGCTCATCAAGCCATTCATACACACTACACACACACACACACACACACACACACACACACACACACACACACACACACAAACACACACACACACACACACACACACACACACACACACACACACACACACACACACACACACACAAACACACACACACACACACACACACACACACACACACACACACACACACACACACACACACACGCACATACATCCCCTTTCTTGGAAAGCCACAAGTTTCTAATTATATCCTGGTTTTCAAATAAAAAGCGTTTACAGCCAATGCGTAAATGCCATTCCTGTCTGTGTGGAGATGTGTAACCATTTCTACCCCGAGACAATAAATACTTTATTGCTTTTATTTGTCATGGCTTTATGTTGTATTGCCAAGACCTCAACGAATAGAAAAAAAAGCATATTTTCCCACTAATGACTGTGTGAGATTTATAGAGTCTGTCTTTGACATGGGGGTGTCTGTGCTTTCAAACCGAGCATAATTAGACCTCTGGAGCTGCATGCAGCGCAAAGCACATTGGACAGAAACGCTGCGCTTCCCAGAGAGCCTCTGCCGTGCGGTTTGCGTTTTAATGCAACACAGTCGGTGCATGAGAGAAACGCCTGGAGGTTTCCCCTTCCAAACACATGCACGGAGACGTGCACGCACACAAAGGTCAATGATATCTGAAACAAACATAATGATTGGCTTTGACACACTTTCAGAATCAGATACAAGGGGAGAAGAAAGAGCATATAGATTGGCTCAGCAGGGATCCAAAGAGTTAGTCAAGCATGAGCTGTTCCCTGCCGAGCGGAGAAAGAACGGATTCCCCTCCCTCCTTCGTCCTCGCTGACCCTGAATGCTCACAGAGTGATTTTAACAGGTCACAAAGGAGCAGGAGTTCACACTCTTTTTGACGCCCCTCACCCCCTCTCACTCCTCCTCGTCTCTTCTCTTTCTTCCTGTGCTCTCCCTCCCTGTGAAAGAGAGTAAGAAGAGCTGTGACTGTTTCTGTTTTCGGGTCCCAGTCAAGTGATTTCTAATGACACGCTGCTTGCCCCCACAACATGTATTTTAGAGTAAATGAATCAGGCAGTACATGGCCTCGTTTAGTTGAAAGTGCCGCTCCGTGCCGCAAAAGTACATGGTGCTCTGGAGCCGGGGCCGTTCACACCGAGAGGCCGGCAGAGCCGCAACGCCAACTTCACACACATGCAAAACACAGGAGATGAAAGTGTGTGTGAGTTTCAAGCAAACGGGGAAATCAACTGAGAGGTCATTTCACTTTACTTTGACGTTTGTTTACAGGCTGCATTTAAGAGCTCAAACACTTTGCAGACTTTGGCTCTCCGGTCAAAGCAACTTTATTCGATTTGTTCAGCATCCAGTGCACCACAGAAACAGTCACATGCAGCACTTCAGCAGCTGTTTAACGTCAATGGCTGTTGACCGTCACTTAAAGTCTAACAACTTTGGATGTTTTGGTTGATGTTGCTGGAGCTTGAAAAACTTAAGATTTCTACGTTGGCAACATAAGACTATACGATAAAAGATCAGAAACACAACCGATAACAAACAAACTGCAGTTTTTCCAGCATCGCGTGCAGCTATTTAAAACAAAGTCTTGAATCAGCTCCCAGAAGCTTTGAAGAGTTCCTTCTTTATTTTACAAAGACAAGCACAGACCAGCGATTAGCAGTCAGTCTATGCAGAGTTTACAAGGGCAGGGTTTAAACAGAAGGCATGACACATCTACTCTACTCTGACTTGAACTTTCGTCAGTTACTAAAGTTAAATAACAACACTAACAGGGATCCAATAATTGCCATTTTAAAGAAAAATGTCACCTTTTGTTTGTGTTTCACATATGCACTCTTTTATGAGGGCATGGGAGGGGCTTGTATGCCTCTATTACAGAGATATGACAGTGGATAGAGTCAGAAATCAGGGAGAGAGAGAGAGTTGGGAATGACATGCCGCAAAGGAGCCCTCTGCTTTGAGGACCCTAGCCTCTGTACATGGGGCGTTCAAACCAACTACTAGGCCACTGCTCTCTTGAAGATTCTAAAAATATGAAATCCCTGAAATCCTCCAGAGTTGGTTGTTCACACTTTTCCCTCACAGTGGGAGACTATCCCTGTCCGTCAAGAGGGGTGGGGGTGTCTCCGGAGGCAAGGCATGACCAAGCAGCAACCTCAGGTCTTGCAAGATCCTGCAGTTCGTCGAGTGTCCACTAGAAGCTGGCTCCAGAAACATCGGAAGTCACATACACATGACAGGCAAAAAAGCCGTTTTTACAGCATAAATAACATTTTTACAGCCTGGTACAAAAGCCTGTCGCTAGGTTGACTGAAAGTTAGACTGAGACAGGATTTCTGCTGCTGATGAGCCTCCAGAGCCCCCTGCAGGAACAGATGGGTGTCGTCACTCAGGCTACGTCCATTAATATTTACAGTCTGTGCACATGACGTATAAAGAACGACGCAAAGTATGCTATACTTATTATTTAAACTTGTTGACAAGGAGTTTAATGTGAAACCTTTATGTCAACAAGGGGGATCACCACTGAACCTTTCTTTTAGTGTATCTATTAGTGCATCAGCCAAATCCCCCAAGATGAATAAAGTATTTCAGATTGTTAAGAGTACAAATTGTAAGTGTTGGTCATCCCAAACATTTGTCTATCATTTGCATTTCTGAGATGCAGTAACCTAAAGACTTCCAGTTTGATCTGAGGGCTGTCATTTCTATAAGTCGTGGATGTTTCAGACTGTGGTCGGCGCCTGTTTACACGGCCCTTGGAAGTAGAAAATGAACAGAGAGTTTCCAGATTACTTCACATTAGTGACTCAGTCTGGCAAAACAAGGCTTCATGTAAACACATTAAAGAGTCAAAGCAGACAAGCGTTTTTGGGAAATCACAAGATGCAGATGCTGGCAAAGACGTCGCTAATCACAACTTCTTAAGTCCAAACAACTTGTCATCAAGACTCAAAAGGGATTTTTACACAGGGGACTTTTCAGGAGAATTTTACAGTTTTGTTCACATTATCTTCCATTTTACCTGCATATATACAATAATTGTTGGTATGTGATTGCTGCATAGTATGGGTGACCTTCACTCAATGCTGCACTTTAAAACTTACAACATATAAGAAGTTGATGCTAATAATTTGTCTTTGTAACAAGCAAACTGATAAGATGCTCAAACTAATGGTAAAGATGTTATAGACTCAAAAAAAATCGAACATATCTTAAATGCAGGGTTGGTCATTTTCTCCAGATCCACCAGATCCAACAAAGAAAATCCCTCATCTGTAGCAGTTGTAAGCCTGTAAAAACTTCAAACAATGTCTGCCACGAGGTACCAATCTGATGAACCAATCACGCCTCCCTGTCTCCCTGCTTGCTCTCTACGTCTTGCGTGCTCTAGCCCACACTCAAAGCGCGTCACCGTTGACGAAGTTTATACTGTGAGTTTACTCACCACAGAATGAGACATGAAACGGCGTAGTTTCTACACAATGCAAGAGATGAGCTGAGGTCCGCTTCTGAGGCAACGGTGCTCATGCATGTAAGTGAGGGGGCGTGGCTTTTGAGGGAGCACAGAGGGGAGGAGGGTGGGTGCAGACGGAGCACTGAGGGAATGCTACTTTTAAAATCATGCTAGATTTAAAAAAATACCAACCTTGCCTTTAATTTCTGCTGTAAAAGTGTGCATTTTTTAACTTGTTTACACTCGCACAAAACTCCTGGAAAAATTCAGAATTTGTCGGGGTGAGCTGCATGTGTGAACGCAAACACCCACATTTTTCTCTCCTGCCAAGTGGGCTGATGTGAGAACACAGCAGGATATAATCAAGAGAATTTGGCACGAGCAGCAGGATGGGGTGATAATGTTTATTCCCTGCGATCGGGGTATGACCAAAAACTTTATGAGCACAACTGTTGCACTCTACCTGCACTTACTTTTTGTTGATATTGTGATTCTGTAGAAATACAAAAAGGATGGATATAAAGGAAAATATTGTCATTACGATGCTGTATGCGCCTGAACTTCCTCCTGATATTCTCTAGAAATGTTCAGAGGAACTGCATATGTGAAAACGGCTTGTGTGACTTTTGGGGATTTTGGAGCCAGACTCAAGTGGTCACTCGAGGAACTTTATTTTTCAACACCAGCTGTTGTCGCTCGAGCTTAACCTGTTTATAAATGCTGAATCCTATCGTTACAATAAATCTGGTGAGTCATATTAGACTACACCGAAGTCAATCCTTGGAGGGGATGTAAATCAAGAAACCTAACTTTAAATGTGAGTCATTGTTAGTCGTGCTGCATAAAGTATATGGTGTTTCAATTTGATTCAGTTGTTTTTGACCTAAGGTAACAGGTTGCTCTGCGTCTGTGGAAGTGCAGAGGCGGATAAACCAAATATTAAGCCTGACTAATACAGATGTAATCTGACAAAACACTGTAGATGTTGTGCAAGTAACCACAAAACTACGCAGAAGCAAGATGATTAAAGATGTTTTAAATCAATCTGACACACACAGACACAGATTCATGTACACACCCCCAAACAGGTGGAGGAGGCATCGTGTTCATTTCCCATCAAGCTGCATCAAAGGATTATTTACAGGGTTAATTGGCTTAATTGTGCTGACGGAAATAACAAAAAGAGGACAAAGAACGTCACATCTTGATGTTTGTGAGCTGGGCTGAAACCAGAAGAGTCACAGGTCTGTAGTTTATGTTTCAGCAGGGCTGTAAAATGATCATTTCTATCCAACAATGGTCACAAAGTCCAGTGTTTATGAGGCCAAGAGTTAAAAGGAAACACAAACAGTTAGTAACAGCTCGTAACTCTTCGATCCACAAGCTGCCTCATGCTGAACATGATCTGCAATAAAGCACAAACAAGCTAGAGGGGCTGTAATTAGGCCGTGTTTCCCTAAAGGAGAGAAAAAAGGACTATTTATTGCATTAATACATTTCAACTCCCCATTAGCAGAGGGCCTGCTGATAGCCAGGACAGATTGATAACATTGATTTTTGCAGCGTGTCACAGTCACCTGACCGGCGAGGACTGGTGGAGACAGATCAGGAGGTTTTCAGCAACCAATCAGAGCACGGCCGTGCAGCCTGTCAATCATCTCACCACAACCAATGGCTTACTGTGCAGCTGGGCTGAAGCCCTGCCTCCTGAGCTGTGCAGTCAAAGGGTTAAAAAGAAATAGACTATGGTCAAGTCATCTGGAAGCTTGATCAAAAGCAACAGAGAACAGACAGGCTTGTTGTACTCCTCTGTTCTGTCTCCAGAAACACTGAGGACTGATGTTTCATCTTACTGTGCATATCATAGAGTTTAATGTTGGGTATTAATTCATCATCTTATCTTCTATATTTGATCTTATTGCCAGAGTCATGTAATGCAATCCAATTCTGGAATCACAAGGAAAGGTCGATTTAAATATCTGAGATCCAAATCTTAAAAAGAAACATGAAATTATACTGCGACGAAAAAGGATAGGATGCAAAATAAGAGAAAAGGTCAAGAAAGTAAAACAATGGAAATCATTAACAGTTATTCAACCATGAATTGAGCAAGGAAAGAAAGAGAAATGAATTCTCTGTTATCAAAAAGTTGATTAAATATGTACAACTGCGGGGTATGCTTGGGAAGTTGCCTTCTTAGATTGTAAAATGCACAAGTTATTTTATGTTTTAACCATAATCTAAGCTGTACAGCCTCTGTTTTCTTAAGATGTGAATCGCTTTTTGAGGCATTCCTTCCAAGCAAGAATGTGGAAGACATACTACATAAATGGACGCCAACGGCGAATTTCAGAAAAATGAGTTTCAGATTTCCAAAACTGTCCAGCGTGATTATGTTTCATTAATCAATTCAGGTCAAAAGACGAAACTAAAATAAAGGAGAATTAGAAGAAGAAATCTGGGATTGAATGAATGGAAGCCAATGGCTGTCTGCAAACATTGGAAATAAGTTTTACATTTCTAAAACATAGTAGCCTTTGGTTTATGCCACCATAAATCCAACTTGGGTGGTTGGAAAGAGAGCTAAATTCATTTGAATCATAGTCTCGTTACGCCGGCTTTGCACAGGGAATGACTCTCTGTGCATCTCCCAGTTTGTGACTCCAGTTCTCCCAGTGAAAGGACAGCTTTGATAAGATGATGCAACTCCTCTCTGCTCTTACATCACCCACTACCTGGGGTGCAGCCATCAAAGGGTTAACCCCTCCTAGCATGAACATATATATTAATATACATGCAGTATTGCACAGATCATTAAACACGTTAGCCACACGTGCATTATACTCCACGTCCTCAGTGATCCTGCAGCCTTCATGTTCCTTACATGTCTTTATTTTAATACCCTCGCCTTGTCTTTGCTCTGTGCTCCACCACCCCCACCTCTAACCTAAGTGGCAGGTGGGACATAAAATGTTGGGAGGTCTCGAGCTCAGGACATCAAAAGGATGCATCATGAGTGAGTCACCCCCACCGGCTCCAGATCACTGCCCCGCATCATGAAAACAGAACGGCTGTGCATAAAACAGGCAACGAGGAGAATGGAAAGTGGGATACGACCGATCACAGAGGAATGTAATCAAAGAGCATTTTATTATGTTTCACAGCAAGCCCACGGGACACTGCGGCCCTCACCGCACACGTCATTCTTCTCAGTCACTGTATGTTTGATGGACGCTGTCTTTGATTTTTGCGTCTGTGTGTGTGTGTCCTGATGAGTGAGCGTACATTCCTGTCATTCGTTGCATGAGTGTTCTGCATGCCTGCATGATTTTGAATGTTTTTGGTGAGAGATGGTTTGACTGGACTGATGTGTGCAGCATTTGTCATACCTCCAGGACCTTTTAAGGATGTTTGAACGACAATGTCAGCAAACATAGGGAGAATATGAAGAATTAAAGTTGAAGTGAAACTTATGGATCCTTTTTCAGAATCAATTTGGTGTTTGTGTTGTTGCAAATCCAGAAAATTCTTCTGTGAGTGGTCCAACAGATGGTTAGTCCAAAGTTAATACCTTTGGATGTATGGCTTGAAAAAATTATATTGTGTTTCATTGGGAATCCATTAAACTCTGAGGGGGAAGAAATGTCCAAAACTATTAGAAAACTGAGATTTAAAAAACCCTCATTATGTTGTTCAAACTTCTTCTTAAAGAGTGAAGGCATGGTGGATCAAATTTTTGTTTAACGTCTGCTTGACTCTGCTAATTGGACAACATAATGAAAGAAATACCCTGGAGTTCACAAACTATAAGAACAGTGGTGGGGGATCGGTCGACTAGTGGTTAGTGCATCCCATGTATGTATGGAGGCTATAGTCCTCGATGTGGTCCGACCTGTGGCTCCTTTCCTGCATGTCATTTCCCATTCTCTCTCTCCCACCCCCAATTTCTGACTCTATCCACTGTCCTATCTCTAAATAAAGGTATAAAAAAGCCCCAAAACTTACCTTTAAAAAAGTGGCTAGCCTGAATGGGACAGAAGGCTCCCCACTTTGGACAAACACCTTGCATACTTTTGTAGTACTGAGTGTCAGCATCTTAAATGAAGAGAGGATATGGCCCGTCACTGCATTTCTTTGTAGAACAATGAGGGTTTATTCTAGAAAACTCAAGAAACTAGAAGCCATATGTTGAAAAGGCTAGAAATACCACCACATTTGACATTTAGATTTCAGAGATGTTTAAAGAATGTCTGAGAGGGTTCTCGTCATGGTTATCAAGTTTAAGCAGTGGGTGATATTTAATGTCTTGAACTTGATGTTTAATGGGATGTAACATACTGTAAAACCAAAAGTAATTTTAAAAGGCCTTAAAAGGAATCTGATCTCTAAGGTATCTGTTGGTGCAGGACTAGATTTAGGTATCAGAATCATTCTGATGTCCTTTAGCCCACTGTAGTCCAAGTAGACATTTCAGCAATCAATCTGCTATCATCTGGTGACTATTAAGCTTTAAGCGATGTCTATAAACAGATATCTGTCTTTAAGTTTATCTTATAATCTATTCTGTGGTCTCATTTTTAAACACCAACTCCTTTTTTGCTGATCAAGTTGTTATTTGGGCCGTTATCCATACTCTGCATGGTATAAGGAAAGTCTTGGCCCTGCAGTATTGTGTCTGTATTTAACTGCTGGAAAATCTGGAAATCCCATATGTTGGCCATCGCTCTGAGAGGATTAAATCATTATCAGACCATCGTTGATGGGTTTCAAGAAGAATGGAAACCAATAGCTGCCCAGCATGACAACTTCAAAAAATCGTAAAATGATTCTTGGCCTGACTAATTAGCTGTGATGGAGTTATGTATAGTCCACATGCGTTGGGACACAACACCTAGAAGCATCGTTAGAACTTAAGGATGTGCATTTTAGTATGACATGTTTCTGATTTGCACAGATGAAATGAATTACTCATTCACATAATGTTATCCAACTGAAGGCAAAGGTCTTGGCCAAACCTCGGACCATCCTTCTTCCATTTATCTCCATCATGTTTTGGGATTTGAGTAATGTTGAATAGAGCCTTTGAGATAACAGAGGATATGAATCACATACTTGTGACACACCCATCTCTGATTCTCATTAAGGATGGTTAAGCATTTTTTCCACCCTCATCCTCCAAGATGTTAGTCAGCCAACAAAGACAAAACAGTTTCGAGAAAGGAAGGGAGAGATTGAGAGCAGAGGCAATGAGACAGAGGTCGCCATAAGATACCAACTCCCTCGCATTTCGGAGAAGTGTCTCAAGGAAACACTTCAGGAGTAAGGGTGGCAATTTGCTGGTCACCTTGTAGGGCAAGCCGAGGAGGGTGAGGATGACAGCTCTATACGAGGAAAAGGTGGAGGCTAATATGGTAGAAATCAAAAAAAGCCCAAATATTTGAAAGGTACACTTTGACTGAATACCTATGCCTCTTTGACACAACACCTCCCAATCTCTACCATCGACAGAACATTTCAGGCATGCACATACACTACCCTTCCACAGATGCCGCGAGCAGTCACCGAGTGGAGGAGGGTGACAGAGAGAGAAAGAGAGCGAGAGAGAGCAAATGGGGGTTTGAACGGTGCCATATATAAAGCATGGCCCTCTGCCTGCCTCATAAACTGTGCATTATTCTGGGAAAGCAGGAAACCGGCTGGACTTCAGGACAGAGGGAGACAGAGAAGGAGTGGGTGTTTATTTCCCATCAAGCTGAGAGAAAAATAAAAACAAATACATGAAGCACTTTATTCTCCATCCAGGGTTCCCTTTCCTTCGACGCATTTGAAGTACAGTATTTCACCATAATTTATCTTCTTAACCTGCAGCCGAGACTTGTGACATCAGAGAATAGACACTGCCTGTGATTGCAGTTGCAGCCAGATTTGTTCCATTTGAAATGCCTCTGCTAAATCCAAAAATGTCAAATCAGGTATGACCAGTATATCAGTCCATGCATAGATACAATACCCTCAAAAAATAGCTTAAGTGGAACTGTTCTGTCACCAATGATGGCAGAACATTGGGTATTGGTGTGGTAACAATTGTTCACTGTGACTTCAGATAATCTATCATACAAGGATGGCAGAAATTAAATGGTTAATGTAATTGCTATGTGAGTTTATGTGAGTTGCTATGTAAAATGATCATCAGAAGTAATTTCAGACATGTTGTTGCAGGAGCTGGGGATCAAACCCCCAACCTTCCAGTTGAGAGATGACCGACTCTACCAACTGAGCCACAGTTGGAGGAAGGGAAGGGAAGTTGGAGTAAAGGAATAGCAATAGCTGGCAAAATCAGTCATCAATTCAGCAATATGCATTGGTAAATCCCCATATTACAGTTGCTAAGAGTTAGAAAGGCTATTAAAGTTGTAATATTGGGGCCATACATGGTTAATAGAAACACCTTCTGAAATATGATAACAATGAATATATTTTTATAGGACTTGAATTGTATGAGTACTTGAAATTAGGGATGTGCTAAACAGTTGAATGTCAACTCTCTCGCAAGTCAGTAACAAAAATTCTAGTTGGTTTGACTAATTATTAATATTTTGGCCTTCGATGGAGGTTAAATGTTATGCTCAAACGGCAACACTCACCACTAGCCAGGGTTGTAACCATAGACTGTCTGTAGCACCATCCTCTTCTACCCGGATGTAAACAAGCACAGTGAACAGACAGCATCTTGAGCAGCACAGTTTGGCAGCATTTGATCTAGAAAATAGAGATAACTTATGCAAGTTATGCAAGCTGTGTCAGGTTAAACTGGCATATCGACAATGTGTTACTAAATATAACATGGGTTTGTGGATGTTAAGCTGCAAGGAGGACCGAAGGCTTGCAGTGCTTGCACTGCTAAAGTTAGCCACACTCAGTCCCCGCAGACAATTTTCAAATAAATTGTGTTCGAGTTGGACTGTGTTCTGAGTGTTTTCTTACCTTAAGACAGGTCAGTTAAACAGATTTTGAATTGGTGTTAAACCAAGTAGAAAATTAGTTGGAAAAACAGAAACTCTGTCAGCGATAGAAACTACTCTCCTACATCCTAAGAGATAGCTGAGGCAGTTTGTGTTTTCATTTTATATAGGCATGTTTTTAAAATACCACTGCTCAAGCTGTCAAACAGCATCTTAGACCCCTTCCCCTTGAGTCTTGCAGCAGGTTATGACATTTTCTGTATCTTGATCAGATGAACTTATGTAACACTTGGCCTTAAGGATGGAAATCTTTGGAAGGCCATCGGGACATTCCAAGAAAAGCTCTTAGCTTGAATTGCCTTCCAAGGACAGACCAAAAGAATGGACATTGCTTGAATTATCTGAAACATCTAGGGGTTCCCCAGGATGATACTGAAGATGTGTCTATTGAGATTGACCGAGTATATCTACTCATAGTTATCACTGTAGCCCAACAATAGCATGTGGTACGATGGACCAGTGCCAGAAACTCTCTACCCTCTAATTTCTCTAACTTAGGTAACAAGCAACCGGCGATGGTGCCCACTTCATGCGGTGATTGGCCGGGTGTGAGGAGGTGAGAAAATGATCTATTCCTGGCACTTACTGTGTGCAAATGAGGGCAGAAAAAAATGCCCTCCAGGAGAGTCTGTCTGAAAATGTGCACTGTTCTCTCCACCTTTAAACAATTAGCCTCTCTACGATGGCAGACTTTTCACCCCACCTTCAAGTGTGGCCGTTCAGAGCAGCTATAAACACGTTTGCCTTCAGACGTGGTTGGACAAACAATCTTTTTAGTATACCCTGGACTTAAACTGGCTTCCACCAAAAACCAAGACACTGGAAAAGTGCCCAATAGAGAATCTATGGAAGGAACTACCCTTTTTGCAATGTAGGACTTTATCCAATTGGCCAAACCCCAATGCAAACAAAACCATCTTGTCAAGCAATTCACGTCTAGAGTTGACAGTTGAGCCCTAAAATCCTTGTTTTCTTAAATCTTTGCCTGGACATCGTTTCAGTCCTTGAACTCTCCATGCGTGACAAACTGAAGAACAACCAACATAAAGTAGTTTAGTAAGGTACTGGGCTAACAGATGCTGCCAAAACACTTAAAATTGGACTTGGAATTGTTTCTTGGAGGGATGGACTACGGTTTTCTGAAGGATAATCATTTGGTTTTTTGACGGTGGTGTTGGCTAGCACTGTTGTCCAACAATCCAGACAAGTTGAATTAAGTTCATTTCTTGTGACTGCAAAGACCTTAGCAAATAAAGTACACCCTTTCATTTCACTTATGAAACAATATGTGCACTATGAGTGACGGCATTGTCATCTTGAAAGAAACAACTTATTTATTATGGTTCTTGCTTTCGTTTGCCACTTGTTTAAATTTGGTAAAATGGTGCACAGTTTGATAAGTTCAAGCCATATTTATGTCACAGTTTATTCTTTACTGGAAGCATCAATGGGGATGGTTATTTTTGTTGCAGGCATGTATTTAGACCTCACTCTAAATGAGAACCAAGCAGTGTCTTCACTGATGTTTGTTTCAAGTTTGTCTTAAACTGAGTGTTGAATATGACTTTTTTCTTTGAGTTTGTGCTTGCTTTTGAGTTTAGAAGTTTGATCCAAAGGCAACCACACATAGTTGAAGATCTTGAAGGTTCACTGAAGTTTATTGTCATATTTCATTGATCTATCCTAGTTTGTTGGAGTATGGTGACCTTGTACTTGCAACTAAGCAGAGAATGGAAAAAGTTGTGAACCCCTTCAGTATTTTTTTCTGGTGGACTAATTGGTGGATTTCACAAGGCTCTGTGTGCGCAGTGTCCCATCTGAGCCCAGGTTATGCCCTGCCCAACGGGAAGCAAACTACCCCACTGGGACCATTTCTGAACCCAAGCGCAGCCATGAGCAGCTGGACTAGCAGGTACACAAGATCATGCAGGAACAAAGAGAACAACTTGCAAACAACAAGTACCCTTCCAGAGGTAGATTTTCTGTTCATTCAGTCAATGTTTTCACATAGAGTTTATAAAGTGATGGAATATACGATAGGGACTCTAGACACTCTATGCATTCTCTTGTCTGACTTCCTGCCTGGGTCAATTTGCTCTGTTCAGCTTGATGCATGCTTGCAGTGGGCTCCGTCGAAAATGGACTCAGCACTTATTTGTAACAGAGCAGAGGTGCTGCTGGAACGCACTGCACACAGATCCTGTGGAATTGGCCAGTAAGACACTGCTGGATGACTGACAGCTTGTGATTTTTCCAGATAAAATCAAATCAACACCCAGATCATAACACCATTGACTACTGCAAAAAGGTATTTTATTTGTGAACAATAAGCTCAGTTACCATTTTGGTATTTTGGTCAGCAAAAGACAGTATCCAACTTTAATATCATAGATTGCAACCCTGGTTAGAAAGTTACTTTATAGGATGGGATTTCTCAGTGTATGAGAAGACCTTTTTAAAAATCAGAGTAGGGAAGGTTTATTATAAATCAGGTAATGCTAGTGGAATAAAGCTGTGAAATGAGTGGTAGGAAATAAGAAAAAAACAGCTGATCTCTCCTCTTTCTTTCTTCCCGTGCCAGTTTCCTTCGTCTTCCCCCAGTGCACCAGGAGGTCTATGTTTAGACAGGATAGAGTTCTCAAGGGCCAACATGGGTAAAGCCCTGTTTCGTCTCTGCACGGTGAATGTGTCAGTGCAGAGAGTTATAAGCTCTGCTCGCCCCACCACCCCCACCCACTCCTTGGCAAGTGGCAGTCAGTCAGCTGATTTGTGCTGCTGAGGGGATTTGGTGTTCCACGTAGGCTATTTAAAAAGCACCAACACCTCGCTCTCTCTTTCTCCCTCTCTCTTTCTCTCAGTCTTTTCCACTCACTCACCTTTTCACTATGTCATGCACAGGCTTCTGTACCACAACATTACCTACCCCTCACCCATTTCCCTGTATTTCTCTCAGCACTCCCATCCCCCTTCTCTTCAATCTCCATCTTTTTCTTATGCTCCCTCCAGCCTCTCAATCTATCGCTGCATTCATCCCCTCTACTGAGTCCCGTGTTCCTGTTTCACAGCATCTTCTTGATACAATTAACCAAAATCAGATCATTCCTTTCTTCTGGTGACCTAGAAAAAGTCATCCAGGCATTTATCTCTTCCAGACTCAACTATTGCAATGCTTTTTATTCCTGCATTAGAAAGTGTAACATGCAAAGAATGCAATTAATTCAAAATGCTGCTGTACCAAGTGAAGTGACAACACCACACCTGTCCTTGCTTCCCTTCACTGGCTACATGTGAGTTTTAGAATCGATTTTAAGATTGTTTTGCTTGTTCTTAAAGTCTTAAATGGCCGCGCCCTATATCTGTGAAGTGCTGCTCCCTATGAGCTGTACCACTGCCACCACTTTATGCTGAATTGATGTTTGTGTCTTGTTTACAGTACAGAAAAAAAACGCAGAATGTACAGCCTTCTCTGTTCACTTTCCAGTGGTGCATTCATGTGGTGTCGGACACAAAGGAAAGAAGAGTTCCCGAGTTGTAAAATGCACATGAATGCCTGCTCAGGTCGGAACAACGACTTGGAAACTCGGGAAATTATTAGGTGCCTTACTTGATGTCATAATCGTCATCACATGGGGGGCAAAATTTGTTTTGTTGCTCACATAATGCGCAATAACTTTCTGCTCATACTTGTAACAAAGACATTCACACATCTTTGTAGCATCCACGTTGTTTGTTGTAGTTCCAAAGTGATAGCACACGAACACACTGAAGTGGGAAGAACCACTTCTCAAGACAGAAATTTGGACCATCTGAGGCAATCGTGCCGCTTGCCAAGGACAACTTTGCTAGTGAGTGCTCCCTGATATTCATCTTGTGCAATCAATCATTTCACTTTTTGACTGTTCCCTTTAACCGTTTTCAGTTCATTTTCAACCTCTAGCCAGTTTCTTTTACGTGGTTAATGTAATGTCCTATCTTTCGGAATTAAATCCTTATTTTCTTTCAAAATAAAAGCATACCAAAAACTGTTTTGAAATGCGAATAATTGAATTCATGCGAATTTCACTCTGGATCAATAAAGTATCTATCCACCTAACTTTCAAAATTATGTTTAATGAAATCATTGATAATCATTTTCAAATGAATGTAAAATTCAAAGAGCAGAGAGACTTCTAGTTACTTATTGTGGTGAATTAAAGCTCTAACCCAAGTAGATTAGATACTGGAAACTAAACACAGTCACAAAATAGTTGTATATAGTTCATGTGGTATTTACTGATGCTGACTGGTATGTTGCAGGGATCACTGCACACATGTATGCATGCACACACAAACTAAAAAAACACAAAGCCATCGATACAACATGTTCCAAACACTGAGTGTAACAGTACAACACTGCAGGCTTTACAATCTGTCTCCAACACCTTGAATCCTCTGTCAGCAGCGGCTGTATTTACCCTGTTACATTTACAACGGAAACAAAAACATGGCCTTGGGACTTCATGGGAATATATAACAGCACACTGTGTCTCAGTGAGTGTGTGACGGCGTGTGTTTACCGCCTTCTCTGAATGTACGTTTAAAGGTGCGTCTGGCTGTGTGAAACTTTCAGGAACAGGAAAAAGAGGAGTTATCTGTTATTTCTAAAAAAGAAGTACAGATTCCTCTGAGTTAGACATACAAAAACTAGACAGGGGAATCTGAGTAGATACCAAAAATGGACTGAGAAAACAAGAGAGAAAATGGGGAGCAGAGGTACAGATTAGTAACATAAACCAGCAGGGAATAAGTGCAGAATACACATTAAGAGATATTGTCCTGCTTTTGTTTCCCTGGGTTACAAAATAATGTTTAAGATCCAAACAAGGTTTACTAATAGGGTCTCATTCAGGGTCTTCTCTCTCCCCACTTTCCTTAATGAATTGAAAACGGAGGGTGGTGAGCTCTACATGTGTCCTTATAAGGTCCAAACAGGACTGTGTGGGATTCTGCAGGGGTGTGGTGAGCTTTATCTGATTGAGGTTTGGCTACTGGCAAAAAAAAGATTTGCAAGTTGCAGATTTAATGACCACAGACTTAACTCAGTCGTTAAAAACATGCTGAATAAATCACAAAATCAATGGACACCATGAGTCTTCTGACTTAAAAGATGACATGCACTCCCCACATGGTCCACGGAAAGAAAGTCTCTGTCAGTGCGAGCAGAATTCAGATACCAAGCAGCAGACATGGTTACCACAACAAAAAAAAAAAAAACCCGTCTTGCATAAAATTAACATTTAACAGTAAAGGATTCGGGCCAGGCATGAGAAATAAATTCTGAATTAATAATAAATACGATTTATTTTTTTCATTTTGTGCTTCCAGAAAAAAGTTGAAATTTAGAGAATTAAGTCGAAATATGAAGAGAAAAAAGTTTAAATGTCCAGAAAAAAGTTTAAATAGAATACAAGAATACATGTAGCCATATGCCATGGTGATAAAAGACTAAAGTTCACTTAGGCCTAATTGAATTTCAACTTAATTCAAAACATTTCTACTTTTTATATCAGATTGCATTATGCCTATTGGGAAACAAATCTTCCTCCTTTTATTATTTGTTAATGTCTGACCCTAATCCTCTTCCGTAATATCAATTATGATTGAAAATCGTTAAGACAATGGAAACAACAAAAAATAAAAAACTGCTTTTCTTTGTTTAAAGTATGTTATTGCAAGATAATAGGCCTACAACTTTAGATTTAGATAAAAATGAATACAGTAAAGCCGAGTCATCTCAAATAACCATGGAAACCGCAAATTCCCCGACACGCTAGCAACAGACTGCTAACCGTTGCTAACGTTATCCAGAGACACACAGCTAAAGACGGCGGTAGCTTACTTTTAGCTCATGTAAGTTGGGCTGCTTACAGAGATACTTCATCCTCATCCTCCTCATCATCCTCGTCCTCGTCTGTGGCGACACAATATCCCCACTTTGGAAGCAATCTGATTGCTGGAATTAGCAGCCCGGGCCTCGACCCGACATACAGATAATCGACTCTCTCTCCTGTTTCATCATCACAACAGTAAAGTTGCATATGTGTGCAAGCTGATTGTAATGCTGGTTTTAATATCAGCAGTGAACCTTGTTGTGTAGGTCTACTGTTTTCTGTTATTCAACTGTCACGTCTGTTTTTGCTCCAAACAGCTAAGGTTTGTTTCGGTGTACACCAAACCTCATTTAAAAATCGTGTAACTTAAGGCCGTTTTGCTCTGTGGCAAGTTTCTGAAAAACTCCCAAATAAAGGTAAAAGGTACTGAATGCAGTAAACGTATTGCATTGATAAGATTTAACAGACCCTTACAGTACAAACTGCAAGAGGAAAACTTGTTAATGTTGTCCTACACATTCAATGGACAAAAACAGCACAGGTGAACAGGCGACGTCACAGGCGTCGTTACGTCATAGAGAACAAACCAAATGACGTGTGCAAATTCGCCTATGGTATTTTTGCATTGGATTTAGGATCATTGCATAAAATAAGCTCTGTGGCAAACACACGTTTCTGATGCATATGCATTTTGTTCAGCAGGATAATCTTCACAATTGAATACCATTTTTATGATGTTTGAAGCGTTAATGCAGTCGACAGAAGAAAAAAGCTAACGTAATGCTATCGCAAACTACGCAAACGACGGTCGGATGATTTTGACGTCAGTTTGAGAGGACAGACCCCATGGCCCTAAAATGTTAACTTACTTCCAGGTTTTAGGACTCATTCCTATTACAACAATTATCAATATTATATTTTTGATTCATTCATGGGCCAAATATGTGTATCAGTAAAATATAGGTTTTTTTGCCACTGAAGTGTTCATACATTTAGGATGCAGGGTTTAACCTTTTCAAGAGGAAGTAACACCCCTCAAGCTAGCCCCTCCCCCCAGCCGTTGATTTACTATAATAAATCTATCATGTCTTTTTTTTTATTTAGTTCCTGGTTGCTATAATGGCATTTGTGTATTGTGCAGCATATTTAAAGCAACCTTCAATCCCACTGCAGTGTAAACTTGATGAATGAAAATGCATCATGCAGTTATGTCTGAGTAAAATGCTCTTTTCCTGCCATGTTGATACATTGACTATAGTCTCAATTTTCTGTCTGTTTGCTGTTCGGTGCTGATCAGTGTTCAGTGGGTTTTGGAGCTATTTGCTGAAAATAGCCTCTCTCTGCTGCTGCTGGAAACTAAATTAGATTGATGAGAATGAGAACAGTGAGAGTGAGTTAAGACAGTAATCATGCCCTAAATCTTTCTTAAGGACCAAAAGGAGACAAAAGAGGAGCAAATGATTGTGATAAATATCTTGTGGGTTTATCACAACAAACTGCCTGTCTCACTTTGCACAGAAATATTGATTAAATATAGTCAAGGAGTTGTGTGCATGTTGTCTGTTAAGTGAAACACTGATATGAAGACCAAAGAGTGGAAGGTTTAGACCACCAGCTGCATTCAGTTGCAGAATATTATAACTCAGGTGCTGAGTGTGAAACTGTGTGTGTGTTTGTATTGTTTGATGTAGATAGCATAAAGGAATGGAAGCAACTGGAGAAACTATATTAATAATGTGTATTTTCCTCCATTGCCTCAAGACGTTGTCTATCTTGCTATCACTGTACCTTTTCAGATTTTAACTCTTAATCTTTGGAAATCCAAATATCTCTTATAGAGATGCACCAATACCACTTTTTTGCAAACCAACTACAAGTACTTACATTTGGGTACTCACCGATACCGAGTACCGTTACGAGAACTTAATGCCCTGATCCACGTCTGTTTCTTTGGTCAAAAGTCTCTGAAGCACGGTCACAGCAGGAATTACATCTGATGCTAAAGCATCGGACGAGCTCACTTTTCGGAGCCAAAACAGACAAAGTTTTTTTCCAGAAGTGTTCACTGGTGCGCTGTAAGATTGTCGGGGAGTTCATATTCGGAGCCAAATATTCCCAGAGCCCGCATCTGCTCGGTGAGAGACTGTAGCATTTAGTACGTGCTATTCCAGCGCGTCTTGCTGGATTCTTCTTACGGGCTGGTTGAGCTGCAACTGAATGTCTTCCAGGCGGAAGTAGGCTAATGCCGAATGCTTAAAATGTCCAAAAATGTTACATCCGACTGACACCGCGTCAGCTACACTCCTCTGAGCCAAAAGTCCTTCGTTAACAGCTAGCTGTAGCGTGTGAGCCATGCACGGAAGGCTGGGGAGTGCAAAGTTTGCAGTCTTCTCTTCTTTTGTCATCATCGTTTACGCTGAAATATCTCCACACCGCTGACATCTCGCTTCTCCCTACCAACCCACTCAACTGAAAAGAGGCGCACGCCCGCCGTAAAGTGGTATCGGTGCCGTTGTATGACTATGAGTACTTAAGGGCGGCATCGGACTGATGCCAAATACTGGTATCGGTATCGGGTCATCCCTAATCTCTTACAATATGTTGATTTAATTCTCTCCATCTTCTCTTCATTTGTGTCCCTTGTTGTACTTTGTTCTTTTACTTTTGTGCACCTACCAGTTTTTGACGTAATAATTGTAACACTTTTTTTTTTACAGTTTCTTACTTCCTTGTACCATCTTTTCTCATCTCTGTGACTGATATTGTTAGAGTAAGACTGTTGACACTAGAAATAATTCTATACTCCACAGATCAGTATTACATGTCGTTTAGATTTAAAGATAGACCAGATATAGATCCTTTTCCATCTGCTGTATGTCTTTTATTCCTCCCTCTCAGTGTTTAACTGCCTGCATGGCTTTTTTTTCGAGAGTGTGTGTGTGTGTGTGTGTGTGTGTGTGTGTGTGTTTGTGTGTGTGTGTGTGTGTGTGTGTGTGTGTGTGTGTGTGTGTGTGTGTTTGTGTCTGGGTGTCTCTTCGGGCTGTGGGACAGCCTCAGCCTCTGTCCTCCATCGCTCTGCCGGCCGAGCAGCTGAATAAGCTCATTGTCAGCCTGTGGAGAGTGCAGGTGCACCTCTTCTTCTTCACCTCCGACCCTCGGCCCTCGACCCCACAAAGCCCTTTGTGAACTCTATTTACTGACGACTCCAATGAAACTGCAGTCCATTACCAACATCTCCTCTCTCCCTTTCTCTCCCCATTTTCTACTCCTCTCAAGAAACCAATTAGCGACAATACAAGTAGGTTAGACTCTCTATTCAGAGTGGGCATTGTTGAACACAATACCAGGAAGCATTGTGAGCTAACAATTAGTGGCAATGGGGCAGTGTAGAGTGTCACTGACATTGTTGGGAGTTGCACAAGGCTGGGTTTGTTCCCAAAGAGGGAGTTAGACAGGGTTGGAGGACGAGAGCCGAGGGGTTCCCAGGTGCTGAATTAGCCCAAACTTGGTCCATGTGTCCTGCTCACACAAGACTCTTATCGGCAGCCGGGCTCAGGATACAGGAATGTGTCCCAGAGAGGGTGTTCTGCTTTCTTATGGTGTAGATGTTTATGTTAGAGGTAACCCTACCTGTATGGGATTGTGTGTGCATGCATGCATTCCTGTATGTGTTTGAATGCGCGGATGAGCTGAAGTGTGTGAATGTGCATCAGGTTACCTGTTTTTTCTGCTCTGCTTCTTTTTTTTGTGTAGAAATCTACTTGATTGGTCCTTGTATGCAGGTGTGTGAGCGCTCAGAAAAAGAGGTGTCGGCTCAGGATCCTCACCTGACCTCTAGCCCTCGAGGTCGGGACCCCGGGTCAATAGCCCATGCTAATGCTAACAGCAGGCTAGTCGCCACGTGAGGGGGTCTGCCCTCGATGCAGCATAGAGGTTTCACCCGGCTGGTGACTCTGTGCTGGAAGGTCACGACCAGTAGGTCAAGGGTTCAGCCATCATTGTTATCCTGCCCCCGCGCTTTTCACCACCAACACCCCAAACACACCCCCGAACACACCCCCGCTGCAGCATGACATCATAGCACACAGTCAGGGAGTCTGGAGGAGGAGAGCCAGGCCAGCAGTGTGGAGACAGAGCCGCTGACAGATGACACTGGCTGGACTCGACCTGAATACTCGCTCTGTTCAGTAATGAGAAAAGTAAGACAAGCACCAGATATCATCAGTCCTGTCCGACACAATAAACTATAATCCAGGGTTTTTAAAAAATGGCAGGTAGATTCTCAGGGATGAGCTTCATTCCAGTAGAAAACTTGGTGAGACAAATCAATTTCAGGAAAAAAATTGTGTTAAACTCATCCAGAGCAGTATGAACACCCTGTAGTTTGTTTTCTTTGATCTGAATCACGCCTCAGTCCCATTTAACAGTACAGGATTATGAATTAAATTTAATGAAAGTGAAAACTAGAGGAGCTATTTTTACATCAGGAGACTTTATTTAAAGTTCTTTTTCTTTTTCTTTTCTTTTTGGGCTTTTGTGCCTTTAATTGAGAGATAGGACACTGGATAGAGTCAGAAATCAGGGAGAGAGAGAGAGTTGGGAATGACATGCAGGAAAGGAGCCACAGGCTGGATTTGAACCTGGGCCGCCTGCTTGGTAGACTACAGCCTCCATACATGGGGCGCGCGCACAAACCACTGCTCCACCAGCGCCCCTATTCAGAATTCTTTGAGGTTTCCTGCTTAAAGTCGTCTTCCTTCATTTTTTTTTTAGTAATTAATCACTTAAAATTTAGGATACAAACTCCAGTTCACTCTGCCTTTTTACAATCAAGTTTGGACGGAGAAGCAAATCAATCACTGTATTGTCTTTTAGGAGGATATTTTGTAGCCAGTTATCATCAACGTTTGATAACTTGTAAGGATTTGAGCGGGGAATTCAAGGGAATTAACAGATCCTGCTGCACTAAGCTTTAATTATGGTACATTTTTTCATGAGCCTTATTCAGGCTGCCATTTCAAGGCTTGTATTGTCATCCCTCGATTTGAATGTTGCAGAGGCGTAACGGGGGGGATTAAGTGATCCACACTCTGTACCGTTTTCAGAGGTAGTAACAGAGGCAATACAGGGACAGGACGCAATCGACGGAGCCAACAGGGGAGTGCAGCGCTGTGTGTGTGTGTGTGTGTGTGCATGTCTGAGAGTGTGTATGTGGAGCTCCTGCTGTGCCTTGTTCTCTCGTGCTTCTGCAACAAAGTAAGGCCATGTGAATTCACACCGACTGGGTCACCAATATCACGCCGTTGCAAAACAATATGAATGTCTTGGCATAATTTCTTCATAAACCTCTAAACCATCAGACTACTTTCTGCTACCAGTTAAGTCGACCCCACTGGCCTTTTAGAAAGAATGCAGCTTGAAGGCACTTCCATATTGGCTTCACTATGACACAGGGGGTAACTCCTCTTGTTATACAGTGTAAGCTGCAGCCAGGATATAATGTTCCTGGATGTTAGAGGGAGGCGGTCAGATGTTGTGCGCTTCTGGGGGCTGTCAGATGACTTTGGGCCCTTCAACCCCCCCCCCCCCGTTACCCACGCACCCCCTGGTTTAATTCGAGGGGTGTGACAGGAGTGGATGTGGGGCATTGAGTGCAGATACTGGAAACTGTCCACACTGGTGTCCATTGTGTAGCCATCCCAAACGACCCTGTTCTATTTCTGTCTGCCCTTCTCATTTTATCTCCCACTCACTGACTCTGCCCCTTCACGCAGAGTTTATTCTTTAATTTCTCCCTCCTCTTCTTGCTCTTTTGTCCTTTAATTTATTAATATAAGCAGCCCCCCTTTTATCGGGTGATTTCCTCACTTGAAAAAAAATCTGGGTCAGAGCCTCCAAAAACTCATGAGGTAGAAAAGCTGAATGAGAAAACTGATGGTGCAAAAATAGAGAAGGAAGGAGGGATGCAGAGAGCCAAACAGGACAGGCAGCATGTGTCTCTCTCCACGGGAGACACATGTCCACTCACCACTTTGTTCCCACATTTCTGTAAAAGTTTTTAAGTGCGCTGAAGAGGCCGAATAAAAGACGGGAAATAAAAGAGAAAAGTATAAAGAATGAGGCTGAAACTGAAGATGGAAAATAACAGAGTTGAAACGTGAACCAGAGGTATGTGCAGTCTAATCAAACACTGCAGAGAGGCAGGAAACAGCACAAAGAGATGCAAAAAAACACCATTCCAGTGTCACAAAACAACACTCACGCAGCATGCAAATCAACGTGACATGTAAATGCTGTTATTGCGCAGAGGAAAATCACAGTTTCATGCAACTCCAAACTTAATTTCAAAGTTAATGATAATAAGTACACTCGCCAACCTCAAAACACTGACATTACTGAGACAGAGCGAGACATGAGCAGCCGGCTTCAGCAGGCATTAGATGTATGGAGGTAGAAGACATTTGTTGCAAAGCAATCCTAACAATCGTCTCTTTACTCAGATATTTGCATAATGCAGAGAATAATGTAATAATAATAAAGTTCCAGATGTCATGCATAGGTTAGCAATAAGACACTTTGATTAGAGTGTCATTTTGTGGTTCAACCACCCTTAACTTTCCAGTCCTCTTCAGCAGCCATAACCGGGATCTTGAACGCTGAAATCAGATGTGATCAGATAATCTCATTTAATTTTCATTTCAAATCTTTATTTATTCTTGAAAGGACACTGAGGTTTCCGTCATTTCCAACGCCGTTGAGATTATAAGCACAGTATGACTCAGAATCAGGGTCCAAAACCTTTGAGATCCATTAAAAGCAGTTACAATTTGAAACAAAGTGGCTAGAAATCAAATTCCTTAACCCTGGAAGAGAGGGAGGAACTCCAATCCTCAGAGTTCGCTGGAGGGCATTCTATGAATCGATTTTTTGGTATTTATGCATTTATCCATGATGATGCTGAAAAGGAAAAAGTTGCTTTCTTGCTAAATCTCATCTTTGTTTTGTAACAAAGACATGATGCAACATTAACTCTGATTTAATGACATGTTTGTGACAACTTTCAATGTTGAAACTGTGTTTTTGGTGACCACTGAGTCCTCTATCTGTGTGCGCCGTCTCTGTGGTGCTGAGCCGGTGTTGTGTGAAGCAGCTTTATTAGAACCGAAACTGTTGATATGAAACTTTGAACTAGAGCAGTTATAAGGAGGCTGAATGTGTGTTAAGATGCCTCTGTCCATACACACGTCTGAAAGACCCAGCTGAACGTACACTGAATCAGCAAAAGTGAGTCATTGCATTTAATTAGTGATGCAATGGCATGAGAGCCAACACACACACACACACACACACACACACACATAATCCCTCCCTCATTAGGTGTATTGTGGGGATGCTGATGTAATGCAAGTTAATCTGTTGGCCTCTGGTTGGCTCGGTGGCCCAGCGGGAGCTCTTTGTGTGGGACATTACCCCGGCCCCGCCCCCCGGAGACAGGTTCATTAAGACTGACGCTGATACCCAAGTACCCAGGGCTTTTGTGTGTGTGTGTGTGTGTGTGTGTGTGTGTGTTTCGATCAGTTATACTGGAGACAATACAATGAAGAGGCTGGCCATAAAGGCACTGCTTTCTCAGCATGTGCCTGAGAGCACGTAGGCCAGAAATCTTGATTGGAATCTAATTGTGTGTGTGTGTGTGTGTGTGTGTGTGTGTGTGTGTGTGTGTGTGTGTGTGTGCTTTATAAAGTGTGCCAGAAATGTCATCCTCCTCATAAGCATATTTCTGAGCTGTGATCATGCTCCACAGTTGTTTCTCTGTGATGCTGAGTAACTGTGACTTCCTGCTCCAACAAGTGTCATTTTTTGTTGAGAAATGTTCACGTCTGTTTTTCTATGGTTAACCATTTTCTGCGACGTGCAGCAGCGGTCTCAAGTTGAGATATTTGACCTCTGGAGATCATGACTATTATGACAGGCCAAAGATTAACTCCACTGCTGGTTAACTTGATGCATAAGCAATTTTAGATACAAAGAACAGTGAGACCTTTCAGCATTTTAAATATTTTTAAGATTTGTATGTTTTTAATCAATCCTCGTTTATGACTGATCTCTTAAACATCTTCGTTACAGGCCATGAGTTTGCCACGCTTTTTAATTTATTACAGACTAAGAGTGGATTATTTTATGACTTGTCACACAAGTGGAATTTCGCACCTCTTAATAGTTCTGTAAAGCTAGATCAAGTCAAACCATATTTGGTGCAATGACAAAGCAGTAAATAAAAATATAAAGCGGGTATGCGCCTGGTCACAGTCCGTGTCCCTTAAGCCCATGAAATTAAAAATAGGAGAGGGATTATTTGCGGGCCTGGTGTGGTTTTAGTGTGTGAGATGGAGTGTGTGTTTGCAGCAGCAGCAGCGCACTTAGCACGGCTTTAAATAGCTAACTCAAATAAAGTGAGAGGAGGCCGGGGATCAGAGGCTGAGAGGGACTCTGTGAGGGAGGCATTCCCGAACGGAAGCTGGCCTTTGGATTTCCAAACAGCAGTTGGAGTGAGCAATGTCAGGAATGTGATGTCGTCCAGCAGCAGCAGCAGCAGCAGCAGCAGGGAAGGCAGCGGCTGTGAAAACCGCCGGGCCACCAGGTGCCTGAGCAGGGGTCCAGCTGGGGAACAAAATGGCGGCAGGTGACTCAGCAGAGAGGGGACAGGAGCCAAAAGTGGAGGTTGCTACTTTGAGCAGCCTCTCTCTCTCAGGCCTTTACTGAGCAGGAGCAGAGAGCTGCTATCAACCCTGAAAATCAAGTGAATCAGTGAAAAGGGAAGACGACTCCCCCCTCCGATAGAGCCTCTTTCTCATCCACAAACTGCTCTTCTGCCTCCTTTTTTACACACTGTGTTAAATTTCTATTCTTTCTCATCCTTTTTACCTTTTGACGGCCTTCTTTGTGTGCAGGCTGTGGGAAAGTTTCCCGTAATGGTGAGGTCATCCACCACCGACAACCCCCCCCCCCCCCCCCCCCTCCTCACCATCATCCCCCACCCCCCACACACACACACACACACCCCATCACTACACACACCCCACTCTTCATGCTGTCCCTCTTTTCTCCAGGACTGCAGGACTGCGATGTGTCCCCACGTCTCTGTCCCACTTCCAGTTCCTCGGCTCCCTCCGCAGAGACCCTGGGCCTGAATAGAGCCTCATTCAAAACCGGTATCTGATGATCTGGCCTCTAAAAAGTCTGGAGCAGCACAGCGACTGGAGACAGACACATCAGCACATCTTTGAGGCACCTTTCTACTGTCATGTGGACACACTCAGATGCTCTCAAACACACATACACACACACACAAGCTTGGACACACTTTGACGTTGCCAAGTTTATTCAATGTGTTGGTTCTTCTTTACATGTGTGGAGCTGCGTCGCTGCATCTGCAACTGTTATTCTGCATCAGATAAGAGTTCTTCTGAGCCCAGAAAGGACGAAAGATGCTAAAAAATCAAAACCTGAACGTGAACAAACTGAATATTTGTGAAATACCTTTAAGTTCTTTGCATTCTATGAAGTGAACAACTCATTTATACAGGGTGCAACTCTTTAAGTTTACGTTTGGTGGCTCATTACTGCCATCTATTGGTGAAGTGGATAACTGCAACTACAGATTTTAAAGGGTCATTCCACCCCAAAATCAATATATCACATTTAATCCAAACGTGTGTGATTCTACAAACATAGTTTGTATGTTAAAGACATAGTGGCTCAAACTTAAAAAAGTTATCATATTTAAGATGATTGAAAACAAAAAGCCTTCATTCATGGTCCAACCAGGATGAGAAATGCTGTGAGGAGACAGCAGAGACCACGGCTCACAGCCCTCTGCAGCCTCCTCATTCAAACTCATCTTTATAATTTATTCATATTTGGATTTATGTTACAATAAGATCTCCTTTTGACTCACGTTCATACTTTCTACTGACTCCTTATAAGTTGTAAACTTTACATTCATTGAGATGAAACAAAAAACAAATATTGTTTTAAGTAGACGTAAAATTTGCACTCACTTATAGTTCACACTTTACACTCCTTTAAGTCCCGCCTCAGCGCTTGACAGACTGTTTGACACCAGGTTTTTTCCAGGCACATGCTCGCGACCCACTGATAACAGTCTCGCGACCACTTTTGGGTCCCGCCCCACCAGTTGAGAACCACTGGCCTCAGAGGACATGCATCCATGCATTATATTTCACTGTGATAACGAGTCATTTCTGGTTGTTTTTCTCGAGCTCTTGACTTATTCATGGCGTTATCTCAAGATAACAAAGCTGGTTTTCCTGTGATAACAATTTAAATGACTGAATTTAACTCGTTGCCATGGCAACACCATGATTAAAAAATCCAAAGATAACAAGATGAATAAGTCATGATCCTGAGAAAACATACAAAATGTACTAGTTATCCTGAGAAAATGAGTAAAACACATGCATGTCTACGGTAAAATATATAGGGCATGTATGGATGCAACGACAGAAGGAAAACCTCCCTAGGGGGCACCATCTGACAGCACTTACATTTGTTGCCCTGCTGAGTGCTACATGCATGATTGCTGCAAAGCTGGTCGGAGGGCCCCCCAAATGGTTTTTAACGAGGGCCCCAACAGACTCTAGAATCTCCACTGTATGAGATCTCTGTGCATCAATGCTCAAATGATCTATACTACAGTTGTTGTGGTTTCATATCAGCATTATTAATCTGCAGAGGAGGTTATTGACCTGTACAGTGTGTGCCAGTGATGATAATAACTAGATAAAAACCTATTTCATTTTTGTACCAGCTGTAAATTAATTTATGCTGTAAAAACAGCTTTTTTGCATGTCTTGTGTATGTGACTTCCTGTGTTCCTGCAGCCAGCCTCTAGTGGACACTCGACAAACTGCAGGATTTGGCACTTCCGCGTTGGGTTCATTTTTCAATACCGGAGGTTGCTGCTTGGTCCACACAGGCAGCGTTCTGTACGCACTGTAGTATCTTCAGTGTAGCAACAATAAGTCAAACAGACGAGTCAGCTCAGAGGTACACCGCCTTTAATCTTAATGTACAGTATGTGTTAATATACAAAAATATATGACAATGAAGAAAGACTTTTACACATCTGTAGAAAGGGATAAATACTATAAACACAACACGATAAATCCATCTGAAGCACGACGCCACCACAACACGGCTTTGTCCTCGGACAGTATTGATCGCTCTGTACTGGTTTGCACAAAAATTGTTGATTAAAAGGAAAGGCTTCAGAACCACATTTATACATAAATATATCTGTTTTTCATCAAAATATTTGATTCTCTGCAGGTTTAATCAGAAGTAAATGTTTTATACTCGCCAAGTCTGACAGCCAAGGACAGTGTGATGTTCAACATGTAGAGATAAAACTCTGATAATGTGACAAAATGTAGTTTTCACACCAGATCCTCAGGGACAGGACGTGTGTGACTTTATACACTTTTTACAAACATTTCCATGGATGTCTCTTCAAGTAGAGCCTTAGGGAAAATGAGTTCAACTTTATACAAGACAGTCTCGGCTCCCTCTAGTGGCGGCATCTTGCAGTGCAGCCAGTCCAAAATACACAAGTTTATTCTGAAGGATGGACCCCCTAAAAGACCGGGTTCTGGAGTGTGTTGGTTTGTAGTTTCTCAGTCTCAGTCCAGGTGAATCTTTTACTTTGAAGTAAGATTTTTTTCTTCTCAGTTCTCTTCACTTCTTGTGTGATCCGATCATGACTTTTGAGACGAAGTTGACGATGGCGCTCGCCGGCTGCTCGGGGTCGTGCTCGGCAAACAGATGGCACATATTGTCAGTCTCACTCTGGGATTTCCTGGCTACGAATCCAAAGATCCTAACAGAAGAAAACAGAGAGAGAGAGAGAGCCCTGACTCAATATAGGACTTTGCAGATTTCAAGTTACAACAGTGTCATTTAGAAGTTCAGTGTCTCGTGTAGAGTACGACCTAATGCAGCTATTCAAACTGTTTGGTTGAACTACGGCTGTTCAAAATCCCCGTTAAATTGCATTTGTGTTTTTTTAGCTACATTTCCACCTGCCTGATGAGTTCAATGTTAAACTTGGATTTTGGATGTGAAATAAGTTCATGGACATGTTCATTTTTCAACAGAATTTAGTTTTGTGTTTGGTGTCTTGGCTCAGACAATATTGTGTTTTTCACTCATATTGTGTGTTGGATAACCTGCTGCTGTAACGTCACAATTTCCCAGTTTGGGATCAATAAAGTAATTCTATTCTATTCTATTCTATTCTATTCTATTCTATATCTTAAACCCTCCAGTCTGAGCCGGGGTGGTGGTGGGGCTGAGCGACAGTGCTGTACTGGTGCAGGTTAGAGCTGGCAGTTACAGAGGAGAGGGAGCTTAAATAGAGCGCTAATCAGAAGGAGGTGTTGTCAGGTGATTGTGGATATTGAAGCATGTCAGGTGTGAAATCAGTGCAGCTCGAGTCGACTGCCTGAACGAGCTCTCAGGCGTCGCCTCATTTGTGTGTGATTTGGCACACAGCCACAGTAAATAAAAAGGGACTTACTTTGCAGTAGAGCCGCTGTCTCTTGTCCACCTGTGAGGAAACAAAGGACAGAAAGTCATCAAACTTTTATCAGACATCAAATGTAAACATTAATCCATCCTAACTTCAGTTCAGTTCAAAGCACTTTGTTGGCATGAATGTGATGTAATAAATGTACTCACTTCCTGCCCTGAGGGTCCAGAGAGCAGAAGATAACCGTGTTGACAGCGTAGTGTCTCCTGAAGAACAGCCTGAAGGAACCAACAGAGAGAACCTCTTTAACACAAGTTTAAAGCAGGTAATTAATAAAAAACCATTTGAATTCAAATCCTAACTAACTCAAAGTTTTATAAGCTAAACTAAATAAACAAAATGTGGGGAAAAAGTGTGATTAGAACAAACTTTACTACAAAGCAGTAATTGAGTTAACACATCTGTTCCTGTGTGTTTGTGTGAACAGCGTTGAACACTCACTTCCTCTGGTTGTCGGTCAGTGTGATGCCCTGAGCCGACACTTTGAAGTGGACCACGGTGGAGGCGGGTGGCGGGTCCATGGAGAGCGTCATCGTGGTCGCCTTCTGCACCGCCTGGTGTCCGGTCAGAGACTCCAGAGCCACAGAGCCCAGGTACCACACGTTACACGCTGCACAGCAACACACAAACAGACGCACAACATGAAGGAAACCGCTCTGCGCACAATGAAAGTTATCATATATGAATTGAATTCACCTTAAAAGGATGTTTTTTTTTGTATATTTTGCAGCAGATTCACAAGTTTTAACTAATGCTGATGCTGTTGATGCTAAATAACACACACAGGTTATTGTGTGTGTGTGTGTGTGTGTGTGTGTGTGTGTGCGGTGTTCATTGTGTACCTGCACCCTGTTTGAGGAGCTCAGCTGCTGAGTTTGTTGATGTTTGTGCAGACGTGTCAGTCAGCTCCTCCACAGGGTCTGCAAACACAAAAAAACGCAAAGATGAAAGAACAAAACATAAACTGCAGGTGCACACCTATGAACAACATTAAAGTGGCAACAGAGTGAAAACACTTTCGGTGTCAGGGTTAATTGTAACAATGTTCAGAACAGGTTTGGGATTGTGTAAATCCAAATCAAACTAATACTGAGAAGTGTCTCTTCATGTGCAGGAAATATATTTTTACTAGAAATCTTTTGGGTTGTGATGATTGAAATCCAACATTTTGTAAACCTACTGTCTTGGAAAATTGAATAATATGGCTGTTTGTGCACTGAACACAAAGTTATACTTTGCTATTTTTTAGATATTTCTCAAGTATAGTATGTTTTATGTGCAGGGACTCTATGGGCGGAGTGCAGTTTAAAGGCAGGGTTGGTCATTTAGAAAACTAGCATGATTTGGAAAGTAGTATTCCCTCAATGCTCCATCTCTACACCCACACCCTCCCCTCTGTTCATCAGCTCATCACCCACTTTGAGTGTGGGCTCGTGCACGCTAGAGGTAGAGAGCGAGCAGGGAGACAGGGAGGCGTGTGATTGGTTCATCAGGTTGGTACCTCGTGGCAGACATTGGTTGAAGTTTTTACAGGCTTACAACTGCTACAGATGACAGATTTTATTTGTTCCTTTTTCAGAGCACATGAGTTATTAATTTATGTCAGGACATTAAGACAATTTCAACCAACATCTTAAAAAGTGGATCTGCAGGAAATGACCAACCCTGCCTTTAAATTGAATATGTTTTGATACAAACCGTTTGATTGAATTTGAAGGGATAATCAGGGAAAAGAGGAAGCGTTAGATTTTTGATGCTCTGAAGCCTGCAAAAGGATATTTGGTGCTTCTCCATATCAGACACACACAAACACAAACACACACACACACACACACACACACACACACGGTCAGTGTACCTCTGTCAGGCAGTATGAGTTTACAGGGCAGAGCCAGCGGGGTGATGGAGTGTTGACACACCAGAGCAGTGAGACTTCCTGTTTGCAGAAAAAACAATATTCATTATGAACATTTTTTTTTACAAACAGCCTCACTGACTGAGCTGACAGAGCGGCCTGCACCTCATCGTACAGAGCAGCAGGGGGCAGCAGAGGGAACACATTGTGTCCTGCGACGGTGGTGGCCTCATGGATACAAACTGCTCAGTGGACTGACTCACACTAACAGCACTTTAAATGTAGTTTCCATGTGTTCTGGCCTCGTGCTGATGGAGAACATTACTGTCACCAGAAGATTCACTGTTTAAGGATATTTTCTGCTTTTCTTCCACAACAACATCAGAGCTGGATAATGTTCTTTATACCCCCCAGTATTTATCAGTATGGCCTTATTTACATGTCAATAACCTCCTCTAAGATAAGAACCATATTACAAAGCTCCAGTTACCTGACATTGTGCAGGTACGATTTTATTATTTAAATAACTTTAGCTCCAAAAGGTTGTCCGTGTAGGTTCTCAGACATCCAGGTCTTGGTACTTGGTTGAATATTTTAGAGACATGTCACCTCTCCTCCTCTCTGAAGAAGCCTTTCAGAAGGAGAGGTGTAACATCTTAACGATCTTCAACCAAGTCCAGTTACCTTTGGATCAAACTTAGAATCTCCTAAATTTTGTGCAATGACGCAGTTTGCATGTATAATGTCTCGAGCAGCTTTGGCATTAAAACACTGCTTACACAGAGAACTAAAACAACAAGTTTGATATCTTGATGTCATTGAGGAATGTTGAATCTGTTCAGTCTGTGTCGTTTCCACTTGTTTCACTATGTCCCAGAGCTCTCGTTGTGAATATTCGCTCTGAAAAGCTGATAAAAATCACATATAACCAAGTCTGTGTCTTTGCTGTGCAACTTATAACAGGGTAATTACAGGGTAACCAGATTTCTTGCATCAAGTGATGGATCATCTTAATATGTCAATGATTCAATTTGCTTGATAAGCCCGACTGAAAAACTGTCAACCAGTTACTCTTTGTAGAAGCAGCTTCCAGACAAAGTGAATCCTCAGGAAATGTCCTGAATGATATTTAAATTGCCATGCTGTGGAGCCAGATCTGACCCACCTCACCCACTCTAACTTTTATGACGAGATATTAGAAATTCAAGTATCTAATATGAGAATTGCTCTCTGTAAAAATGTCAGTATTCTCACCAAAGTATGGCTCGTTGGGGCAGCCCTTCAGACGAACACCTTTCTGCATGCACTCGATCAGGAAGTGTCTCACCAGCTCGGTGGACAGATCTCCTACTGCACACACACACACACACACACACACACACACACACAGTATGTTTTAGTCTATTTACTCACAAGTGACAGCACATTTTAGATAACTCAAGCATGCTAATAAATCTGTGAATGAATCAAATAGTTGTCTCTTTGGACATCGAATAAATTATTTAAAAACATGGAGTATCCCTCGCTGTGTTTCCATGCATGTATGTATATAAGCATCCTTAAGCATTAGAAACAAACTACAAATGCACACATCTTTTATACTAACACATCTAGTATCTTGCCTACCTTTCTTACTCTGTTGTAGCACTGAGGGCGGCGGTGTGGCCACCTTCATTGCCAGTCCATACGCCCCCCTGAACGAGTGACTGTCTCTGACGATGAACGAGCCCGGCTCTTTGTCTTTCAGCACCGCGATGGCTGCGGAGAATACGAAACAGAGAGAGAAAGTCAAAATCGTCATGTTCATTCTGATGTGCTCAGAAGTGGCCGTTAGGCTCTGCGCTCCAACACCAATATTTACCCTGCTCTCTGGAGATGTCGGGCTTGTACCAGAACTTGGAAGTGTCCTGAACAAACTTCACAGTGTCCTGCTTACTGCCAAAGTCTGCAAGACACAGATTAAGACTCTGTGTTAGCTTTCAGGCTTTTAGGGCCAAACATGAAATCACAGCACGCACCAAATGTAGCGAGAGAGACTCTTAAAGGATGACTTCACTTTTCTGCTTGGACCTTCTGACACATTTCTGTTTTGGGGGTCATCTGACCATTTTTTAAAATATCAAAGTCATGCTTCAAACAGAATAATCTTGGTCAGTGTACCTGCTCCAGGTGACGGGGCCCCTGTCAGTCCTCTGAGGGGGTCGGGAGTCATGGGAGAGTAGAACGGGATGCTGAGGCTGCTGCTGCTGTGAGGGCTGGAAAACCCGCTCAGAGTCGGGGAGCGGGAGCCGAGCTCCCCCACATCACCCACTCTCCTCTTCTCAGGCAGTAGGGGAGGGAGGCCCCCATCCCCCATGAGGTTCAGGCCCCCGAGGCCCTCCACGGCCTCCAGCAGGCTGTGGTCCAGGCCGCCGTTCCCGAACAACAACAACGAAGACAAGTCCATGCTGTCGGTTTCCCTGGCGACCCCAGGATCTCCATCCAGACCCCTCAGAGCCCCCCGGGGCGAGCTGTGGGCATTGGGAGTACTGAGGGAGAGAGGAGGGGAGGGCTCGGGGGGGAACGGGGAGTTTAGGGAGTTTGGAGTCCGGTCGTGCCACACGGGAGGAGGAGTGGAGCTGAAGGACAGGAAGAGGGAGGATAAGAAGAGGAGTCAACACCAGGAAAAAGCTTCTTCTTTTTTTAAGGAAATGATTGAATATTTAGTGATACAGTTTATGAGTAAGTTGATCTAAAAGCAGAGGACGAAAGATTCCTGTTTTGTGCAATAAAGCAATTTCCTGTTTTTTTGTGTGTGTACCGGACGCAGAAGTCAAAGAGGCTCTCAGACTTTTGGATTTCTGTTTCCATTAAGAAGAAGAATGTTTGAAAGAATGCAGTTTATGTGGGAAGTAAGCCGACAGGGAAATTAATTTCAAAAAGGTAGCATGATTAATGCTTCTGTTTGTTTGGGTATCTATAAGAAACCAGTCAGATTCTTGCAGTAAAAAGTCACTTTAACAAGTTAGAACACGTCCTCAGTTTGTCTGCTGGAATCAGACGCCCTTGTCATTGTCACATTGAACACTTGTCACTCTGCTGTCCCTCTAATTTAAAGAGAAGTGTTGCTTCTTAAATTACACAAGACGGACAAAGTGTGCCTCCATTTAGAGCCACTGGAAAAACACTTTGAAACCTCAGACTGTAAAATAGAAGTGAATGTAAATGGACTTGAGCTTGTTTAATGCTTTTCTAGTCTTCTGCACATTCACACACTGATGGTAGAGGCTGCTATGTCGAGTCCATCAGAAGTAACTAATCCATCCATACACACTCACACACCACCATCAAAGCAGTGGGATCAACTTAGGGTTAAGAGTCTTGCCCAAGGACACATTGGCCATTGCGGCAGGAACTGGGGATCAAACCCCCGCCCTTCAGGTTGAGAGACAGCCGCCTCTACTACTGAGCCACAGCCTTCCTGTAGCCATTGTGATTTTAACCTATTGTTGTGTGAACCGATCTTCTCAACCTTCTGAGCTCAGCATTTTGTCCGTCTGCATCTTGTTTTTTGTTTTTTTTGGAAGAGGAAGTGACCATATTTGGGTGACAGGGTGGACACGCTTTGTTACCCTCCACCCTGACTGAAAGGCGACCTGTGGGAGCGATTTGTGAATCAAACGTAGCCCCGCCCTGAAGTAGTCCATATTGTCAGTTTTACTCTTAAAAAGAACATCATTAACAGACTGAACATCGTGCTGTATTAAAGAGGACTAGAAAGTTATGATTGAGATAATGTGACCAATAGGGAAATGCTAACTAAGGATATAATAAATACATCTGAGAAGAACGGCCATTTTTCACCTGTTTTATAGATTCTGGCCCATTTTGTAACCGCTGTAGTGAAACCGAAGTAAAGAATGCTACTTCTGCAAATTCTTATATCGGTCTTAAAAGTGTCCAAACTCTGACAAACAGACCACTCAGAGACACACCTGTGAATGTTGTGCCTACCTGTCTGTGTGTGGGAGGGGGCTGTCTGATGACACGGAGCACATGGAGCCAAAGATCCTCTGACAGGAAGCAGGTGTGACCGACACGTCTGATCTGAACCGCTCCCCCTCTGCGGGGCCGCCGGCGTGGTTCATACTGTCCAGGAAGCTCCGGGAATCTGATAAAGACAAACACAAGTTGAATCCTCTTTTGCCGGCACAGTTTGTCAAAGAATAACCAGAGGTACCATAAAGATCCATGAACTGTAATAACGGCCGTCATTTTACTACTCTGTGATGTTTGCAGACGTTGAGACGTTTCTTTGTTTGAATTACAGAAACATAACAGCATTCCAGCAGAGTCAAAAAACCCACTTCACTTTTACAAAGCAGGCAGTTTACTTTGATTACACCCTAATCCACACCCTAATCTCATGTCAACATCTACAGTTTTGTCACTACGATTTCAGCATGGTTTTTAATCTGTTTACCCAACGTGTTTTTCTTCTGGAGTTCTTCCTCATAAAATATCCACATCTCAGCTTTCTTCCCCATAGACGTGGCCCAGTCCTAATACTGCATCTTGTAAGGTTTTTATTTCAGCAAGAAAGAAATCCTAATCCTCATCTCACACTCCCGTCAGTCTGAGTCATTCACGTCTTAATGATACGTCGTAGTAAAGTGTCATCCCAAAGGTATTTCCCATCACACTACTTGAGTCAGATCACATCTCTAAATGTGAGTCATCACATGAGGATAATATTTTTTAAAGATTTATTTTTGGGCTCTTTGTGCCTTTAATGGAGAGGAATTACGGTGGATAGAGTCAGAAATCAGGGGGAGAGAGTAAGGAATGACAGGCGGGAAAGGAGGATAATCTTATCTTGTTGCAATTACTGGTTTCCGTCGCCTTTTTCAAATATGCACTCCTGAAAAATGTGGAGAGAAATTAAGGCGGGACTGCTCCTGAAATCCTCACGCTCTGGTTGTTAACACATGCACCTCACAGTGGGAGACTATCCCCGTCAGACAGGGTGGGGGAGCGGCAGGGAGTGTCCTGACCCCAAATTCCCTCGTAGTTCGTGCACAGGAATAAAGAGAAGAACTTGCAAACAACATGTAACTTTGTCTTGAGGTTGATCTGCTGTTCGTTTGGTGCCTGTTTTGACATAATGTTGATAAAGTGACAAAAAATATATAATGCGCGAGTCCGTATATTATGCTTTATTTTGAAATTGACCGGACGCTCTGTGCATTTCCTTGACTGACTTCCTGTCCAGGTTGTCATATTCCTTCCAGCTTGACGCGTGCCTGCAGCGTACTCCGTCGAAAAACACAATGATTGACTAGAGTGGCAGTGAACGTCGGCGTAGTACATTCAGAGTAAGTGGAAATTGGGGGTGAGACAAGACATGACGTCAATGTTGCGGACGAAGCAACATAGTCTGCTATATCACACTATAAAGACAACATTCGCCTCCATGACCCACTTTTGGGCCCCGACCCACCAGTTGAGAACCACTGCTTTACGAGGTGTTTTTTAAATGTTTGGACAGAGACGAGCTAGTTTTCTCTCCATCCTTCTTAACCTTTTGCTAAGATAAGATAAGCTAACCTCCTCCTGGCTCCAGCATCAGCAACATTTACCTGAGTGTACTTTAAGATGTCTAAGCAGCTGTTTTCCTTGCAGTATTTCTTATCATGCCGTATGGTATGGTACTTGACAACAATGTGAATACTTCATGCAGCATGTTGTGGTGTTGGAGGGAGGGCAGCGCGACATCCTGACACTCTGACAGCACACACTGTGTCATTCAGCAAACACGAGGGCAGGCCGCCTCAGGCCTGTGAAGTACCATGAGTCACCGTGTAAAGAGTCAATCATTAGAAAGAGCTCCTTGTTCAGGCTGGCCGCCCCCCATCCAGCCATCATACCCCTCCTCTCTTCCGCTCCTTCTCTCCATTCAGACTCTCGTTGATGGAGGAATTTTGACTCCACCAGCAGCTCTGTTTAAGATTGTTTTGGACAGCATCATCCCCAGAGGATTATATAATCACCCGCGTGCTGCTCATGAATTTAAAGAATGTTTGAGGCATAATGCAACACACACACACACACACACACACACACACACACACACACACTAACATAGAGTGGAATAAAGTAAATACAGGATACTATTTAACCCTCTCAAAGTTTGTATTCTAGGTAAATTCCATTCATTCAAGTTTTAAGTATCTTCATTTGTACTCTAGTTTTCCTACTCGATGACACTTAATGCTCGTACTCTACTCTCATTTCAGGGGGAAAATTATTATTTACTACATTATTAGAAACTTATGATACTTTTAAATGTACGTTTGTATTTATGGATTTGACATATTAGCATAGATATGCCAACCACCAGTTAACGGCATAAATTTATTGCCTGACTATGAGTGAATGCTGTAACATGTTTATGCATATTATACATCTGTATAGTTGGGGGGGTCACCCATTTACTTTGTTAAATTACATATTCTTATAACAAGCAGGAGTGTCCTTCCTGAACTTTGGAGCACACTGACTGTGATTACAATTTTTAAATATAAAGTATTTTGCAATTACCAAATAATCGCTTTGAGGTTCCTAAATTCCCAGGCTAATAAATTGCTCATTTGCTGAGGAATTTTTATCCACTTAATGTCAATTTCCTGAAGTATTTGCTTATTGTGTGCCCTTTGAGTTATTTCTAATACAGAGTCTATTTACATTTCTGTCTTTTTTTAAATGCTTTTAATGATTAATTAAATAACTCCTTCACAACAGGTCCAGGGTTTAGGGCTTTACCATGATGTTCCCACACTCACAATGTTTCCCACACATTTCTATGATGCCAACATTTTGTATGCTGGATCAGATTTCTATCATTGAGAAGTTACTGGCAGCTGCTGAGACTCATAATGAACAGTCAAGTAGTGCTTTCACACATGCACAAAACTCCTGAAGTTTCCGGGGTGATGCATGTGTGGTTCACAAAACAGCAGAATTTTTCACTTTATCCTGAGTTTCTCCTCCAGCCCTCTAGTATTTTTCCGCAGAAAGTCAGAGTAACCTGATGTGAGAACGCAGGAGGATATAAACCACCTCGAGCCAATGGGAGGGGGTGGTTCTGTTTATTCCCTTCGATTGGTGCACAACTATAGACTGTCTTAAGGCAACCGCTTCTCCAGTATGTTCTTCTCAAATATTTACACATAGCATTGATATAAAGGCAAATAGTGAATACCGAATTGCATACTCTGTTGCTTCGTCCGCCACATCCACGTTGTTCTTTTTACGTCATGCCCTCTCTCAGGAGACACCCCCCCCCCCCCCACACACACACACTCCGACATGGTAAGTCTCCCGCTGCGAGGTTCATGTGTGAACAACCAGATCAGGAGGATTTCAGGTGCAGTGCTCCTGAAATTAGTACATATTTGGAAATGGCTTATGCTATGTTATGTCTTGCACAATTTTACTTTTTATTGTCTCTCACCTAGTGTTGTAGTCAAGACCAGACTAACCGAGACCAAGACATACCCCAGACCAGAGTGCGCCGTGACAAAGACAAGAACCAAGGCAGGGCAAGACTGAGTCAAGACATCTTGACATCTTGTGTGTCACTTACTTTGACCACAACAGGAAGTTATACATAACGGGAAGGTTGCAGACGTACTGGGGGATCAAAATCCAATTATCAATTAAATGAAGTTTCTCGTTGTTGTACAAAGGGGCTTTTCCTTCAAATCACAGTCAAAGTCACATTCTTGATTTAAAATATGGCGTCTGCCCAGCAGTCTGAGACTGAGACAAGACCGAGACATAGGGTCATAAAGGGGTCTCGGTTTCGAGCACTACAACGCAACACAACAATATCAGCATAATGCCTGATATGCTGCTATGGATATTTCAAACAAACATATTGAATTGCAGTACAATTCTTAGTGTTCACAACAACTCATTATATTAATTTATAGTGCAGTAATCTTATGTTAGACCACTTTCTGCAAGTAATACCAGTCTATGACGAGTCTCATGAAACTGATGGGAAAGTTTGATTATGATTAATAATAAGGTAACATCCCACTATAGTTGTTCTTAGCCACACAAAAGCAACACTCAACTTGAACTTTAGGGGTTAAAGGTGTAAAATTGGATATTTGTGGAATTAAACCAATCACACGGACGCTCAGGATATGGAAATTATCGGATATAAAAGTTGTCGTTGTTCGGGGGAAACAAACACAAACTGAGGAGAATGCACTGAAGGCAGCAGGAAACATTCCCACAGTCTCTGTCACTTCTTCTCTCTGGGGACGATCCACAGAAAGCAGCTGAGCATCGTCTTCCTCTCTTTTTCCCACGGATCGTCTCCCTCTCTGCGGTTTGTCACATCTGCTGCAGCTCAGATCATCCAGGTAATTACAGAACAACCCGACCTGCGGCAACACCAGCTGACCTCACGCTGACCGCTGAACTCAGGCCAGAGGACGGCTCCTCCAGACGTTATTACGACATAACACAGCTCTCACCCTGTGTATTCACACTGCACCGTTTCCATAGCGACCGACTGTGTTAATGAAGAAACCTGCAGAGAGACAGAACAGTCTGTGCCCAGCGTGAAACAGAAGACAGACAGAAGCAGATTCCTTTCACCCCTCGTCCAAAATAAAAAGAAATGGGCCGTGCAACTTTCCTCCAATCTGCACCGAAATATTCTGGCTTCTCACCCCGGTTCCGAAGTCTCGTATATTTCCCCCTGGCATGACTGTTAATGTGCCAAAACAAAAGGAATGTGATGTGCATATTGAATAACAAAAAACTGCAAAGTACTGAGAGCTGACATCAAAAATCATCTAAATACCAAGCTTTATTTTACACCTCATTTTGAATCTTTCTTTGGCTGCATTAATCATTTATATCAACTTGATTACATTTTATTAAATACCAAACGTTCTCGATCCATTCAAACGTTTTGTGTGTGTGTATTGATCATAGACTTTATATCAAGATGGATGGAGAAACAGCCATCTGAAAGTGAAGCTGAAATATTTAGAGCTCCCCCTACTGGCTGGCTTCAGAATAACCCATAAAGCCCGCCTCCTCTGGGTTACAAGACATGACATGGGTCAAATTATAAAGTTCAAATAGACGTCAATTACATTTTTAACAAAGCTGGATTTTGTTGTGATGGTTAGTTACTATCATGCTGATTTATACATTTTTTAAATGTATTTTTAAACATGGGCGTTAATTTGAAATACAATTATTGAAACATTCAACTTCAGTCCGATTCGGATTCCGTTAATATCAAATTTCGCTCTTTCTTTGTGAGATTGATTTCTAACAACCCGAGCGAGAGCAAACTTTAGAGAGCTGGTTAAATATTGACCTATGAACCTCCAGAGCACCTTGGGCTGAAGAAGGAGGTTTCATACTGTGCTTGAAGAAGTGGGGATACTCTGAATCTTTCCCTGAATGTTTTCATTCAGTCCAGCAGAGGATGAACAGCCATTATTAAAAGTTAGATTTTTGATTAACTGTGCGCACCTCTGGTTATTCGCAGCATAAACAGAAGATGTAAGGTCATTAAACTTTTTATTACTTCAATCTGACACCAGTATCTGTTCGGCTGTGGACTGTACCCACCCGAGGGATGTTTGGTATTTTATCAGTAAGTTAAAAGTGTGCTGCTGTTTGCAGAAGAGGAGTGGCGCCCATTCTGATATTCCACCAGCCAGCTCCCTTCAGCGTATAGACAAATGAGGTCACAAGCGCAATACATCAGCGCCTGTCACGGGATTGTACTGGCTTCAATTCAGTACAGCAGAAGGAGACAGAGACGTGCTGTCCATATTTATATACAGTCAATGGTATTCATTAAATTTAAAGAAAACCAAAAATGTACGCCGGCTCGTGAAAACATTGAAACTCCTGAAAAACAACGATTACTTATTTGCATAAAGAATTCAGATGATTTCCCTCCACAGTGTTTTTCTGTCCATTGTTTATGCAGCTCATAGTGCGCACAAAGCCTCTTCAGTTTGAGTCGGACCGTGCATAACCCAATCCAGATGGCACGGACCCATGTGGGCACGACTGCCAACCTCCACCAGCCAATGGCCTCACAATAACACACACAGATACACACTAGTGCGCACACACACACTTTCCTGATCAGAGGGAGTGACAGTTTTATGGCTCGGATTGAAAACGTGTGCATACCTTCATGCTTTGTGCGAGGGTAATCCTATTAATCAATAAAAGCAGAGCGGGGTAACAGACAGCTAATATTTCTGCTCGTGTTTCCCACCTCCAGGCCGCGCTGCCTCATGAATAAGAGGAGGGGTACATCGCGCACCGCAGAGGAGAGACTGAAGAAAGGCAGAAAAATGAAAGGCATATGGCCGCCACATAAAGAACTTCTGTAGTTTGTTGTGACAAAGAAACACTTCTCCTCGTCTCTCTCTTTTTATTTCTGCCGCACACGCATTCAAACATTTACTCGCTGAGCAGAAGGGACGCACGCTCACACATAGAAACACAACGATGCACGGGGAGTTATGCAGCACAGCAGTGGGTGTGCAGGCTCCCTACTGACCACAGGAATGTGAGTGCAAGCGCTTTGTATGCACACACACACACACACACGCACACACACACACACACACACACACACACACACACTCACACTGTGACAGGTCTGAAGGTCTCTGGCACGTTACAGCTGTTCACAGCGATCACAGGCTGCAGCGTCTCAGGGGGATGAAGGGAAAAGGGAGTGAAAGAGCAGAAACACAATGAGGAGGAAGACACCTGCTGTGATTCTGAGGCCCGCTGAAACGTCTGAGGTATAACGATCAGACTTTTCAACATGGTACAGGGTAAGAAACAGTCCTAATGCCTTCCAAAACTCTCAGTTCAGATAAAGTTATTGTCCACTTGGCTGTTCAGATTCCCAATCCTGGGCTGCCATGATTTACAGATACACAATATGACATGTCATGAGGAGAGAGGTTACACGTTGAACTTACTTGTTCGGATCAACTTTGGATAGAAAGTCTACAAAAAAGAGGGGGCTCAAGGCCGACCTCAACTCCACCTCTTTTCCTTCATCCTATACTGATTGAAAGTTAGTGTGAGGCAGCATTTGCAATATGGTGACCGCCATCGAGGGGCTTCAAATGTCTCTTCAGAAACCAATAGGTGATGTCACTGAGACTGTGAGCATGATACAGTATATGGTCTTCCTGCTCAACATAGCAAAGGATCAAACGTCCCCAATGGGATGAGGTAATGTACTGAATCATCAAATTCTGACAGAAGAGTGGCTACAGTCCACACAAGTGAATTCAGATGGATATGGACGGATGGACGGATTGACGTTCTTTAAGATTTATATTAATGTTTGTTTGTTTGTTTGGGTTTTTTTTTTTTTTTTTAAGAATTTTGGGGGGCTTTTTTGTGCTGTTATTTTAGAGATAGGAGAGTGGCTAGAGTCAGAAATCAGGGCGAGAGAAAGATTGGGAAAAAGGAGCCACAGGTCGGATTCCAACCCAGGCCACCCACTCCGTTCATGGGGCAACGCACTAATCTGGTGCCCCAAGATTTATACCATGTTACATTGACTCGTCAGCTGAGCCCTCAAGTGAAATGAGACATCCAAAGGAGCAGAGTTGTCATTATTTTCCATCACTGCCTACAGGGAGACTCTGCAGGTAGTGCTGTGGCTTAGCTGGTGCACCTTAAGGGGCCAAAATAACTCAATGCGATTAAGAAATATGAATGAATTACATTTCAGATCTTAATCTCATCTTGATTATGGCAATTATCCCCGGCAGCCCTACTTATAACCAATGACTGAAAAAGAGTGGATCAGGAAACATGCATGTGTGGAATACCGGATCCATAAAGAGGCTCAAATGTAAAAGAAAAATAGAATGAAAAGAAAAGCATGCTCGGCTTTAAGACAGGTAAAAGTCTGCAGGTGTTCACAGTAGATACAGCTGAGCTTTAGGGTGCTCTCACACTGCTCCAGGATTAACGGGGCCTGAGCACGGTCACCTCTTGTACATAAAGTCGTGGTCGTAATACAACACATGAATTGTTTTACGTATTACAAAGAATGCTTAGTTACAAGACAGTCGGACTCGAAAAAAAGAAAAGGCAGTCCAGTCCGCACATCGGAGATCAACACAGAGAACATGACAGATACTTTACTGACTTAGTGTTATTTTGAGTCATGTCAGATATAGACAGAACACTCTGAAATTTCTTCATAATGAAAGCTGTCCACGTTGTGTACCCGTGCTTGTGCTTGTACATGACCTGAACCGTGCTGAAGCACACCTCTTCAAAGCGTGCCAGGGCCAAGGAAGTGTACCGAGCTTGAGCACCTTAAAGACTCAGTGGAGCTGCAGAGTTTGTGATAACCTTCTGTTGGTCTGATATATCCTTCACCGTGCTGGTAGTTTGTAACCCTTTGGTATTAAAAATTAGACAGACATTACAGACCTTTCTCCTAGAGGACATACAGCTGACTCCTGGATATAACTTGTCCCTGCATCAGAATGTGAGCCGTCCCTCCTTCTCTCAGTAAAAGTCAATCACCATCAGACCTTCTGAATGGGATCTGCGGGGTCTGAGTGTCTCTCTTTAGAGGAGGACAGACATGTAGGCGGTGGTCTGTAAATCAGATTCCTCGGCCCTTTCTGGGTGTTTGGACGGACGGCTTTATCGACTCGATGAGAAGGAGGAGGAGAGGTTAATATACGAGCGAGCTGAGGAGGGAGCGAAGAATAACAATGCTGTCAACAAGTGGAGGGGAGAGCAGGGCGAAGGGTGACGGTAAAAGAAAAGGTTATGAGAGTCAGGGTGGAGGTGTTTATGGGGTCTGAAGTATTCTGGTAATGAGTTGAAGACTTTATAAACTGCAGTCAGGACAATTCATCACGCACCTTCAAATGTATCCTCAAGCATTACAAATATATCAAACTTTTCAACTTTTCATGTTTGAGGACGTCTAAACTGCAGATATTTGATCATGTTTTGAAGCTAAAGTGAAATTATTCAGACTTCTGGGGAAGCGATCGCGGATTAGAAGTAGTTCTCCTGATGGCTGCTCAACATGTCGGTGGTTTTAACATAACACTCAGTCGCATGAAGTTTGTTGTCATGGAAAGATCTTTACACTTAAAGCTCAGATTCATTGTAGCTGATGTTTGACCACAGACTTTGAATTTGTTTTCAGGACTGTTTTATGACCCTGGTACGAGACTGCCAAAGTCTACTGAGCTCAGTCATAAGTGGAAAGAAACCGGGTTAAAGGGAATGATTTCAGACATTCAATAACTTCATTTCAACATGAGCTAGCAAATGATTCAGTCACTGGAATGCCTTTGAACCTTTTACTTGTACTCAGTATCTATGTTGCCCAGCTTTTGTTATTTTTGAGACCATAAAGAGTCAACTCTTTGCTTTTTGCTTTTGGGATCCTGTGACTTGATGCAGGTTCTAACTTAATCTGATGATCATCGTGTTTTAGGACTACTGTGTTTCCATGACCTGTTTGCACAACATATTTGGAAAACCTTCCATAACAGTGGTAGCACATGACAGTTTGAAAGAGATCTCTGGGGGCGCCCGAAGCCACAGTGGTGAGTGCGCAAGCCCCATGTGTTGAGGCTATAGTCCTCCAAGCAGGCTGCCTGGGTTCAAATCAGAGCGGATGTCAAGTATGAATCTGTTATACTCGGTCCTAGAGTCCAAGAAGCTTCCAATCTCTGCTGCATTTGTAAAGTGTTTAGATCTATCATAACAGGCCTGCATCAATAAAAAAAACAGCCTTAAGCCCTGTGTCCACCTAGGGTTTTTTTTTCTGAGCACCAGCATCTTTTTATTTTTTGTTTTCAATGAGTAGAAAGCAGAGAAAAACAAAGGACAAGAGCTCTGCTGTTTTTGTGCGGTTGAAATTCTTTCAACTTTTCAGAGAGACACTGTTGACATCACCATCGGATGTGCAGCACTTTTCTTCTCAAAGCACAAGCGCATGCAAACACTCCAGAGCATACAGCCAGCGCTTTTCTGCCTGGAAAAAACGCTAGGCGGACACAGGGTTCTTATTTTTAATTACAGTAAGACCACTGTACTGGCACAGCAAACGGATTGCAAACCAGCTAGCAAGAGAGTTCAGCCTCACTTTAGCCGCAGTGCCAGATCGAGAACTAAAACCTCCAAATCAACACCTGGCTCTCCGGTTTATTGAGACACTCAGATTCCAAATCTCCTCCCTCTCAGACTCACAGACTCTGAAGTGTGTTTCAGGTAAGTGTGTGAGCCTTTAGGGCCTCCTAATGTCAAATGGTCAAGTGCATGAGGACGGACTTTACAACGCCAAACTTTCCCTGAGTCAGCATTTCAGTAAGTAAAAGCTTTCCTGAGATTGTGTTGGGCTCACAGAAGGAAATGGAACGAGCCAAACAGAGAAACAACAACAAATAAAACAGATTCATGGCTTCAATGCCAATGAAGACGTCCATCTTCTACAAGCAACATTTTCCTGCTCTTCCTGGTTGATACCTTGGCATTCTCAAACCAGATGTGAGCAATAATCAATGTGAGCGAGATACAGACTTTTACAGCAAAAACCAACCCCCATCTACAATCTGAAGGGGTTCAGGATTCCCTTTCATTTCTCACCTGTGTGCAGTTAGGTAATGATCCTTTTATGGGTGTGCAATCCCTTTATGATTTATCAAGGGAAAGATCTTTGTAGCATGGTTCTTACTAATCTTAACTTTGCATGAAGACTGAAGTTGAAATTCTTTTGAAAAGGGTTATCAATTGTTATCCAGTTTGATTGAGTCCAAGTGATGCTTTTTCCCCACAAAAACTGAAAACTAGCAATCATCCCCGTTGAGAATCTCCATCTGGAGAATTTCTGAATAGACTTCAATCATTTATTTATTATCCGAAAAGTTGCTGCAGATGTGTTTGCTTTCTGCTAAACCTCGTCTTCCGCAGATCATTTTCAACATACAAAACTGCATTTTTCACTTTATATTTTCCACCCTTTAAGCTCAAATGTGGTTTGGTCATTGCTGTCATTTCCTTTGTTAACTGTTTTTGCACCAAGACAAATTCCTTGTATGTGTAAATTTACTTGGCAATAAAAAAACGATTCTGACTGATTCTGACTCGGAAAATATGAGCTGTTCTCCCAAAGCTCCTTTTGTTTCAATCTACTGTAAAAGTTTGAAACCAGTTAACCTGTGGTCCAGAGGGATGTTGTGACTAACATCTCTGGGGGCTACAGACACCCCGACAGAAAAGCAAATCTTCAAAGACCTTTTTCTGGTTCAGCTCGGGTCAGTGGAGCAGAAAAAGGGGGAGACTGCCTCCCTCGGTTAACCACCAATACATCAGCCCTCCATGACTGCACGATGGAGAGCCAGGATAGCCTTTAACTGGATGAGATCATGAGCGCAGCAGCAGCAGTGGAACAAACCATCTCATCGTCCCACCAAGTGAGGAGTCAGAGGGGCTGCAGATGCTGCTGTCAACAACCAAAAAGGGAACTTTGAAATGCACAAAAAAAAGACAGAGATGATGTTTCAAAGGTGCAGAGTGTTTGGAAGAGAGTGAACGCATCTGAAATTCCAGGAGATGTTTGCAAATAGCAGCAGCCTGGAGGAGAGAGGGGAAGTGTTTCTGAGCATGTGTGCATTCCCAGGAGGGACAGAGGCAGAGATAACGCTGTACAAACAACAGAGAACGAGCAGAAAAACACAAGAAAAACAATTTCTGAGAGGAGGAGAAAGAATGCAAGAGCACAAAGAAAAGATGTGAAGACAGTTAAGTCTGACACGTGTGTGCATGTGTGTGTACATACCGAGAGACGCGGTCATGATGTGTGACACTCTGAAGTATCCCGTTATCTTCAACAAACTTTGAATTAACTCCTTCACTTTCCTGCTCTTAAATCTGTCGGTTCTGCCTCCTTGAATGAAACTCTCCCCTCTACTAGAGTCTCCTCCTCTCTCTATCACTTCTCCAAGCAATCTGAGCTCGACTCGCCGAGGCTTTTCTTTTTTTTTTTTTTTTGTTCAGGGGCTGGATCGTTTCACCGCCATGCCCAATTCCTTTCGTCCCCCAGATGGAAAAATAAGCTCCCCGTTTGTTCCTGGCTTGTTGTGACACCGCTCGACTTCTGGGTTTGTATGGAAGGAGGGACCAGTGGAGGAGAATTCCTCCCTCCCTTCCTCCCTCCCTCCCTCCTCTTCCCCTCACTGACCACTGAGCATTGTTCCTGCCGGGCTACTGCGAGCACTTTCCCCCAATCAGAGTGGATTCCAGCGAGGTCAGAGATCATATGTGGCCTTTTACGGAGCAAAGAGAGGAGGTGGTGTGGTGGTCAGAAGGGAGTAGAAGGAGAGGGGGGTGTGTGTGTGTGGGGGGGGGTCTGAGGGTTTCTATAGCCTCTCTGTCAGGGCATGTGTGTCCACTCCCACCATCTGCTCGCCACAAACACACAGAGACACAAAGGCATGCAGACACACACTGACCGTGTCTCCTGCCATGTGTCTGATCTTAGCACTTCATAAATTACACCATAAAGCTGCTGATTGAATTGTGTCGAGTTTACTTTTGTTTCAGCGGAGACATGTGCTGCAGGACTTTATTTTAACCTCAGTGACACAGGAAATGAGCTGGAATGAACATCAGCACGGTCCATCTGTGATGCTCGTTTATCAGTTTAAAGACCCCAGTGTGCACTTATGAAACTGGAAGAGAAGATTACCATGGATGTGGATGTGCATGTTTCAACAGCATCAAAGCAATACAGTGACTTACAGATGCTGGTCAGTTGCCTTAGATCCCCAGTGAGCCACTAGCTTTCCAAGCTGAAGCTTGAAGCTAGCTGGCATTGCTCAGCAAACAGACAGAAACAGATATAACAGCAAAACAAAATCTGTCTGCCTGCAACACTAAAGCTTCCCAATCCATATTTGAACAGTACCTTGTGTGTTTGACGTAAAACCAAGGCATATGCAACTGGTGGCTTGATTTTGTCATGCTTAGCCGAGCTAGCTGATCCCATCTGTTTCCAGGCTTTATATGCTAAGCTAGCCAACTTCTAGCTTTAGCTTATTGTTAAAAAATTAAAGGATGCACACATCCTTTTTTACAATAACGGCTACCATCTTTGTCGTAGTTCTTGTAAAGCTCACATATGGTGTTACAGTACTGGATGCCCGTACTGTACAAAGTCTCAGATCATGAGGTTAGCGTATATTGGAGTAATCCCGGGTTTAAACGGCTCGTTCTGCAAATCACTTGATTCTTCCCGGATCTGAAACTAAGGATTTCATGAGACGGCTTCAAGCCTCTACATAAGCCGTTGAAGCCTCTTATTATGCCCTCCCCTGGCAGCCCCGCAGCGTTCAGCCCCCCTGGAAGGCTTCCAGAGAGCTGGCCAATCAGAAGAAAGTGGGCATGGGGGGCGCCTTAAAGAGACAGCAGATGAAATTAACCGTTTCAGGCAGAGGCTGAATTGAGGGTTTTTACTGACACCAGACAAATCAGGGCTTTTTTGAGCTGCTAATCCTGTAAAGCTACTCTAAAGGTTTCACAGACTTACAACATGAAAGGTGAAAATGAGGAGAATATGGGATCTTTAAACCGGTGATAGTAGCATGTTAGCTAGCTTAACCTAACATAAAACTGAATACAGAAGTAAGCCAGTAGCCTCGCTCTGTTTGAGGGTCACAAAATGTGCTTTACAGATTTGTCTTTAAGTGCTGACCGAAGAATAAGGTCGACTGTTTCTAGACTGTGAAGTATTAAAACCTTCTCATGATCACCACCAGCACTTGAAAACTTCATCATTTAAGGCTTCACCATTTCCAGATTCAGTCATGTGAATGGGGAGAGGTTCCCCTGCCCTCTGTGCCCTCTCCCCTCACTCTCTCCTGACCTTTGACCCCTGATGTTCAGACGGTCGAGTGTCTGTCTGAAGGGAGCATCTGTCTCTGCTGAGCCTCGGCTCATAACAACATCCACATTCCTCTGGCTGAAACCTGCTTCCTCTTGGGGACGGCTTCTGTATATATATTACTTTTATTTGTTTTGATGTGATGTGCGAGTACACAAAGGAAAACAGGCTTATGTAACATTTAGGGCTGTGCTTCTCCGCAACGAGGAAATTAAAGAACAGAAGCCCGGAGACGGCAGAGGAGTTCATCCTGGGTTGAAATATGATGATGACTTTGCAAATCAAACAATCAGGGACACAAAATGACTCAAAGCTAAACACCTGATCGCATCTAAGCTGTCAAATGAGCGCTTAATCACATTTTAAATTACAAATTAAATTCCTCTTTTTTCACATTTACAAATAAAAAATGTTAGGCTTCTATTTTTCTTCTATTTTAAGATGAGAGTACTTCACTTGCTGTTTGCTTTTATTTTTAAATAAAGTAAGGACCTTCTGGTAGATGGAAGGTTAGGACATTAACTTAAGCGCAGAAACAGGAAGTGGTTAGGGATCCCAAACTAAAATCAAACAGCTCAAAGGAACGGTAACAAAGGTCAATGTGTGATGTCAGAAGGTGGATATTACTTTGGACTCGTCGGCTGAGCTGTCTGAGAGCAAACACACAACACACAGGCTTCCGGGATGTAGAGAGTGACTATTCTGATGGCGAGCACAGTGGGGACTGACTGAGCGCTCCGTTGTTCTGGAGCTGAAGGTAATCACTCTTAAAATCACTGCAGCCTCAGGTCAAACTTTGCTCACAGTAACGACTCTGAACATTAAATAAAAATAATTAAATTTTGACTGCTGTGTCCAAACGTGGGGAATTGTTTGTCAGACTATCGCTTTCCTTCGACGTGGGAAACAGGAAGTGCTCTTGTGTGCCTCTAAAACAGGACTGAGCTGCAGACACTCTTTGTTCATTCTTCTGTCCATCCAGCTGAAAGACACACACAGAATCAGGTGTTTCTCTAAAAACAACTCAGAATCATTCTTTCATCAGCTCCTTCTCCATCCTGCCGCCGCCACCACCAACGCTGTGTTCTGACAAACATGTTTACAATAAACAGGCGGGCATGCCCTTTAAAACAATGAGCTGATCCGTCTGCAATACAGAACTAAATGTCGTCATAAATATCACTTTGCTTTGGTTATCAGAAGAGCGATTAAAACATGCTGAGGCTACACAAATTTAAGCCCACTAATGTCAACTAACATTTACAAGATTTGACGTTTTTGCCTTTAAAATTTGAAATGAATTTACCGGTAATTAAAAAGAAACTTGAGGCATACACGTCCAAGAGTCAGATTCAAGATTTGACTCAACGTTTGTATCAACTCTCTGAACTCTCTGACATATTATCCCCCTTCTCCACCTTTTCAAACAGCCCCCTGTGGTCTAAATGAAACATCTGTGCTGTGCTTTGGTCAAAATATAACATGAATCAAGCATCAGAGGAGGTTTGTGACCCTGAATAAACCAGCTCGCTCAGAACGCTCCGTTTTGGTGTGTGTATCTCTTTAAATGCAATGAGCCCCCCTGAGTTTTCCTGGTAGACATCACTCCTCTGTAGCGAGAATAAAAATGGCGGACCTACTCAAAAGTTTTGTTCTAGTCTTTGGGTGGAGTCCATGGGTGGAGATACCAGGGGAGGGAAGGGGATTTTCTTTTACCAGACTCCCATTGTGACATCACAAGTAGAGCAAATTAGGAACGGAGCATTTTTCTCTGTGTTGTAAGACTTGTGCAGACCACAAACAAAGGACTGGATGGATTTATTTCACATTTTGTGGGTCAGTAGACACTCAGGTTACCAAAATATATGTTCAAAAACACTGTCGAAGTGGATTTATCATAATATGTCCCCTATAATGTGCAATTGACTTAAACCTGCATTCTCTCTAGAGGCCAGCAGGGGGCAACTCAATATGCAAAAGAAGTAGGATTGTACACGTCTATTAGAAAGCCTCAGACTCTAGTTTCAAGTCTCCTTCATTACAGCGTGATGTTTTATTTTGTAGATTTTCATCACATTTAGAAGAAAACAGACGACAAAGCAGGGTATGTTTTGGGGGCGTGGCCATCTTGAGATTGGCAAATCATGGGCTCATGAACGCCACCCACTTAGAGATGAATATGAGACAGAAGCAAAGAGGGACGCTTGTGTGTGAGTGTGTTTTTGACACTACAGTAAATTCCCCCTGCAGCTGTGTGTTACATATCTGTCCAGGCAGGATGTCCCTCCCCTCTCCTCCTGTCCCCTCCCAGAACAGGACGTGAGTGGACATCCTGTCAGCGGCGGCCTCTTCCTCTGTTATCGCCGACTATTATTAGCCGCTATCAGCTGTCCAGCATTTCCAAATCCATTCAATCAACTCGCCCTGACCGCTTTTTTACCTCAAACCTTAAAATAATACACGTCCAGAAACCAGCCATCTGTTACCAAAAACAGAGACATGCCCTCACAACCAGCCAATAGAAACAGAGCACAGGCCAGGTGTGTGTGTGTGTCTGTGCATGTGTGTGTTTGTGTGCGTGTTTGAGGTGTATTGTGCCAGGAGGACATTCCAACCTGCTCTTCAACCTTGTCCGACAGCAATCAGGATTCAAGTGTTTGGGTTCAAACTCCAGCACTCTCGCCTCACACACACACACACATTTACACGCTCACACACACACATTTGGGTTGAGTGTACCTTGTGTCCAGTTGTGTTGTTCCCACTGCCCTCCGGTGCGAATCTGGGAAAACTCTGAGAAATGTTTCACTGGGGAGAGAGAGAGAGAGAGAGAGAGAGAGAGAGAGAGAGAGACGGAGGAAGAGACGCTGATAAGATTTTTAAAATGCAAACACGGCCACATCAAGGAGAGTCCGTTCAGCAGACGTTATCTGTCTCACCGTACGGCGTCGGAGGAGACACGGGGAAGGATGGGGTCGAGGGGACGATGTCAGAGCTGTCTGTGTGCCCCTGATAGTCCACGCTGTTGGTTTTGTAGGGGAGGCCATGCTTTGATAAAGAGGAACAGAAAAATAAAAGTAAGAAAATAAATGCAGTCAACATGTTGTTTCTTTTATACTGCAGGGTAACACACACACACACACACCAGCAGACATCAGTCTTGTGATCTGTGTGTGGCTGCGGTCTGTGTTTTGGGGTAAACAGTCGGGCCATTCATGCCACCCAGCCGAGAGCAGAGAGCTTGAAAAAAGAGAAATAAAAATGGAGACAGAGAGCAGGAGAGGAAAGAGGAGAGGAAAGACGTAAACAGAGTTACATCATCCTCAGAGGGGTAACACGATCACACATTGCGTTCACTTCTCCTGTAGAGTCGTCCAGTCAAACAGTGATTTCTCTGATAAATCCTGTCAGACCACTTTGTGTGTGTGTTGAGTTGGATTTAGAGACCAAGTTAAATTCAGACTAAGAGAAAGTGGAAACGCTTTTATCGAAAGCGACAGACATCAGAGAGCACAAGCAATGAGCTAGAGAGGAGGAAACAACGTCAGGAAGTGCAAACAAACAGCTTTAGGGTGCACTCACAAGAGGCAAATTCATCCTGTCCTGTACTGTGCTTAAGCAAACCCGTTTTTTTATATATACAGTATATCATATATATATATATATATATATATATATATATATATATATATTATCTTTGCTTCAAAAGAGTGTATAGTTTCTGTACAGTTTATTTAATTTTTTTATTACTTGTTACTATAACTTATTTATTTTCTTCTACTCTAATTTTCATATTGCTATTCTATTTTTTTATATATATACTTTAAACTTTTTTGTAGAGCTGATTCAGGGAGACATGCACACACATTTCAATGTACCTGTACTGTCCTGTACCTGTGCAAATGGCAATAAACATCTAATCTTAAATTTATATCATCATCAACAACGTCGACAGCAGTTCTTGAGAGTTCTAAACATCATGAAAACCTAGATATCTTCATCGGCATCACTTGACAGTTCAATGTATGATGTTTTTGCAGTAGGTTCATTCCTTTTGTTTGTTTTTGGTATCTGGATCTTTTCTGGATTTTTTGCCTGTCTGTCTGCCATTCCAGGATTTAGACATTCTTCATCAGATAAGGTAAAGCAGAGTGTACCTGAGAAGGTGAGGAGGTAGAACTGTAGACCGGGGATCCTCTGAAGCTCTGACCACCTCCTCCTCCTCCTTTCCATTCTGGACTATTTAATCCACCGTAGTCGACCAGATCACTGACCTGCTTCTTCTGCCTCCAGTCTAATCAGGAGAGAGAGAGATAACAGGAGGGTGAGGGAGTGGGAGGCAGAAAAGAGACAGTCAGACAGAATCAAATCAAATATCACAACCTGTTATGTCTATTCTTGACAAAAACACGATATGGTTCTGACTCATTATTATGACCAGATGCTAGCTGCAGCAATAAAAGGCGATGACAGTGCTTCATGCTTGTTCTGTTTGTGTGTAACAAAGGTGTCCTTCATTTGCAGCGTGAAGCTCCTCTAATCAAACAGACATTCTGTGAGTGAGCTAGACGTTACAGGAGCAGATGGTACACATCATGAAGAACAGAAAACATCTGTCACCACAATCAGTCTTTGTCTTTTGATACTCGCTTGCTTACTTCGTTTTTTGTTTATCCAGCTGATTTAAAAAAATTGATTGCCAGAGTATTTCTGTTCTAGCAATTTACTTCAGGTGACTTCAACAGCACCTTTTTGAAAAGTTTAAAGATTTCCAACTTGAGTGCTGGGAGCGTCCCCAATAAGATGGCAGAGTGTTGGAAGATAATACGCTGGGCGCTGTGGTTTCTCTCGGTTTCTTTTTTTGAAAAAAGAAAACGCTAGGTGGACACAGGGCTTTAGCGATAAAGGATCTGCCTGGTTCTACACAGTTTGAAACTAAACCTCCAGATGAACTAAAAGCACTGAAACGATGAAGTTATTGGAACACAAAGATCCAAAATATTTGCTTTTTATGTGGGTTTTTTTTCTGCTTTGAGAAACGGGATGTCTTCTTCTGCTGCTAGCTGATTTTTCTGTGTCATAGCTGCCACACTCACATGCTTTCCAAAGACTGATTTACACGTTTGTCTGTTATAATGTTGCTTAATCACTTCAATAAAACCTTCGACACATTGAAGCCGTTCCAAGTACAAATAGTTAGTTGCTCTTGCAGGTCTTTGCTTGTTACCAAGGGCAACCATGTAAGAACTAATGTCGTAACTTACACTTGTGCTCTGTTTCTGTCAAGTGTTGGGTTCATGATCTCTTTTACAAAAAACAGCTCTCTAAAACATGTGAACACATCCATCAGCGTGGAGGTGTCGGGGATAAATCCCCTCTTTAATCGTTTAACTACCTCCATCACTTCATGTGAACTTCCAGTTGAAGCACGTAAAGCTCTGAATATTTATCTTGGCTGTCGGTGAAGGCAGTGATTCACGTTATCTTCACTTGAAACGAAACTTTATCAGTCATAGAACAGACTGTTCTGAAATATGTGAAGGAAGCATTTTCAAGCTGCAAAAGGGGGTTTACAAAACTATTGTAAATGGCGCTTGTATAGCGCCTTTCTAGTCTTCTGACTACTCAAAGTGCTTTTACACCACAGGTCACACCTACACATTCACACCCTGATAGTAGAGGCTGCTGGGTAAAGTTTCCATCAGAGGTAGCTAATCCATTCATACACCGCCAACGAAGCAGCAGGAGCAACTTTGGGTTAAGTGTCTTGCCTAAGGACACATCGAAATGTGGGTGCAAGGAGCTGGCGATTGAACCCTCGACCTTCCTGTTAAGAGGTGACCGACTGATCCACAGAACTCGTAAACATCGCTGCTCGAGTGTTTTTGAAGTATTTGTCAACCAATGAAAACACATCACCAACAGCCCGTTTTTCACTTAAAGGCAGGGTTGGTCACTTTTTCCAGATAGACTTTTCAAGATGTTTGTTGAAGCTGAGGTCCGCTTCTGGACCAACGGCGCTCGTGCATGTAAGTGAGGGGGTGTGGCCTTTGAGGGAGCACAGAGGGGAGGGGGTGGGTGCATAAGGAGCACTGAGGGAATGCTACTTTCAAAATCACGCTAGTTTTGAAAAATTACCAACCGTGCCTTTAAGTTCTGGTTTTATTTTCAACACTGAATGTTGCCGCTTGGAGAAAAGTTTTGTCCACCGGTCATACAGAACCATATGTTTAATGTCTTATTCCAATTATTTGCAGCTTTTACTCTAATCATCATCATAGTACAGAGACCAGAGTGTGATGGGATAGAGATTCACCTTATAAGGGACCACACTCAATTGTGCGTACCCACCCTAAACATTACTGTGGAACATTGTGAGCTCCGCTTTCACTGGAAGCATCCATCATCTCAAAAAGTCACAGCAAAGGCCGAGCCATACTGACTGAAACTAATCCAGCTACTCCACCGCACCACAGGGCCTGCTAAGGGGGGGGGGGGGCTTCCACTCACTTTTCTTTTTTCACAGTGTCGAGTATCACTTGATACCTACTGTATCTGTGAGGGGAGCTATTCTCTTTTCAACACTGCACCTCAAAGACTACGAGAGACAGAAGGAGGACATGATCCAAACACAGTGCAGAGCAAAGTGTTGTGTCCGACTTCAAAAGCATTCCTGATCGCTTACAACGTCCTGCCTCAAAACATCGCCTTTAAAAACACACGTTAGGAGCAGACGCACTCACACTGCCGGAGTAACTACGCAGTGAAATATTAGTGTTAGTGCTGCAAATATACCCTAAGGTAATGTCAGCCCACCTGACAAACTCGCCGACCCACATGCAAACATAAAAACACACACGCTCCATTTCCTGTGCTCAAATTCCTCGATCAGGAGAAGGAACACGGGACCCCTCGGTGACCTGACGGCGTTAGAAAGAAAGGTCAAAGGTTTAATGTCCCAGTAATGTAACAGTGTGTGGCACAGGGCAGCAAGGTCAACAAAAATCACAGCAGAGAGCCTGAAAGACAAGTTTCAGGGCTGTCATGGTCTCGTCAGCTTTTGACTGTCAGGAGCTCCCATGTGAACCATCAGGCCGCTCCGACGCTCGCTTTGAAGGAACAGCTGCTCCGTGTGCACAGAGCCGGGGAGCGATGACATCACTGTCACACCTATGACCCGCCGGAGAATGAATCAGAGACAGAGGTTGCAGCAGAAATGTGCCTCTCTCTTCTGGGTGAGTCCCAGTGTACAAGAGAGGGAGTAAATCTGTCATCAGAAGAGGAAGGAGAGGCAGCATGGAGACACCCGGGTCAGAAAAACACCTAACTAGTCAAAGTGTTTGAAGAGAAAGTGATTGTTCAGGTATCAATCCTCAATTTTGTGATTCCCAAAAACATATTGCACAGCCAAACACCGCCCTCTCCTTCTCACAGGTGTGTTTGTCATATTTCTAGTCATAATGTCTCATTACACTTGTTATAAACCACAGTCACCTGAATATTGCAGATAAACATCTTATTTTAAAGGTATAAAAAGCAAAAAAAAAAATAAGGCCTGAATTGATTGTAATGAGCTAAATGTGACAATGCAGCAAGTAAAAATTGACTTGATGGTCTTGAAATGAGTAGTCTAAATCGTATTTGCAGACAAGGGGCCCCATTTGACAGACAGCACTCACCCTTGTTGCTCAGCGTTGCGGGCCTTATTGCTGAGAAAACCAAAGTTTGTCATTGAAAGTCAAGAGAAATAAAGAGAAATCCTTCGTCTATCGGAGAGAAATCAGAAACAGAGTAAAATTTGGGACGATGGCAGACTTGATGGTGATAAATACGGGTGATAAGTTGTAGAGCCCACAATTATTTCTTGCATGGGGCCTCAGTAGACTAGAATCGCCACTGCCCGAGATCAGATTCGTTATGAAGTTCATGCACAGTGACATCAAATGTTGCAGCTACTGATACTTCAGCTGAAGACTTCTGTTGCATCATTCAAAATAATAATAATAAATGAATCCCTTTAGAGTTATATTGTATCCTGCATGAGTGTCTTAAACACACCACAGGATGCCGGAGTTACATAACCAGGCGCGTCGAGGGCGATTAAAGAGGGCGCAGCCGTCTTAAGAAGATCAATTCTTGTGTAACATTAAACTATCAAATGTGGGCGGGACTTCTGAGAGACTTCAACCTTTATCACAACTGAACTTTGACATCAGTCAAGATATTATATTATTCTGGTTTTGTGATCTAGAAGTCTGGGTTATATGTGATGTGCATGTGTGCAGGTCTGCTTTAACCAGGTCATCAGGTTGATTTCATTCCATGCAAGTGTTGCTGTTAATGCAGATACCAAATATACTGAGATATAGCAAACAAGTAATCACTACACTTCAACATTTTGGATCAAATCGAGACATTTTCCCGTCCAGCATCATCAGAAACAGGACACTGAAGTTGCACAATTAAACTTGAATTTTCAAAATGTTATTTATTTAAAGTTTTCTTTCTTGTTTTAGTCTTCTATCCTTTAACATATTGCATTCAATTCTGATTTTATTTCCCATCTTTTGTGACTAATGCCTGTGCAGAACTTTGGGCTGCATGATCTAATGTGTGAATGGTGCTATATAAATAAAGTTCAATTGAATATTCTTGAAACAGGATCTATACAACTTTTCCCCCCGCACATGCATTGCTTTCCCGCGTGTAACCTGCAGCAGGGCACAGATAGCTCTCGTGTCTAAGATTCATGAAGCCTTAAAGCAGAATTTAGACTCATTCAATATCTCTTTCAAAACTCTGAAGTTTGTCATCATCAGCCTGGAACATCTCAGAGACGCTCTTAGACGACAAGACCTGAAGACCAACAAGTGTTACTTAAGAAGTTTTCCCATATGCACTCCTGAAAATATCTAGGTGATTTCTGGAGGACTGCTTCTGAAATCCTCCTGATCTGATTGTTCACACATGCTCCTCACAGTGGGAGACTAACCATGTCACTTGAAGGTGGGGGTCTTCTGAGGTAAGACGAGGCGTAAAAAGAACGACGCAAAAATGGGGGATGAATAACAATAGTCTGCTATACAACGCTTCAGTGAGGGTATTTGCCTTTATATCAATGCCATGTGTAGTTTGACAGACTCCTAATATGCAGGGAATAAACGTCACCACCCCCTCCCACTTGCTCCAGGTGAATTCTCCTGATTATATCCTGCTTGCTGCGATCGCACACCAGCTCACTCTGACTTTCTGTGAAAAAAAATACTAGAACGCTGGCAGGAGAAACTCTGGATAAAGTCTGAGTGATGAATCCGTCTGTTTGCGTTCGTACGTGCAGCTCACCCTGAAAACTTTTTTTCAGGAATTTTTAGCATGTGTCAAAACAAGAGATCCAGAGTGATATGCTTACAGACTGCAACAACAACAAACTATGAAAATATGTGACGTAATGGTTGGCTAGAATAAATTAGGTTAGATAGTCATAATAAATGGTAATTTACGTGACATGGTTTGGTATCCTACACTTACTATTTTTATGTACAGTGAATGACCATCCAGTTTGCTGATGTGAGAGCCGATTCAAAACTTTCATCTTCAGCAGAAGCTGTCCTGGTTTGTATACAAAAAGCTCCATGACATATAAACCTGCCCCAAATTAACTAAACGCCTGTGATCGGCCGGCCCAACTTCAGTGAAGCTTGATGGAAATCTGTCTGAAGTGTAGGGGGATCAGATTCATCTGACAGAGGAATTAAAACATGAGCTACAGATTTGCCTCTTTCACAGACTTAAGACTTTTCTTCTGCAGGATTGAGACTTTGTGTTGTTTAATCAGACGTGGTTTCAAGATGTAAATCTGCTCTTGGGGAAGGCTTACTCCACATGTCTCCTCTAAGAGCTGTAAAAATCCCTGACTGAATCTGGGCTGATAAGGAAGTCACTCATTAAATCCCATTAAACTGCTTCCAAAGCTGAATGTTGTGTAATTACATCAGTGGATTTAATTTCGATGGCATTACTTCATGTTGAGTTTCACAGCGACGAGAGCTCTGTCTTCATTTATGTATAACCCTTCCCTTCAGCTGGGTATATTTCCATTCTAAATAAGAGCGATTGGAAGGTAAACACATCATTGTGTACGCTCTGGTTTTACACTGCTTACATGGCAGGAAAATCCTCTACCTGTTTAACCAAAAGCTTCCACCCCTTCAGCAAACACAGGGCACGCGGACAAACACACCTTCTGTAAAAAACCCAGATGTTTCCGTCTCTCAGGTGGAGATTTCCACAATCAAGCAGCACTTCACTCCTGCAGTGTGGGTTATGAAAGCTTCTCTGTGTGCGCAGGCTGAGCTGCAGCTCGTCAATAAAACGAGATCGAGCTCCAGGCTTCTTCACACCAGAGTGTTGGTACACTTGTATTTTCTTTAGAGTGGCATTTCTTCCAGTCATGATTTCACTGTGGAGCCTTTTATGTCTCTGTGCAGGTAGATTTATGAATAGGCTCTGTGAGCTGCTAGAATTAATTGGAGTTGGTATGTTGGTGTAATAATCCCAGGATGAGTCTGCAGAGGGCGCTGAACGGCATGTTCTCCAAATCATGTGATAGTTCCCCGATATGGAACGAAGAATTTCAATAGTCTGCTTCCACTTAAGCCGGTGAAACCTCTTACATACAGGCTCTCTTCTCCCAGCACTGGAGAGCAGCCCTCCCTTGGCAGCCCTGCAGTGTTCTGCCCCTTGTAAGGGCTCAAAGACCACATAAATCAGACAGCATAAAACACTGAAGTAGGGATGATCTGTCACCAGCTATTTCAGCACACACTTTAGGATGCAATTCAACGGCAATGACGCATCATAGTGCGGGCAGTTGTGGACTCAACGTGTATTTTTCTTTGAAACGTTCCGCCATTGTTGTAGCGACTCTCTGGTGTCTCCCAGATGTTGTCATTTCCAATCTTATCAACATACAACTCTACTCTGCTCCTAGCGTAGCTACTCTGCTAATTTCTGAGGACATGCACAACCAACGCTCCAAACCACTGCAGGATACTACATTCAGCAGAATAATAAAAGTTCTTCATCCTTTGAGTTAGATAAATGTCTGTTCAAAACTTTATGAATGACTTGTTCAGATATTTAAGTGCTGACCAACCAAACAACGTTCCCCCCCACACTAGCAGCTTTGCTTAAACTGCAAAGTGCCTTTTAATTTCCACTATTTGACTTCTTTTTGATTCTACAGACATGATGTTGTTTGGTCTTACCTGACAGGTGAGTATTTCCTTTGTAGCTGTGGCCGTTGGTTTGTAGAGAGGCGGAGCGGGACAGGGGGGAACAGAGGGTCGGAACAGGAACAAAGGTCGGGTCCAAATCCAAAATGAGCTGGTTCAGCTGCTCTATGGACTCGTCAACATCTATCGTTAAAGACGCCAAGTCGTCCTCTTGAGAAGAAGACGTGTGAGTAACATCTGTGTCCTCGTCCACCGGACACAGACGCGCCGCCGCCCTGCTGCTGATTCCGCGAGGTGGAGTGTGAGGAGCTACCAAAGGTGGAGGTCCCTCTTTCCTCACACCGTTTGACCTCTCCTCTCCGTCGACTTTAAGATAGGAGTCAGCATTGACGTCGACCACCTGCTGCGTGCGGACCCAGGAGTGTGTGGAGTACTCGCTGTGAGTTTCATGTAGGACCTCAGAGGAGAGAGAACACATGCTGCTGGAGCTCGGCATCTCTAAAGGTGGAGCTGCCACACCGTCCACTTCATCCTCATCATCTAAAATATCCGTCTCCCTCTCGCTGGATGAAGCCTCTCCGTTTAGGGTGTGTCCCAGTCCAGACTCATCTCCAGCCATCTGCCCCTCCCCTCCTGCCCCGGCCGCAGCCAGCTCTGTCATGACCTCCAGAAGAGGCTGAACGATCTCAAAGTCCAGCCCAGGGAATAGCTTCCCCGCCTGGGTGCTCTTCTCCCCTGCAGCCCCTCTCCTCTGTGGAGCCCCGGTGCGGCCCTGCGAGGCGACTGACAGGCCCGAGTCGCTGCTGGCGGACGGAGCGCGCTCACTGCAGCTCGGGCTGAACGACGGTCCTTCCTCACTGCTCTTCTTCCTCACTTTGGAGTATAAACATCCATGTCCAGGGTCCGAAACATGAAGTGGAGCTGTGGAGACAAAAATCACTGTCATCAAACATGTGCAGCCTTAAAGGCAAAACCTGAATCACAAAGCTTACTGCTCTGACCTGGTGATAAAAATCAAAGGAGACTGAAAGAGCAGAACTTCTTTTTTCTCAGGTTTCAGTGAGAAAAAAAATAAACGTTAAACTTTCAAATATGAACTATAAGCAGATTTTAGACCTTTTTAATTAGAGATTTTCTTTGTAGATACAGTATGACTTCTTACCTGCATCACTACTGTATATCATGAATCATTATGACACACACACACACACACACACACACAAACACACACACCAGCCATCACAGCAGACACACTCCATGGAGATAACACAGAGCTCCTTTGTGTGAGCTGACTGATGCATACATGTGTAACTTATGTACAGTATGTGTTTGTGTGTGTGTGTGTGTGTGTGTGTCATGCAAAAGGACATGTGTCACAGAACCAGTATACCTGAGGTCAGATGGTCTGATTGCACACCCACACACACCCACACACACTCACACACGGGCATTAATCTTGTTGTACATGAACTGTCTGCAGCAACAAGAGAGCAGATTTCTGAGTTTACAGTGATGTGGATTTCCTTGTTGTCGATATGTTTGATGATGAAGAAATTCGCCGTTGACACTGACTTGCTTTCAAAGAGTATCATTTTATTTAAGCAAGAAACAGCATCACTGGTCACGTCTGACCAGGAGGATCAAGAAGCCAATAATGATCTCTGTCGAACACACAGAGACAATTGCTTATATGCATCTAAACATCCGCTTTTCGTCATGGGTCATAAAACATCACGTTACACAACCACATGTGGCAATACTCCTATACAATACCTCAATTTAAACATTCCACCTGAGGGGACTCCTAAATCTCCTTCAGATACTATCACAAGACGCGCCTGTTGTAAACTTATATTATCTCTGTCCTAGTTACATCAGACACTTCAACAGCAACAAAGAAACACAATAAGAGCTGAATAAGCCAAACAACGTTAAATCAGAGAGCAACTTAAATCAGTGGTTCTCAACTGGTTGAGCCTCAGGACCCAATTATCCGATATTTATCAACCAATCAGAGTTATCTAATAGAAAATAGTGCAGTTTGGACCTCAGATGGTGGAGAACATGAGACAGAACAAGGGAACTGAACAAAACAAAAATGTTTAAAAAAACCTTCAGAGACTTTTTGACACTATTTTTTGACAGGTAAACCTTCGCGACCCACAGAAAGCTGGTCTGCGACCCACTTTTGGGTCCCATCCCACCAGTTGAGAACTACGGACTTAAATGATGGCTGCAAAAAAGCTAAATATTCCCTCTTTTCTTGATCAACGCTGACATGGATTTTCTCTAATGGTTTTAATACCTCGGGATCGGGAACTTAACTTCAGTTACAGTTTGAGTGCTGTTTCCATTAAAAATGCCAAACAATCCTTTTCTTTCTTTTTCTGCTTCATTATCATTAGTTCGTAAGCTTTTTAAAACAACTAAATACCTTTGAGTTTTGTCCTAGAAGAAATAAGATCTTGGTGCTTTTTTCAGACATTCACGTCGAGTATTTGTCACGTCTCTTGTACTTTTACAAATTTTATTATAAGACATTTTTATGTGAAATCATAAGAGAATAATTCACCAGCTATGTTGATTATTATCATTATTATTATTGTATTTATTCAGATTTGAAAGTCAGAGAGTGAAGCCCTTATTCACAATGACTAAAAAAAGACTAACACAACAGCAAAATGTTGAAATTTGAAAATATCTGATTTCACTAAATTGGTCCGCTGCTGCAAAGAATTAATTTAATTCATCCCTTGTTGGGCGTCTGTGCTTGCACTGACGTGGCAGATAAAGTCAACATGGAATTAAATAATGGAGGTGAAAATTTCCTAAATTGTCCTTTAACAGCCTGCTGTGTTGTTTTGTAACATTTTTGGTTGGTGGTGTGCTGCGGGATTTTCTGTAATGTAGAAAATGTGCCATGGCTCAAATAAGGTTGAAGTATACTATCGTATTGTATCTTTATGTACCTTACCCAACCCAACAGTACCATCCTGTATCATACCCAACAGTACCGTCCCTTACCCTACCATACTGTATCGTACTGTATCATATCTTATCTTATCCTGTGTTATTTCTAAAGTGCGTTGGAGTTCATCATAATTAATCATTTGAGTTTTTTTTTCAAGTAAATTCACCACTTTCTTGGTTAATTTTAGGAGATTTTTCTGTTTGTTTTTCAAATCTGACAGTCGACTGAATTTCTCTGAGGGACGTGCTCTGGAAAGAAAAACATGTTCACATTTTGATATTCTCATATTTTACCAACAAAACAATTCAATTATATACTGAGTCATTTAAGTTAGTCCATCTTAAGCAGAAACACAACGCATGAGCCTCTTCAAGCTCCATAATGTTGATGCTTTTCTGCTTTTCTTGTCACATGTGGCTGTAAACAAAATCTCTTTCAGTACTAGACTCATAAGCAGAATGTTTGGTTAGATTTTAGTCGTGCTGTTCACCCAACAATTATCACACCTGAAGCAACTATTTGGTGTCATAACAAAAACAGTGAGGTCTCTTCTGATAAAGCATGCTGCTTTAAGATAAGATAAAGCAGCCGTGCACAGTGACCGCAACAATACATATAGTGCATACCAGAGCAGCCTCTTAAGTCCAGAGAGGCAATAAAACTCAAATACCAGACATGCATGGTAAACCCTCACAGCTGGTCCACCGGGTCTCACACACACAGATGCACAGAGTGGTATCACATTCACACACTGATAAACACACAGCGTAAAAAACTTTCACAATTCTGTAAAAGAGTAAAAAAAAAAAAAGACACAGACTACAGAGAAAAGCAGCTTACTTTCACTGCTCCCGCTGCGGACCAGAAACAGGATGGAAGTGCTGAAGCTGTCGGTGCACACAGAGAGAGAGAGAGAGAGAGAGAGAGAGAGAGAGAGAGAGAGAGAGAGAGAGAGAGAGAGAGAGAGGAAAAGAGAAACAGATGACACGCTGAAAAGGAAAGGGAGCTCAGGACGGGGGCAGAATGAAAGAAAAAGGCTAAAAAGACTCAAGTTTAGTTGAGTTTTCCTCCTCGTCTGTTGTCCCCCTCTGTCTCTGAGGCAGCCACAGGAAGACAAGCAGAGAACATTCTTTCTTTTAAGGTGCTAACAGCCCCCCCCCCCCATATCCCCCCCACCACCACCACCTCCTCCTACTCTCTCATTCCCCTCTCTCATGTCACTCCTTCCTCGCCTGCTCCGACCCCGCACTCTGAATCCCCGCCTCCACCGTCACTACAAAACTAGCCATCCCTCCCTCCCCTCTTTCCTCCCCCCCCCCCCTGCATCCTGTGACCACGCTCACACAGGTAGAAGAGAGAGTGTGTGCGCTTGTGCATTTTTAAGTCCGCAGTTAAAGGAAGCTCAAGGGTGGATCATTCACTAAACTGCATGTGAGGAAACACACACACACACACACACACACACACACACACACACTCACACACACACACACACACACACACACACACACACCCACACACACACATACAGGTGGAAGAGTTTGTGCAACACACTGAATGCACTTTAAAGAAAGAGGAAAAAGAAGCACAAGGACCTTGAGTCTGCCAAATATGGTGAGGGGAATGTAAACATGGGGGCGGGCTCTAGAGAGACTTGTGTGCAGAAGGGGGATGGGGACATGTTGGACAAATTGCAACCTGCAACTTGAACCTGAAAGCAACACGCACCAGCTAGACAAACGGAGACAAGATAGGAGAAGAAAATGAGGAGAGATGGAGCGATAGAGGGGGCAGACTGTAGAGGAGGGTAAAGTAGAACCACCTGTGGTTGAAAACAACATTCTTGCTCCTGGCTACGTTGCTAACTGGCTGGCACCCTCATTATGCTCATGTGCATGCGTGTGTGCAGGCGGTTAAGCCTAATGGCCATGTGTGTGCTTGCGCTGTGTGTATGTGTATGTGTGCGTTAACATGCCACTTTTCTGCATTTCTGCCCCAGCGATCGGCCCGTCTAAATTACACGGCGGGCAGAGCAGATTTAGCAACCAAGGGCATAAAACAGCTGGAACGTGTGATTGTTTCAGACGTCTGGATGTATGTTTCTCTGTTTGTGTTTTTCTGTTTTTCTCACTAGATGGAAACTCCAAATACTCGGGTCTGGTTTGGTTTGGTCTGGATGGTTGTTGTTACACCCATTCCCAGAAATGAGAAGAAATGGCCACAACAGTTGTAAGCTGTCACTCTGATGACCAGACAATTACCCACAGCACTGACCACAGCCAAGGCTCGAGTCCAAACAGAGTTTCTGGGAGATTAAATCTGAACCCACATACGGATACAACTTCTTAACAGAAGCAAGAAAGAGATTAATTCATTTTTTTGGCCACTTGGGGGCAGAAAAAAATCCACAACGAGCTTTAAAAAAATAAAAGACACAACTTCGCCGTATCATCCTCTAAAGTTACATCTCCTGGACACAGAGCAACATGACCTTTATTTGGGATGATGTTTCCATCTATTTGACCAATGATAATCCCACACTCAAATTTCCTTTTGGCTCCATTTTGGTCCCTACCAACTCCTGAGACAAATATTTGTCTCTTCTCTGCTTGTTGTTTTAATATATATATATATATATATATATATATATATATATATATATATATATATTGTAGACCATAATGCCATATAACCCTGGTTTGTACTTCTGCGCCGCAGCGTACTTAGCCTGACGTGCACCTCCTGAAAAATGTATTAGCATCAAAATGACGCAAATACAAGCCCTCTGATTGGTCTGCTGGGTAGCATTGTATTTCCTGCATTTACAACATTTCTGGCATCACCGCCATTTTCAATATTCTGCAAGCCAATATAATCAACTGCTGCTCAATATTTATGCACTCCAACTCAAACATAATACGCTCTGTTTCAGTCGCCATGGTTTCCTAGTACATAAACAAGCGGAGAATGTGGTGGAACAGAAAACTGGTGATAGAACAAGCCATCTAGCGTAACTATGCTAGTTAGTGTTTCAGAGCTACACAGACATCTGTTTCCTCTGACTGTTTGAATCTCTTATCTCTTGGGGGTTTATTCTTCTTCATCTTTTATGGTCTTTTATTGTCTTTATGTTTTTACATTGTTTTATTCCCGTTTATACTTGGTGATCTTGGTGTTTTTATGTTTCTTTTCTTTTTGTGCCTCTTGATCTCGAATTAAAACAAATTGTTTTTAACCTTTCTATCGATTAATCTTCCTCACATTTCTCTTTTAGTTTCATTTGTAAAACACTTTGTGACCCTGTTTTGAAAAGTGCTACTACTAAAAGTGCTAAATCCATCGACCAATTATCAATATCGCTTTTTTACATTCGGGGTCTTAAGGGGCTGCATGGAGCCGATCTCAGTTATTGGGCGAGAGGCAGGGTTACACCCTGGACTAGTCGCCAGCCAATCACAGGGCTGACATATAGAGACAGACAACCAGCCACACTCGCATTCACACCAACGGGCAATTTTAGAGTCAACAATGTCCATGTCTTTGGACTGTGGGAGGAAGCCGGAGTACCCGGAGAGAACACACACATGCACAGGGAGAACATGCAAACTCCACACAGAGAGGCTCCTGTCAGACAGGGATTCGAACCAGGAACCTCCTCAGTGCAGCCCTGCTATCCATAGATACAGTTTATTATGAATACTATTATTATTATTAATGTTTATGAAGTCCACACTGAATTACATTTTGTGCAAAAATGAATGAAGGGGGGGAAATGTTGTTTTGGAGGCGCTACAAGTCAAAAAAAGTAATGTAACGTTCACATTATTAGCAGCCTTTGTATCAGATCAGTTATTTAAAAAGTCATGGACACAGCCAGGATAATTATCGCCTTTACACTAAGAGCCCAGCAGATGAGTTGATTTAGTTTTGTATCCTGTCTTTAAATCTCTGGTGAACCTGTTAGATCCAGTCTCATAAGTAATCCAGAGACACCAGAGGATTTCAAAACACCAGGAGAAGAAACTGAAAGGACTTCAAAAAGTCAGAATTCTTCATTTCCAACATTTAAATGCAGCTCACCTCCCGTCGCGTCCTGGTATGAATCTCGTCTGACCAGTGGGTCCAAGGTGTCATAGTCCACTGTCACGCAGTGTCCGTTGTGCCACAGCTCTCTGCCTGCACACGGAAACAACGGACAGAGGACAGAGAGGCAGAGAGCTGGTCAGGAGTCAGTTAAACAACACCACATACACACACACACACACACACACACACACACACACACACACACACACACACACACACACACACACACACACACACACACACACACACACACGCACACACACACACACACACACTGAGCTCCGGACATGCGCGTAATAACACAAGCTGATTCCAGATCTGATTGCAAATTAAATCTATGAAATAACAAGATTTAATTTTTTGTATGTGACTGTGTGTGTGTGTGTGTGTGTCTTTGCTCTGGTTTCCCCGCCTGTGTGTTTTCCCCTGTGTGTACAGTATCTGCCATCTGAATTCCTGTCAGATGTGTGTGTGTGATAACCCCTCATATTGCTTCCTGTTGAGAGGCGAGGAGTGTGATTGTGCGTGCAGAGAGGGCCGGTATGGACGTTACACCCAATACTGCCCCCACCTGGTGACTGTTTGATGAACTTGGTGAATATGTTTTCATTCATCAGAACAGTGTGTGAGGGTGTGTGTACGTGTGTGTATGTGTGTGTGTGTACGTGTGAGTGTATTTGTGATGCTTCAGACTGAGTCATCTCCATATCTTCTGCTTCAGTTAGGAGACACAATGAAGCTTGGTGTTGTCTGGAGACAAAATAATGTGTCAGTGTGCGAGGAAGATGTTAAAAAAAAAGCTTGTTTCTCATTGCTTTTAATTTCTTTTTTTAACTATTTCTTCTTGTAATTCACTGCACACGTTGATGTCTTCACAACAAACACAAACAGATGTGGTCCTTGCCAGCTCATAGATTTGCATCTTGGTCTGATGTTTTCATCTGATAAGTGGCAGGTCAAATGGTCAAAGATGAGGTTTCATAAGATATGACCGAAGATCTGAACATTCAGTAATATCAATCAAAGGGCTGGATAGGTTCAATAGAGCAGTCAGATGAAGAACTCCATTGTCCATTCAACGGACAGGACCAGAGCTTCATTTTTCATGATTTTAAAGCTTCATTTCATAACTTTTATATTAATAGTTAATTGTTCATTATTACAATTTGTCCAGGTGGTTAATAACACATTCCTCTGTTGTATAACAAACTTAAAATACATATTTTTTATGACCTTACAGGAACTTTAAAATAGCAGAGGTCATATCGTTAAAATGGTATTGATATTCTAAAAAGTAGAATTGTTTTTTGTTCTGAAGTGCTCCAGGATCAAAGCTTGGCCAAACCTCTGAAAAAACATCTGAGACATATTTTCACCTGCATATTTATCGCCTGTTACATCATCCATCTTTTCAAAACCATCTTTCTTGGATGAGTCTACCTGTGATCTTTTCTGGGCTGTCAGAGACGAACAGCTCCACTTTGCCGTCTTCTGGGAACCGAGGATCTGGAATATTAACACACAGAAAAAGGAAAATCAGACAGCTGGAGGGTTTATCTGGGCTCACTGAACGTGTTTCCGTTTGTACTTCACACCTGCGCCGCAGCAGCGCGGCCGATAAGAGGTCCAAGGTCAGTTGAGGCGTGTGATATTTACATAGGAGAGCAGAGAGGCTGAATGATTTATCAGTAACAGATTAAGATTTACAGTGCAGCAGTGTAGTCCGTGATAGAAGAGGCTGCTGGGTGATAATACCTCCACTGGCTACGTCCAGCTCCGCCTTGGAGAAAGTGAGGGTGTGTCCGTGTACGAGGCCCGTATGGAACTGGAGGCGAAAGACGACCTGGCGGCTGGAGGAGTGGCGTTGCTTATCATAACACACCACCTGAAATTTAAACAAAAGAGCACATGTCCTGACTGAGCGGCTGAAATCCATCAGAGTGAATCAGACTGATAGAGATTAATGAGCCTCTGATGCAAAGGCTGTGGCTCAGTGGTAGAGTCATCATCTCTCAAGCAGAAGGTCAAGGGTACAAGCCCCAGCTCCTGCAGCAACATGTCCGATGTGTCCTTGGGCAAGACACTTCACCCTGAATTGCTTTGTCTGCACTGAGTGAATGTGTATGAATGGGATTAGTAACTTCTGATGGACAGCAGTCTCTACCATCAGTGTGTGAATGTGTAGGTGTGACATAAAAGCACTTTGAGTAGTCAGAAGACTAGAAAATAAATAAACAAGCTCAAGTCCATTTACCATTTAAATTAGTAAGAAAAGCAAATAATCTGCAAGAAAACCAGACTGCAAGAAGATCTCACATTTGATTTTTTAATTCAGTATTTTTAGTACCGATTTTTTTATTCATATATTTCGAGCAGACGTTCTTCTTCAGTGTGTAACGGGCAATTTTCTAAAAAACACACAGGGTGGGGCACTGGTGGCGCAGTGGCACAGTGGTTAGTGCACACGCCCCATGTATGGAGGCCATTGTCCTCCAAGTGGGCAGCCCAGGTTCAAATCCAGCCTGTGGCTCCTTTCCCGCATGTCATTCCAATCTCTCTCTCTCCCTGATTTCTGACTTTATCCACTGTCCTAACTCTCCAGTAAAGGCACAAAAAGCCCCCAAAAAACCCCACAGAGGTGGGATTAATTTATACTTGTCCAATATAGGTACTAGTCCATCCCGTGTCTGTTACACTCTGAAGAAGAGTGTCTGCTCAAGACGTTTGTGTGGCAATTAAAATACAATTTCGGAGTGCTATCCTTATCGTTTTTCCTGTTTGGACATTTCTCGGGATTCAGCACCTTGTTGTTTTATGTTGAAAGGAAGTTGAGCGTGTTTTCTCATTCATTATATTCATATATTTCCCATATAACAGTAGAACAAAAAGTTTAGGTATAATTTGGTAGCATTTCTCTCACAATGTTAAGCTGAAATCTTACTCACCATGACGTCCCCATTGAGGAGCTGAGCTGGCTGCAGCACAAAGTAGAGCTGGTCTGTCTGAGCAGCATTAACATGGCTGAGGTGGATGAATAAAACATTGTCTTTTTTATTGAAACATCCCACCATGTTTGACATTATAATGTGATTGAATAAATGATGTCTTACTACACTGCTGACGTGCAAATAGCTTGTAGACTCTGGTAGACTCTCAGGAAGAGACAACAACCTGGAGAAAGGAAGAAGTGTCTTTTTAAAGGGGAGCGTTTAAGTTTAAATATGTCATTATTTTCCTTTAAAGGGGACATATTATGAAAAATCCACTTGTACAGTGTTTTTGAACATATATTTGGGTAACCTGAGTGTCTACCGACCAACAAAATGTGAAATAAACCCATCCAGTCCTTTGTTTGTGGTCTGCATAAGTCTTACAACACAGAGAAAAGTGCTCCATATCTAATTTGCTCTCCTTGTGACATCACAGTGGGATTCTGGTAAAAAAAAAAAATATATATACTGTGTTGTCTCTGGCAGCCATGTTTTTCCCAGTGGGCATGCTAACAAGTTGTCATGGAAGCTCAAAGCTGAACTCGTCTGCACAACCCGCGGAAGAGAGGGGTGGGGTGAGGGCGAGCTCATTTAAAGAGACACACACACCAAGACGGGGCGTTCTGAGAGAGCTGGTTTATACAGGGTCACAAACTTCCTCTGGTGCTTGATTCATGTTATAGTTTGACCAAAGCACAGCACAGATGTTTCATTTAGACCACAGGGAACTGTTTGAAAAGGTGGAAAAGGGGGATAATATGTCCTCTTTACGAAGAGATTCCAGCTACAGCTCCTCACCTCCATCTGGACTTAATCTGGGAACACTGTGAAGAACAACACAGAGGAGGAACGTCGGAGAAGGAGACATCCTCAGCCCTCGCCTTAAGATCGACCCCAGCATCCACACATACCTGCAGACCAAACAGAAATGCTGCAGATCAATACAAGTAACCACTTTACTCACTGGATGAAAGCGGTTTCACTGCATCTGCCTTCTTGTTTCTACCTCGTCATGTTAACTACATCAGGGGATTAGTGACCCTGCAGGGTCTCAGAGAGACTCTACATCAAAGGTCAGAGGCTAAAAAACTGAACCAGGTTTGACTTTTGACCATGGCTGATCCCGTCTAATCTGCCCTGTTCTTCTCACCTTTTTTGGGAGGGGGTCATCAGAGCGGACAGTTTGTCGTCGTAGAACCTCCTCATGGCAAAGCAGTCGAGAGAAAGGTCTGCACTGAGAGACAGAAAAACATTCATCAGGATTCATTTCACATTAAATGACAGCGTGTCCCTGACAGATTATTAAAGTGAGGATGTCATGATGTTGATACTTTGATAACACGTTCTTTAAAGATAAAACAATCTCCATTATTGGAATGATCGATAACATGAAAAGGTACTGAAATAAATAAAATATTCAGAGAGAGAGCACTAAATTGTACAAAAGCTTTGGCAATGAATTTGAGGATTTGTGCAATTTAGACAGCGTGCAGAAGTTGGCCTGCATTTTTGATTTTTTCAAAAACAAGAGATTATCCGAAATTGAGTGTTTAGTAATTCCAAGAAAAACAGAGATTTTTATTATCTCATGTGAATGCAATAAGCGTCCTTACCCTACATATAAGTCCCAAGTTTTTTTGTCAACCCCATATGGACTATATCAGCCTTTCTACCATCCCCTCACTGCCCTATGGGCCCTATCTGAAGTTAAGTATCCATATTGGTGCATAAACTTTTTAATACATAAAAGGTACAAACAGTGAACAAGATATTTTTGCATTTCAGGACAGAGAAATGTGGATCAAAGCTCAATCAATATTTCTTTTACATAAATAGTCAAACAGTTGACAGTGTGTTCTGCTGAATTAGTTAAGAATACTTAGGTTATTTGTTTCCTAAAAAATATACTGATGGTTTCCATAAAAATATGCAGATAGTTTTGACATCTGTAGAGTCATTTCTAAATGCATAGCTATCAAAATAACATTTACTATCAGTGTTTGGGATGACAGCAGCGATCTAAGAGAAAGGCTAGTCCAAAACAACAACAACAACAACAACTTTGGCCTTGTGTGATCTGCTCCTTTAAGACCTTGACATTCACAAACCTTTGCATACCTGCACTCGCTCAAACAAACTGAGGGACAATGGTCACAGTCAGATATTTTTCAACCATTAGTCCGTTGTTCTGTTCAGCCAGAACAACACACACGTGCTCACCGAGAGTGAAGAAATCTGATTTATCTGACTCTTCCAGTGATTTCCAGTGAACACTGAAGTAACCCAAACTGACCTCTCCTTTTTTCCATTATTAAACACGTTTAAATACGTGCTTCCAATAGCTCAGATCTTGACGGTTCAAATATGAAGTTACCTAAACTACAAAGCGTTGAGTTTTGTGCCTTTAAAAATGTAAGCTTCAAACATGTACATTAAGAGGGATTAATGATCTGGTGTGCAACGGTAACAAGATCTCCGCCGAGTTCAACGGTCGAGTTCAAAGTCTTCTCAGTAAGCCGTCTGGGTCTTCTGAGGCAAAGCATGACATTAAAAAAAATATGCAGAAGAGGACGCAAAGCAACACAGTCCAATACTACCCTGTAATGATAATATCTGTCTTTCTATCAGTGCTACGTGTTGTTTGACAGAATCACACTCTGAACTAAAGAGCGGAGAAGAACATACTGGAGAACAGGAAACATAATGCAGCAGTTTCATTGGAGTGCAGAGATCGTAGCAGTCACATGCAGACAGTTTATGTTTGTGTAGCGATCGCAGGGAGTAAACGTCACCACCGCCTACCAGTCGCTTGGGATATGAAGTTCACATGTTAACACTATCTTAGCTCAAAAGATTTCTGCACAGCCTAACCGAGCTGCTACCCTGGTGCAACCAGTTTGAAAATGAGACTAACGTTGAAGGTGAGTGTCTGTTTAACAGGTGTACATGTTTCAGTTTTACCTGGATGACATGTTGCTGAAGAAGATGTAAGAGGACACCAGGACTCCGAGTCGGCCTTTACCTCCCTGTGGAAACAGACACAGAGTGAGGATAAACCCACAGCACACAGACACATTTACAGAACATTTAAGTGTGTTTGTGGAGGACTCCAGGAAGTTTACCCTGCAGTGTAACACCAGGACATGCTTCGGATGTGTCTGCAGCCAGTTCTCCATCGTCGTGCACACGCTGAAGATCTGATCCAAGCAGGGAGCCAAGAGATCCACCCAACCTGCGTTCAGAACCTCAGGGACAAACCAACAAACACACTTTAAATTATATAGCTTAGTTTTTATTTAACCACTCAGATATTTAAGTGTCATTTTTACCTTGTGATTCATTTGGCTCAGAGTGTCATTCGTCTGTGAGAGGTTGATGAGCTGAAGAAGAAACGACAAACAAAGAGAAAGATTTTCCATCGCCTAATTATATAAGTAAAACGTTCAACCTGTTAAGTTGTGTATTTCATGTATTTGACTTTCTATTCCTTCTTCTTTGGTGGAATATTGCTGCAGTCTGCATCCATGTGTTTCATTACTGCTGCCTTCAGGTTTCACTATTCAGTTATTTTCCACTAAACTTTGTGTAAACACTCCAGTCGCCTTTAAAAAAGCACCTAACACTCTGTCTTCCTCCCACACCATTTGTCATTTGTTAATTTTCTGTTCCTGTTTTGTTTTCCCCTGTGCCTAGTTAGTCTCACCCGTAACCTTCTGAATCTATTTGGCACATGTCTTTGCCTACTTTCACACCAGATAGAAAACCCTGAGCGTTGTTCTGCTAATCACGCGATAGTTTCCAGAAACTAATCAGTGAATATCACGAGATGGATTCAAGCCTGATTTAAGATGTTTAACCTTTTAGGCTCTCTTCTCCCAGCTCTGAGAGCAGCCCTCCCCTGGCAGCCCTGCAGCATTCTGCCCCCTTAAAGGCTTCATGAGAATTGGCCAATCAGAAGAAAGTGGGCATGTGGGGGACGGGGGGCCTTAAAGAGACAGTAGCTGAAACAAAACCGTTTCAAGCAGAGGATTTTACTGATGCCAGCTTCAGATAAATAAGGAGTTATTTAGCTGTTAATCATGCAAAGCTGCTCTTAAGGTTTCACAGACTGACAACATGAAAGGTGAAAATTAGAAGAATAAAGGATCTTTTAATTTGTTTTTAAATTCCTGTTTCACCTGCCACGGGTCATTCTCAGATGAGGTTATCAACACTACTCCTGGAAGAGCCTTTTTTTAACACTTGATAAGGCAAAGATTTACAGTAAGTTACAAATTAGACGATAAGAATAAAGCAGGAGGAGGTTTTTTCACCTGAAAACAATTAGACATGTACAAGGCAGGATCAGAAAAGAGATGAGGGGTACTGCTTTGTCCACAGTGGTTGACAAGCTTGATACACAGTGGGAGTTCCCTGCAGTAGCTTTAACTTGTGAAAATATATTTGATGTACTCCTTCCAAAATCTCACCATGTAGTTGTGTCCGTGCTTTGACTGCAGCATGGCAATAATCTCCTGCAGATTTTGCAGGTAGATCTCCTCTGGACATTCAGGCGGACAGGATATGGTGATGATGCGTTCAGTGACATAGGTCAGATCGATTCTCTGCTGTTCCTCCATGACCAGGTTCACATGAATGTCCTACAGGAAGTGAAACACAGGGTGAGAAAATGAAAGTCATTGAACATTTGGAGAAGTGAGAGTTTTTATCTGCTCAAATTCAAATCAGGTCATCCTGAACACTCTTTAAATCCTTTTACTGGACGTGATGCTAAAACAAAGAGAGGTCATTGAGAAATAATGAGGTAGTGAACCAAAAGCTGAGTTACTGGAAGCTCTCACTGAGTGTGTGACCGGAGGAGAGGTGAGGATGAGTCACAGAGAAGAAGTGCTGCCCAAACTTCAGATTTTAAACCGGTTGCTCATCAACAAACCCCAAAAAAAACGGAACCAAAAAGTCTGACAAGGACAGAAAAAAGAGTCTGTTTCTGACTTTTCAGTGTCAAAAATAGTTCATCACATGACCTGTCATATGAGAAAAGGAAAAGTTAGATTTTCTGATTCACTTCTCTCACAGACTGCATGTCAGGGTGAATAAACATGATTTCTACCCCTTATGGCTTTCCCCATTTTGCTTTGTTTAAATCAGACGTCTTATGATTACGTTATTGATTATGTTAGAAGGTTTTATCAAAAGCATTGTTGATGACGCTGATACAAGGAGTAAACAAGTTTGTCGTTGTTTATAATCAAGTTTGAAGTTGTCGGAAAAAAACAAGCTTATAGCTGCTCTGATTTAATGTGAAGTGGGTTTATAAGATTTGGCATAAATTAAAGGCACAGTATGTCGATTCAGCCACCAGGGGGCTCTCAATCAAAACAACATCAAAAGATGAGGTCGAGGCTGGCTGGGAATCCAATGAAAAGAAACTCCCCGGCGGTGACCGTAGTCAAGACGACCAGGCGAAACCGACCTGAGGAAGAGAATACGTTTACAAACGAGCTAATGTATCCGATTATAATGTACATGACGTTTTAATCACAGCAGCACAAACAGCAACATCATGGCAGCTTTCAGTAGCAGCTCACGCTTCCTTATGCAGCAATAACGATAAACATACTGTCTGTCATGGCGGCTCATCAAGGCGGCAACAAGTCATGTTAAAACTGTAAAATTGTGGATTTCTCTGGCTTTGATAACTGTTGGAAAGATTTGAGGTAATGTAAGTACTCAACAAAAATATGTTACATAGGTTTAGTCATTTTTTTATTGGTTTAGATATTTTCATCAAAACATTTTAATAAAATTTGACATATTGTAAATTTAAGGTCAAAATATTACAGGAAAAGTTTGACCTATTTCCCTTCTCTGGCAGAAAGTACGATGAGATTTTTTCTCAAATATCTGTGCCCTAAACATAAATACAACTGGTCAAGAATACTCCCTTTGATTTAACATAATAGGTTTTTGTGAGTAAATGAAACAAAAGAAGGAATATACATTGTTTGTTGTTTTAATTGGTATGTGCTGCTCTGTTTACATCTGGATTCTTGTTTGGTTCTATTAATTATTCTACTATGGAGAAAGCTAAATGTTTGCAGAACTGGAGTCCAATCATTATTTTCCTAAGGGGAACAACAAAGTGTATCATATTGTAGCTGTTTTCCTCTGATTTCAGAAGTTAACCAGCTGCTCACTGCAGGTTTAAATTACATTTATAGGCGGACCTGAGAATGGTATCGACCCTCTCAACTAACTTGCAGTAAAGTTTATTGCAGAGTAAAAGAGTAAAAGGCCAGAGAAGTAATGAAATGATCGTTTGTGTTGTAAAAAGCCAACCACACGTGATATGGTGTGAATGAAACAGAGCCTTAGGTCATTCTTATTTTGACTTCCATGTCTTAAACCTTGAAAAACTTGACATCCTTCCACATTCTTAACTGGTTCAACTATAAATGGAGTGAGGTAATTCTGTGGTATCTGGGCTCTGTGTCTGCATTTTTAACAGGGCAGTTAGTTCAACAGATCAACAGAGAGCGAGTGAGAGTGAAGAAGAGAAGAGAGAGTGATAGTGTTGTGGTTAACCTCGCCTTCACCCATGACCATGTGACCACAGCAGAGTAAACAGTGATAAAACCGTTTTCACCAGAACAGCTTGTAAAAATAACCTACTGGGAATCACCAGAGCAAAAAACACATGACTGAACTTCAGGTTTCAATCTGTCACACAGTGGCGATTCTCGAGTCTGTTGGGGCCCTGGGCAGAAAATCATTGGGGGCCCCTCGGGTCACCCTCATTGACAAATGTTGGTTCTCAAAGTAGGTGGGTAAAACGGGCAACGGGAGGGAGTACTGTCAGATGGGGGCCCCCTTAGGGAGGTATCCTACTGTCAGTAAAATTTGCACATTTTGAGCCACTGCTGTGGTTTAGAATTTGTCAGCCCTGGGGGCCCCTAGTGGCCTGGGGCCCCAAGCAGTTGCCTACTGACAAACAGCGTCTCTGATGTCACAGGTTTGCATTTTCTGTTTTTCATTATAATGATTTTAAAAACATGATTTATCAACAGAGAAAGTTATCCCAACATCAAGTTAGTGGCTATCAACAAGAACTGACTATGGAGCAAAGATGGCTTAGCGGTTATGTTGTGCCCCATGCACAGAGGCTGTAGTCCTTAAAGTGGGCGGCCGGGTTCAAGTCCGACCTGTGGCTCCTTTCCTGCATGTCATCCCCCACTCTCTCTCTCTCTCCCCTGTTTCTTACTCTTACAATTTCCTATCAAATAAAAGCCTGAAAATAAATCTTAAAAAAAGAAGAATTTACTACATGGTTTTCAAAACAAGCACATCAAACATTTTCAGATTATTCTTTAAAATGTGTGTGAGGGCTAGCACTAAAAATGTTGATTATTTTTCATGAATTTCCTGGTTACTTCAGATTTAAAAAAGAAAGAAAAGAAATTTAAAAAATGTTCAAAATATCCATAAATGTTTTAAAGTTAAAATTTCTCAAAAACCAAATTGAAAACTTAAAATATTCTGTCCAACAAAGAGTCTTAAACTCTCGATCTGCATTGTTGTGTTAGCATGCTAATGTTAGCGCTCTTTAGTTAGCTTATATCTTCACATTGCATGTAAATTGAAACAGAATGACCGTGATCTACAAACACTTACGTGACATAATAACTAGTGAGTACAGTATGGTACTCTTCTTTTCTCTAGTCCTTCTCTTAAACAGCTTTCATAAGCAAGGAGATGAGTCGGCCGGACGTCCCGTCCATGTAAACACAATACGGTAAAAACAGCGTAGACAACAACACAGCCAGAGGGACTCGCATGCCTCACTCATTGTCATGACTCAGAGAGATATTTACACCAGATATACTTGATTTCTGCACATTCTGCCTTGAAAGGCTTATTGAAAAGAAATTACACTTTGAAGTGACTTGAAAAACTGTCCGTCCCTGCAAAGCAAGATGTCTGTGTAGGTTCTCAGTCATCCAGGTCATGGTAAATTTGAAGCTTGATCCAAAGGCAGCTGGACTGGTTGAAGACCGTCCCTGCAATTTACCTCTCAAACCTTTTACCTCATTGTTTTCCACCTTTTATTTTGGGGCTTTTATGTCAAACCTCTTCTTGTTTTATAAAAGTACAGCTAAAGGTTATATCTTATCTTATTTTTATCTTATACTTTCTTTCAGTCGGGGATGAAAAACCAATCGAGAGAACTCATTATAATCAAAGTGTTTGGGACCGAGCTAGAAGAATAGAGCCGAGGACTGAACTCAGGAATCTGCCCGCTGCCCTCACAGGAACTGAGGTGCCTGTAGTTGAGCCTAATTTGGTACAAACTCGTGCAATTAACAAGAAGTAATTACCATGTGCATGTATGGTGTTCCACATGGCACACATCTGGGCCCCAGAACTGTTTGGGTACACGTGTGAAAAATGTACTTTCCACCTTAACATGATCGTCTGGTTGAGAAAATGTGACACGTTCTCGATGAAACCGTTGACAAGGATGGGAAAACCAATTTTAATCAGCAACTACTCTCCAATTATGTATTTCTGTCGTGTTTTTAAAAACATTTTTAGCCCACTGCAACCTAAATTTGTCAGTGCTTGGCTTGAAGAAGCAAAACAAACGGAAGTGTGTTCCCTAACCACACACACACACACACACACATATATATGAACACATGTTACTATAGAGAGTTGCCTAGCGGAGGCCTTGAGCTCCAACTAGCCACATGTAATTATAGTCTCTATTTCCGAATTTGAAGTTGGCATTAAAAAAACATCCTCCATTTTCTTAAATACGAGAGGAATAGTCTTTAACTGATCAGTAATATAACTTTATACTGGTGTTTGAATTGAAAGTGTTTGAGCAGAATACCAGAACTGAAATTGACAGCAACACTTCAATTTTGTTTCACTTTTTATCCCAAGTGAAAATACTTCACTCTCCTCTCTGTTTTTCCCTGAGAGTGTTTTATACAAGAGTAAACCAATCTGTTTATGGTCCATCTGGACTCCACATAGACTCCTTATTGGGTTACAGAACCTGTTGGTTTTTTTTTCCACAAATCCATTAAATTAGTCCACCAGCAGGGTGAGGTTATTTGATTTTCTTGCAAGGATGTCTCAATTGCATTTCTCTCTATTTAATCAGTATCAAATTCATGTCACTTGCTTTTTGCATGAAGTTAATTTGCATTTGGTAATAAGTGTGATTACCACAACCCCACTGGCTGTGTTTTTCACTTGTCTTGAGAAAAAAGAGGATTTTAAGACTTAATGCAAGATTAAATCAGCTCTTGAAGTGGCCTGAATCCGAGGGGAAACACGACTCCTGGGGTTCAGCATCTTAATCTGTCAGTGGGCTAATCTCCCCCCTCTCAGAGCATCTGCAGGGGGACTCCTTCCCTTATTAATTCCCTCGAGATCCACCATCCGTCACATTCTCTTTTATTTACTAAAAGTGGCAGTCTAAATTTTGTACCAGAAAAATAAAGCCTGTAAACTATCAAGGAAACATTATAGTCCTACATGAATGAACATTGAACTGGCTGTGAGTCATGGGATAGATACACATTACCGCAGAGTAAACCCTGCAGAAGAAGAGGTATTAAACATATTTATTTATCAAAATAAAAGCCTCTTACCTTTACAGATGTTGCAGGTAACAAGAAGCCAGTACAACAGAAGCCTGATGAGTGAACGTCTGGCGGTGACTGTTGTAGAAAATGAGGTGGAGACTTGACAGAGGGGAGGGAGAAAGAGAAAGAGAGCGAGCATGATACTTGCACTTTGCCCTCTGTTGGACCGCGGTGTGACAGCAGGCCTCCCTCGTGTGCACATGAAAGTGACTAAGACTCTTAGTAAGATAACCACAAACTTTAAGTACTTCTTTGACCTACGTTGGGTCTATGGCTGACCAAATATTTTGGCTTCTACTCTGTCTCCGAGGAAGTGGAAATAAAGCTGTGAACAACGGAAACATCAAAGAAACAGAACATTTGTGTGTTTTATGACACAGAAGAAGGAGAGTCAATAAACAGAGTCATAAAAATGATTTATTACATAACCGCACTTACTTGCTGCTGTGTGCTGTACAGCATTATTATTAGTGGAGGTGTTTTGTCTGTTTGTATGTTTGTTTTTGACATTGTGTTTTTATCTTGTTTGTTTTTATTTGTTTTCTAATGGACTCCTGAGTCTTTCAATAAAAATTAGGATGATGATGATGATGATGACATCAGAGGAGCTCGATGAGTCCCCTTTTCTGCTACTTTATAGTCGTACTGTATAAAACTCTAAGAAAAACTTATAGGGTAGACCGGGGGGAATTGTAACACTTTTCCACATTGTCCTCCATAACTCACAGATAATTTGAAATACACTTCTGATCTTGGTTTTTTTTTATCTGTTATGTGCGGGGATGGGGGGCATTTTATTAGATAGGACAATGGATAGGAAATCAGGAGAGAGAGAGAGAGGAGAGAGAGAGAGAGAGAGAGAGAGAGAGAGAGAGAGATATTTGGGAATGACATGCGGGAAAGGAGCCACAGCTCGGACCTAAACCCCAAACGCTTAGAGGACTGCAGCTGGTGTGCGGTGTGACCTAACCACTAGGCCATCAGCACCCCTCATAAGTTATGTGCACTAATTATTAAAAGCCATTTCTATGTTTGGAATAATAACTTGTTCAGTCAATTTAATGAACGGGGGCAATTGTAAGAATGAGAATACACCATTTTAACCCACTGTTTCTAAAATAATACAAACATATAGGCCTATCCAGTTAAACCATATCTCTGCTGTTTTATATGCCTATATAATATCAGATTTGTTTTCTTTGTATTTGTTTTCAATTCTTTAAGTATTCAGGTAGGGTAGGCCTATTACATGAATTCAAAGCTAAGTCTGGCCTGTGTCTGACTGTTTCTGAATCCAAGTAACTATTCTGGTGGTAACTATGATGATGATGAAGATATAGCCAGGTTAACAGAATACTAAGGGTGGAAGCAATATGTCTACGAACAATTAAAACAACAAACTGATAAACTATGTAGTGAGAAAGTAAATATGTGAATCCCATATCTTACCTCCATAGTGATACGGCCGCAGTCCCACTAGATGGCATTAGAAGACGAGTTACAGCTACGATGACCTTTCTTACGGTCAAAAAGCAAAGTTGCACAATGATTGGTGGACAACTTTCGTTGTTTACATTTACAGGATAATATGTTATCAAAAAATTATCAAATGTATTTTTAGTTTAAAATAAAGATCATGAGATGTGTGTACGTTAAAGACAAAGTAAACAAAGTGTAACTGCAGTTTATGTTGCATTCACTGACTCATTTAAGCTCGTACTTCGAGGCTTCTGTGGTCGTGAAAAAAAGAAAGTTACCGCGCATTCAGTATCATGTTTTTTTAAACGAACTCAAGAAAATTGTCTCTGTTTTATGGCGCATAACAATAAATACTAACAGAAAAAATAATATAAAGCGAGTAAGAAACAAAGGGGAATTGCAACAGCCAAGAAAATGATGGTAAAATTATAATAAACGAAACTGTTGCCTTACTTTTTTCAGTAACATATAACATATAAATAGAAATTCCTCTTCCTTCCGTAATTATATTTGTACTGTCTCTTAGATTTGGGAGTCACAAAATAGTCAAAACATCTCGTTTGACGTGATCCATTCAGATGTTTTACAGTCAGCAGATAAAACAGGTTGTATCCAATCTACAGACCCACTGATCACAACTGATTTAAAATCGACCTATTTTGTCTACAAAGAAAACTCTCAAACACTCACTTATCTATACGTATGAATATAAAGAGTTCATCGCCATCTCTCTTACTTCCCAAATCAGGCTGATGAAACTCTTACTTCACAATTACAATGTGTGTTTTAAGTTCCGAGCTTTTGGTAGTGCTTGAAGGCGTCATAATTCATATCCAATGAGACCCCGCCCTGGCCACCGTGTACTGCTGACCGTCACTCTCATCTGTCTACACTGGCAGCGGTCGCGCCTACTCGCGCTAGCTTCCATGGCGACCAACTAAAAGAGCATTTTCTCATGTCAACCAGCCGGTTAGCTCACGTAAGAGAGCTAATGGGCATATTACGAAACGGGATAATGTAGCGGGATAACTCTTCGGACGAAACACACAGTACATTGAGAATGCTGAGCTTACGTGGAGCCGCTGACGAGAAACCAGCCTGTAACTAGAGCGAGCTAAACGAGCTAGCGCAGGCTAGCTTTCACCTGCAGGCTGTTTTTGCTAACTAAATAGCGAGCTAACAGGATGGAAAGTGTGAAGGAAAACGGATCTGGGGGGGTTTCAACTTCATCAACGCCACTTGATTCCGGCGGTGACAGTGTGTGTATGAAGCCAGGAGGATTAGCGCCTCAGTCTGCGGGGAAAAGACCCTCAATCGGGGAGGATGACGGCGGGGGAGCCGAGGCGAAACTCTTCGGGAAGGGACTGGCAGCCACCTCCCTGCTCCAGATTGCTATCAGGAACGGGATCTATCAAAACCAAGTTGCCAACGCTATCGGCGGGGCGGCCAAAAATATGAACATGCCCTCCGTGAAGACAGCCAACATTTACAGCCTGACATCCGTCAACAGCAACACTTCTGTCAACTCTTTGCTGAGCAAGAGGCGGCATAGACACAAGAGGAATCTCTCTCTCGGGGCTCCGCCGACCAGCAGTTTAACCGGCGTGTCCCCCGCAGAGGCAGCCAGCCCTGCTCCCTCAGCCTCGCCTCTGAGCACACTTAGCCTGGACAGGAGGACTTTTCTACGGCAGAAGCAGTCCAAGCAGCTTCAGGCCTCCGATAAGACATGGGTGAGATCGGACCTGCGGCGGGGCTGCATCCATGTACACGACTGGCTCACGCCCTCTTACCCGCGGCCGGTGCTGTGCACGGTGGACACCACTGCTCGAGATGTGGCCAGTAAGCTGGAGGGGAGCAAAGCTGGGGCCGTGTTAAGAATTTACTACAAAACTGCTGCTTTATTGGACTTAAACGATAATTGTAAAGATAGTAATGGACAGACGGATGAGAGTGAAAGTCTCAGTGACAGCGTGGATATCAAAACCTCCAAATCTGACGAGAATGATGACCCAAAGCAGTATTTTCCTGATGCTAAACTGTCCTCTAACTTGTTGGATGATAAAACCGCCAGTAACTCTTCATCTGAAATCTACCTGAATGACATTGAGATGGATTTGAGCCTGAGTGTGGCAGATTGCTATGGAGTCTACTCTGGTTCAGACATGGAGAGCAGCACCTGCGAGGACTTCAGCCCAGGTGGCCCCAGAAGCACAGAGCTCCGGGACTCGCTCAGTGAAGGGCTGGGTCAGGGTACAGACTCCTCCGCATTGAGCCCAAACTGTGACAGTGCCACAGAGGGACCTGACCCGTTTGAGAGCTCCTCAGATGAGGTGGAGCTCACCTCTTCTCCATCACATTCAGCTGACAACTCTGCTGCAGACAAGCAACCAGACCTGTCCTCCACAGACCCCAGCAGTGCTTCCAGTCAAGTCCCAACTACACTGGATGACACAGAAGCTGCAGGAGCTGGTGATTGCAACGACACCCCTAAATTAATCAAACCTCCCTCTAAATGCGCCAGCAGCTCTCAGACTCGGCCCCTGACCAGCCAAGCATCTGTCCAGCCTGACCCGGAGATCCCTGGGGTGAGCAGAGGATGGCCCGAGCCCATCAATACCAGTCCTACCCCGGCTCTCTACGTCCAGCTGCACGGTGGAGCAGTGAGGCGGCTGGGGGATGATGAGAGGCCTCTGCAGATATTAAACGAGTACCTCACTAACCTGGGGTTTGAAGACCAATGGAGGGTGCAGGCGGAGGGGATGAATCCTGAAATCGGCTGCCTCATACGCTTCTACTTTGGTGAGTGTTTAAATTGTTAAAACGTATATTCATTAAATCATTTTTTTGCAGGTGAATGAGAATTTATTTCAGAGCCAATCTAAAATGGGAATTTTTAAAGTAGATATTGATTTCAGAGGGAAACATTCACAACTTGCTGATGTTGGGGCGGATGTATAGTACATTAAAGTTTTGAGCTGCAGTGATTAAAATTAGGACTTTTGAGTGTAGATTTCACAACACAATGACTATGGAACGCAGAGAGATGAAACAATTTGATAGGGGATCGATAGAAAAAGTGTTCGACTTTGGATATCTTTACTCCTCAGATGGATAAAACTGCTTACTCATTTGCCCACCCCAGTTGAACCTCACCTTAGCTTTCAGAGAGCCACCAGCTGCTAGTTACCTCATGCCTCTTTAGTTTTACTCACTCATTGTTCATCCATTCTCAGTGTACCGTGAGTGCTGTCATTGTGTTTGTTCAGTCGGACTGTTAAACGAGCGTGTTCAGTTGTCCTGGTGGGACAATACTCGGCCTGTAAACACACCCACACCCTCTGTGTGCAGGCCTGTAGGGAGACACATCTGGAGGTAACAGGTGTGATCTTTCGGCACACCGCTCCCACAAAACGATGGATTCTGTTTTTTCTTCCTCTGCTCTTGTTGTTGTTGTTGTTGTTATTGATAAATATCCTGTGTGGCTGACATGCAGGGTAAGAGGGTGGATAACCAGCCATGATCTCTTATGGGATTAACACAACTGGATATTGTTATTGACCTTGTTTTTAACACCATCTTCAAAGGCGGCTGGGATAAATAGTCCTGGTGTGATAACAGAGGAATAAACAGAAAACAGCTTTACTAAAACGTATATATATTTTTTGATTTACCTCTGGTTTAGGGTCTCTCTGTTATACGGCTGTTACTAAGTTATTTGCATTACTTATCTGAATCCTTCATGCATTTGTGTTGTTGATTATTCTGTGTATTACTTTGGTTGACAGTCTTTAAGATGTTTGGTCAATTGAATATTAGTAAATGTATAAAATGATTGATGAGCGTATCCCAAAACCTCTGATGTTTTAATGAAATGTCTTCTTTTGTCTACAACCTCAGTGACTTAACTGTACTGTCATAGAGGAGTAAAGAAACCAGAAACCAGCTAAAATCACAGAATTATGACTTCTTTTTCTTAAAAAAGAACTTATAGATTTTCAAAATAGTTAACAATTATTTTTATAGCTGACAACAATTCCATTTATTGTTGCAGCTCTTCTTTAGTTCCAACCAAAAATGAAGTTTAAAACATACTTTTACTCCACATTCCATTCATAGAGAGACACTTCATACGTATCCTCTACTCTGAAATGTTACACAGAGCATTCAGTAAAAATTCCCCCACTCCCAGTCCCTATCCCTTCCACTCTTGGCTCCGACAGTGACATAACAGATAAACAAAGGGTGATTTAGAGTTCGGCCGCTGAAGGCAGGGGCCCTTCCAGCTACTGCCGACAAACACACATGACCATGAAACAAGCCGCAAGAGGCTGGTGTGACAGGAGAGTGGAAGTACTGCTGGCATGACAGGGACAATTATCAAGAGGACTTGATGTGATGAAGTTATGATATGACTTTAGAAATTCATGATCAGAAGAATTCCCCCCCCCCCCCCGATTAGTTTTTATGATAGGGTCTGGCAGCAACATGAGATAGGGTCATAGGGATACATTGAGGGGCCTCACTGGCTGCAAGCTTCCCACAGCTGCAAGTGCCAAGTGTTGAACATCACTTGATGATCACTGGGTGTCAGTAACATTCTTCTCACACAGAAATTCCAGAAACTTAGATCTGGTTGGATATTTAGTCTCGGACACAGGGCTTGGCTGATGTCACCAAAAATGCAGTCATATCAGTGTCACTTACCGGAACGCATTAAGTCTTATTTTTTGAAAGATTAAAGATTGACGCTTGGACATCAGCAAATCAAGAGAAAAAGAAGCTAAGCTAATATTAGCGTTAGTTGGCCAAGCCTACTTGTGTGTAAGTTAACTTACAACTCATCACAGAAGGAATTATTCACCTGACAAAGGAAAACCTTTTATTTCTTCCCTACATGGCCAAGTGTTCTCCTTTGTCTTTTTACTCTCACACACACACACACACTAACACACACTCTCTCTCTCTCTCTCTCTCTCTCTCTCTCTCTCTCTCTCTCTCTCTCTCTCTCTCTCTCTCTCTCTATCTATCGCTCTCTCTGTGCTGACAGTAAGAGAAAGTGACCTTAGTGGAACTCAGATTTCACCTCCTCAGTGTTTTGGATCTGCTCGAGACAGACGCAGAACCGCAGTACCCAGAGGTCACTCACAAGGTTAAATACTCGGTCATGAAATGCATCTGATACCCGTTGCCAACAATCACTAAATACTTGCATAAATTGCTTCATGGATACCTGCATAAATATCTGCAGGCTGTGTTATTTTGCCAAGCGTATTATTGCTGCCTTAGATTTAGCTGAAATCCAAAATACAGCCTGAAGCAACTAATAAAAGAGAGATGGAAAACTGGATGTCAGCGAGTCTGTGCACATGGGGCTTCAAGATACCAGAAAAGTAAAGTCATTGCACGAACAGGAAATGGCTAGTGGTCGCTTGATGAGAGACAGGATGTGTCCCATTCAGAGAAACAGACGGAAGGAAAGGGCATGTATGTGTCGTGTATATATTAACGTGCTAGATCTCGCCTGCAACGCCCAGGGAAGGGTAGACCTTCACAATGCACACATTCCACATTGTTGTTCAGTTTAAATGTGAGTGTGTTTGAAAACGTCACTCGTACGATAAGTTTCCGTCACATGTAAAAACTTCACGTATTGACTTAGTTTAGATCATGATGACACATGATCGTGCGGATAACCACAAGCTCTAAGTTAAGCATGAATTGTTCCCCTTCAGTGGCTCCAGTCATATCTATATTTGTGTTTAGTTGCATCATCAGTGTCTGCACTCTGAGGACTCCTTGTTCCTGTTTGAACGGAGAGTACAAAACTTTAGAGAGGAAACGTTATGTGGGAAGACTTTTCAGCCACAGAAATGCTCTGAAATTATGAATGGCAGTCACCCAAAGTGCGCTCATGAATATATGTTCAGGAAACTGTATTGAGATGTCTTCCTTTGAAGATTTTTCTCTTTTTATGAGTAAAAAAAAAAAGGGTTAAACCAGGGTTTATGTTATGTTAAAGGACTTCCTTCAATTCTGCATGACTTTAGTAGACTTTTTTTTGACACTACTGAAGAATCAGAACCTGAATTTTGGTCACATTTCTTGAAAACCTTTAGTTGAGTGACGTTAGCATCCCTCAGAAAGTGCATGCTTTTGAATCATTCGCTGCACATTCTTTAGCTGCATTATTGTACACAGAGCAATGCAGGAGCAGCTTTGTGACAGGCTATAAACTTCTGCACAAACTGAGTGGCCTCTCGTATTAGCTCAGCTTGTTTTTGGGATTCATTCTGTTTTTTGTAAACCACGTTTTATGAGCCAATTTATCCGTGAAGTTCTCCTTCTCTCCAAAACAAACTGACCTGCTTATTAAACCAGGTAACAAAGATTTCACAAATTTTTTTTTTTACAACCCAAGACATCCAATTCTAATTTCCAACCAGCACCAGAAGAAAGTCAGATTGAGTTGACGTGAGAACTCAGCAGGATATTATCAGGAGAACTCACCTCAAGCGAGTGGGAGGGGGTGGTGACGTTAATTCCTTGCGATCGGTGCACGACCATAGACTGCCTGCATGTAACCGCTACGATCTCTGCACAAAATTAAACTGCTGCATATTGACTGTTCTCCTGTATGTTCTTCTCCACTCTTTTGTTGATATTGTGATTCTGTTGAACTACACATAGCATTGATATGAAGGCAAATATTTTGATAATGGGATTGTATAGTGGACTCCGTTGCTTCGTCCGCTACTTCCATTGTTTATTGCTCTCTCCAACCTCTCCCGTCCAACATGGATAGTCTCCTGCTGTAAGGTGCATGTGTGAACAACCGGATCAGGAGGATTTTAGGGGCAGTCCTCCTGAAATTCTAATTTTCACGAGTGCCTATGTGAAAACAGCTATAGTAACCCACTGATGATCTTTGCACACATTACAGGTAAAACATAAGACTCATTTAGGCTGACACAAGAATTTAGTGATGCCCAGAACTGAAAAAAAGATCCAAATGCCAAACACCAAATTTTGATATTTGGATACAGCGTCTGTATTTTTTTTTTTACCCAAAATTCTTCCTCTTAAAATGGAAGAATCATAAACTCACACAGACAGCTAAATGGCAGCTGTGCTTAAAGGAAACTTATAGCGCCAATAGTTTTTTTTTTTTTTTTTTTTTTAAATGTGGAACTATTTGAACAAATGAAAGCTTTCAAAGACTTTAAATTTGCATTCAAGCAAGCTTTTTTTCTAAATAACTAAAGATTCAGTGCTGCAGACAGATTTTAGTTCAAACTAAAATCGTTCAGACACCTGTTGAGCTTCAGTATCCAGCTTTGTTCAGGAGCACCTTAGTCCCAGTGAAATGTAATGTCTAAGTGAAGTTGTGTGTGAGTCACTGAAGGAGGCGGCAGAGAGGATCAAGGTGCTGGTGTTTAAAGACATTACATAACAAGCTAATCTGATTTCAGGCCTCTCTGTGGCTCAGACTCTTCATCTGTGTGCCGCGCTCTTGGGTCTCTGGTGTGGGTGTGTGTGCGTGTGCGTGTGCGTGTGTGTGTGTGTTTTCTCCCTAGAGCAGGCAACAAAACACACAGACTGGTAAATACAGTTTTATTGAGGGAATAATGATATAAACCTCAGGTTAAAGCTGATTAATCAGGGTTGAAACACACAGTGTTATGCAGGGGAACTCCACCTCTGCTGTGTCTGGCCCTTCCTCTACTCTGCCCTGTGGCTGTAACTGAACCATGGCTGCTTTTTGTGTTAGCAAGGGGTTAATGTAACAAATCACAGCTGAGTGACTGCTCAGTCTCTGAGCCCACGGGTTATTAGCTTCAATTCACTTATATAACTGCACCGCTCTCTGTCACTCTCACTGTCTGAAAGAGAAAAACCCAGCATGGAAGAGCTGATTCAAAAAAAGTCCCAGACAGCTAAAAATAACTTGCTCCATTGTGCAAAAAAAACATGCGCCATAATGAAAAATAAAGCCAGTGTGCATAATGATCATCAGCTGGCTCACATAACACGCTCCTTTTATTTCTCTCTAGGTAAGCCTCGGAGTGTGGGCGGTTCTGAGCGTGTGCAGCTCTCTGGGGTGTTCAACGTGCGGAAAGGGAAGCTGGCGCTGCCGGTGAACCGGTGGTCGAAGCGTCAGGTCACTCTGAGTGGAACCTGCCTCATTGTCTCATCGGTGAAACACGCCCACACCGGCAAGATGCACATCCTCCCTCTCATCGGAGGAAAGGTATTCCCGGCTTAGTATTCCTCCTCATGGTTTCCACTTTTGGTGCAAAACATTTCTGATTTGAAGTGAAGTTCACGGCTTCTTTAAGCCTCCTTTGCAATCCCACAATATTGGTTATATTGTGAACACTCAGCATAAATCGAGCAATCCTGGAATTTCACCCATGCGCCTACCTTTAAAAAAAATACATGCTTTATGACACACTCAAAGGTTACAGGTGACGGATGACATCTTTTTGAAGCCTTAGCCAATGAGTAGGCCTGATATATGTTTAAGACTAAAGATGTTCTTTGGTGCAGGTGGAGGAAGTAAAGAGACACAGCCACTGTCTGGCTCTCAGCTCGGCTGGTCCTCAGAGTCAGACCTACTACATCAGCTACGACTCGTACACAGAGCACCTGCGCTGGCACCGGACCGCCTCAAAGGTATTTAAAGGGTTCTATGTGTGTCCACATTAACTCTCTTTGCTTCTCCAACTACTACTTTAACACATCTTTACTGCCTTTTTGACTGCTCACTGTGATGTCCTGCCCGCCCCCTCTCTCCTTCTCAGATTGCATCCCAGAGGGTGAACTCAGTCGACCTGTCGTTCTGCAGCCTGGAGGAGCTGCCCACTCAGCTCTTCTACAGCCAGGACCTCACACACCTCAATCTCAAAAACAACTTCATCTCCCTGCACAAAGGTGTTCCAGCACTCACCAGGTGAGTTCCTGCACCAACTACAATCACGCAGAGTGTACTGCCATCCAGTGTGTTTAAACAAGGCCACATGAGGAGCTGACGGATGAGAGGCTCTATTTTTCTCTTTGTTATCCTCTCTATTTTGGATGTGGAACATCCCCCTCGGTAGTTTTTACTGTCTTGGGGAGCTACCATATGGTGTAAAGAGGAAGCAGCTTAGATCAAATTGCAGATGGCGTGTGTGTGGACAGCCCCGTGGTTTTGATGATTAAAAGAGAGCTACACTGGTGATGACAGATTTGACATGCTGCTGCCCGACTTCTGGGACAGAAATGTTTGTTCTTGTTACCCAGATCAACTTGTCCAATTGTTTGCTGACGTCAAAGCCTTATGTAGCAATGTCATTGTGTGTCAGTCACTTCCATTTGCCCCATCATAATGTTTACTACAAGGGTAACATCTCATACGACACATTGCTTCAATCACACAAACATAAGGCTGGCAATTTTTCGACATGATTCTCATTTCCAGCGTCATAAGGGTGGCCATCTGTTAAAAAAATGTGCACTGACCTTTAACTTTTAAGCTTGTGTGTGAAGCGTATTTAAGGCAGCTTCCCTAATAATGTATCTTCTTACCACTCCGAGAGCACAGGCCCATTTTATGACTTGTAGTAACATGCCATGCTGTTGTTTGAATGACAACTTCCTGCGTAAGGAGGAATTCACTGAGTGCCACTGAGAGTATGAAGGAATTCATCAGAGTTAAGATAGAAAGGTTTTTATTTGTCACATGCTCATACAGATTTGTGGTGAAATGTAAGGACTGCAAGGCAATATATATATATAGAAAGTTGTAAAGGCTATTTAAGTGTAAAGTGCACATCTTAGATGTAGGTACCTTAGGGTGTTTTTTTGCATTTTTAGTTCCTTTTTGTCTTCTATTGGATAGGAGAACTGAAGAGAGACAGGAAATGCTGGGATAAGAGAGTAGGGGATGACATGCAGGAAAGGGCTGAGGTCAAATTTAAACCCAAGGCCACTGCGACAAGGACTATGGCCTCTGTGCACGAGGCTTATGACATAACTGCTAGGTTATCAGCACTTCCTCTAAGTTTTTGGAAAGTAGAACTAGTGCACTTTTTCCCAAAGGCTGTATAAGAAGGAGCAACAAGGCCATTTCATGTACCATACACAACCGGTCTGAAACACACAATTGCGTAAATATCTTTGTTCATAGGCTGCTGTGACTTGTAGCGACTTGTCAGCAATCAGGTAGCCTCGCCCTAAAGCCTACCCTAAATTGTCATCAACTGGATTATAAACCAGAAATCAGTAATAAACCGATATTGTCCCAGGATCATACAAACAAACTAAGCAAACTAATAAAGACTCTTAACCAGTCTCAGTTTAATGTTAACTGAGGTTATAAATAAACTTAGAGTAGGGTGATATGTGCATCTGATTTTCCTGCTATCAGACTTATTGCATAGACTTTCATACAACTTAAATTCTTGTTAAGACCATAGACTCAGACTGTATAAACATGGACGAAGTGACCTGTTGGTTTCTGAAGGGCTGTTTTGGAAGCTTATTCAAGGCAGTTGCCATATTGGAAACTCTTATCAAACTTTCAGTCAACCTAACAACAGGCAAATAGCTAGAGCTAAGGCGGGCCTTACACCTTTTGAAAACAGCTACGATGCGGCTCCACTGGTGTACTGTATACAAAGAATATGATGTAGCTGCCTCCTGACCATCAACTGTTTTTAGTGCCAATGCATGCCAATAACCACAGCAGTCTTTGAGTGAGAATGAGTTTCTGCCCTGGATCATCATTCAACAAAATAAATTGTGGGGAGCAGTTAATCTTCAAACCAAATGTATTAGATAGACCTTCTTCAGTTTGAATCCAGAAACTTCTCACCTTTCACTTCCCCCCTTTGTTGATGTCATCACATTGGGAACAGTTTGGAGAAGACATCATGATTAGACTCAAAAACCTTTACCTTACATCAATATTTGGGGTGGCGGTATCTCAGTCCGTAGGGACTTGGGTTGGGAACCGGAGGGTCACTGGTTCAAGTCCCAATGTGGACCAAAATATGGAAGTTGGTCTGGTAGCTGGAGAGGTGCCCTTGAGCAAGGCACAGAACCCCCAACTGCGCTCCCTTTGTAGTAGTGCGTAGCAGCCCCACTCTGACATCTCTCCACTAAAGCATGTCCACAGGTCCTGTTTGTGCATGTGTGTGCGTCGGGCCTATGTGTGTAAGAAGCATGTCTCTCTAAAGTATGTCAAATTCATAACAAAATTGTCCCTCTCCATGTTGGCTCCTTCGACACCGCTTCATGTCCAGAGAACATGATGTTACAGTCCAACTATAACTTGATGGAATAAACTCATTCATACAATTCCATACACAGCCATTGTTCCTCTGTAAACACTCACTTCCCTGCTGGTGCTTTGAGGAATGTGTTTTCCCCTCCTTGTCCCTGTGACTTTCCTTCGGAAGGACGCTGGTCCGGCTCGGCCTTTCACGCTGAACCCTCAGTAAACTGGATTACGTTAGGAAAAGCCAAGGCAGGGCACACACACACATACACACACACACAAACAGACAACAAAAGAAAAACACACACACAAGCTCATACCTGGTCCACATGCTCTTTTGTTATTGAAAAACATTTAGTTGTGTAAACATTTAGCTTTAAATAGCATGTGTACTCAAAGTTTTCTGGCCATGTGTCCTTCAGACCTTGTTGTTGAATTTTAATATTATCCATATACATACATTCCTCTGTCAGTACATCTTCAGCCCGTTCTTATCAACGTGATGTCTCAGGAAAGTCTGGAGGCAATAGTTTTAAACTTTGCACAAAGATCCGCTGGGATTACTGGAAGAAATTACTTGATTATGCTGGTCAAGGTTGAAGCTTACTGGTATTTATCAAAAAGCATTTCTTACTCAAAAGGTAATAAGTTTACTCTCCCCCGCAATCTTGTGTAGTGTTTCACAAACGCTTGCAAGAAAAAGCTTTAGATTTTGAACAAACCGTAACTTGGACTCCAGGATGGACTGATTGGATTTGGTGGTTAAAATGGAAAGGTCACGGTGATCGCTATTCGGCAACATCCAGGGACTGTTAGAAGATGTGGTTTGTTATAGGTCCAATATGAACGCCTTCTGTGATTGATGAATGGACATCTCACCAACCTGTTCATTCTGCTGTTGATTTATTCAACCTTTATTAATACTCAAAAGATCATTGAGGGGCAACCCTCATTTACAATGACATCGAGTCATGACAGAAATAATCAAAAAGAAAAACAGGGGACAGATAATACAAGACTGCTAAAATCAGTCTACAAAAGTCTCAAATGTACTACGATAATTAAGCGAGTCCAAAACTGAAATAAATAAACACACTTATGGAAAACAGTTACAAACAGAGGTTGGGAGGCTTAAAATCAGGTTTCTAAAATGCCCAAAAGGTAAAAGTTAATTTCCCTCAAGAAGATGCTTTATGTTGTTCCAAGAGTCCGGTGATGAATAAGAAAAAGCTGATTTTCCCAGTTCCGATCTGACTCAAGGAACATTCAACAGTAATCGCCTTGAGGAACGTGTCTGGTAATGCCCAGTCGAAAGATGGATAAGTTCTGTCAGGTATGACGGTAATTTTTCTGTGAGAGCTTTATAAATAAAAGGATGCCAGTGCATATCATGACATTCTGTTAGAGATGACCATCCAACCTTGTTGTACAAGATACAATGATGTGTATCATAGGGGTCACCTGTAATAAATCTTAATACAGAGTGGTAGACAGAGTCGAGACGTTTAAGCGTTGTGTCAGGTGCATGCCTATAAATAATATCACCATAGTCCAAGACTGACATTAAAACAGACTCCACAACCCTCTTCCTACAGAACATTGGAAAAACTATTTTATTTCTGTAGAAATAACCCATTTTTTGCCTGCGTCTTCCTATATAGATTATTATGTGGAAGTTAAATGTCAGTCTTTCATCAATCCACATGCCCAAATATTTATATTCTGTGACTCTCTCAATCAATAGCCCATTTCTGGCAACTATCTTGATATCGTTTTCGTTAGTTTCTGTAGCTCTCGAGAAAAGCATACATTTAGTTTTGTCAGCATTGAGGACTAATCGCAGGTCATTTAGGGTATCCTGCAGTGCATTAAAAGACTGCTGCAAATTTGTGGCTGCAAGATGTACCGAGTCAGCCGTACAATATAGAACTGTATCATCAGCATAAAGATGGGCATCACAGTTTGATAGAGATGAGACAATATTGTTTATGTACATAGTAAATAAAACCGGGCCTAAAATTGAACCTTATGGAACATCTTTTGTTACTGTTAAAAGATCGGAACAGTAGCTTCCTAGTTTTACAGATTGTTGTCTATCAGAGATAATTCCTGAACCAATTACATGCATTTTCACTGAAACCAATATTACACAGCCTTTGCAGGAGTAGGGCATGATTCACATAATCAAATGCCTTAGTTAAATCAACAAAGAGTGCCATCCCTTGATGAAGGGTACACTCACTTTTTACTCACTTTAACTTTACTGATCTTGATCTTGATTTGATCTTATCACAATCACATGCTCGGCAGAGTAGCTGTGTTGGGTTTTGTGCCATGTGGCTGCACGTTTTTGTAGTTATTTATACTTTATAACATGTTTAATATAATCCCCATTCAGCCATAGTTACACTGTCATTCTATGGGAAACGCTGATGAATTGAAATTCCTTCTTGACTAATAATGAGGCATACAGCCAGGAAGTGAAGCCTCAGTTCAATTGATCGTAATAGTCTGACTGGATATGTGTCTGAAAGATTAATATCTTTGTCCCTGTTGTCTGCCTTTTTCCCCTCTCTCTCTCCCCCCGGATGTTTCCCTGTTTCTTCCTCTCTCTAGGTTTTGTAAACTGAGAAGCCTCAGTCTGTCAAATAACACCCTGTCAGAGTTTCCTCTGGCCTTGTGCGACATCTCCTCGCTAACGGAGCTTAACCTGTCTGGAAACCGACTCTCGTCTCTCCCCGCAGACGTCGGATCCATGCACAAGTAAGTGGTCTGCCAGAAAATGAGCGAGGCACCTACCTCTCAGTGCTGCAGACATTAATGATAGCAGTGATTTTAATTCACCTGGTATCTGCCTGGGAGAAGAATGTCTCCTCTGTGACCTCTTGCACTTGTTGTCATTGTGGTTCCATCAGTGCAGATTAATTCCTCTCTGTATTAAGTGGACAACTGGCTGTGCACCAGACTCTGCTCCTGACAGTGCAGATGGTTTGTTCAGGTGATAAGAGTGCAGAGTCATGCTGCTGCCTCTGCATGAAAGGGAGTTTGGGGACAAGCGCTGTGCTCTATTGTATCCACCAGCACGAGTGTGCCAACACACTAGCTCTTGCATATAGTCGTATGTATGAAAACTGTTTTTGAAAATAAAAATTTCAATGGTTAAACTAAGCTGTGGTACTTCAGGAATGTCTGTTCAACTCGAATGTTGGATATTTGAAAAATATTTTAAATATAATTCCGGATTCTGTCTGAGATTAAATTCCCTCCATGTGTTGTTGTATCAGCCTGCAGACTCTCCTCCTGGACGGGAACTTTCTGAGTTCTCTGCCCGTCGAGCTGGGCTCTCTGGATGGCCTGACCTACCTCGGCTTGTCCTTCAACTGTTTCTACTGCGTCCCCCCCGTCCTGGAGAAGCTTAAAAGCATGGAGAGACTCTGTCTGGCAGGAAACCAGCTCTCTGTCCTGGATGTAGCCGGACTGCAGTGGCTGCCTGCTCGTCACATAGATCTCAGGTAAATGTATCCACAAGGGTCTACCACATATTTTAGACACAATACTGGAACAAAGATCATCTAAAATTCTTACTTTTTTAAGATGCTGCAGCTTCACTGTGCTCCATATTTCCCCGCTGGTGTGGCCTTTACGTCCACTGCTAGATATTTTCACTTCTATTTAAACTCTAATCATAAGCTATTTCATCCTCTTTCTAACCCCTGACCTAATGAGCATGTTTCTTTTTGTTCAGGCTGAATCGGCTTCAAAAGCTGACAGTGGGAGACTCGGAGCAGCTGGTCCACATCGTGCATCTGGACCTGAGGGACACCGGTCTGCAGGAGCTGGATGTCCGGTCTCTCTGCAGGCTGGAGCTCCTCCGCTGTGACAGAAACAACATCTCTCTCCTCAGAGTCAGCGGCCACGCCCTCAAGAGCCTACACGCTGCACACAACGGTACAGACACTTATAATACAAGTTAAACCGATAATATCTGAAGCGCCAAAGACGATAACAGACTCTTGTATGATGTGTTTGCAGAGCTGACGGTGTTGGAGGCGCAGCCAGTGCCGGAGAATCTGACTGTTCTGGATTTGTCCTGGTATGAATACTCACCTCTCCTGCTTATTGTTTGGAAAAGAAGGAAATGTGCCTGGTCTAACATGACTGTCTTTCCTTTACTGAAGGAACAAGCTGGGAAGTGTCCCTGACTGGGTGTGTGAGAGCAGCAGACTGGAAGTGTTGGACATCAACCATAATTCTGTCACAGATCTCCCTGTTCAGTAAGCATAACACAGACAAACACCTGCTGCATAGAAACATTTCACCAACAATCTGTGAAAATGATACAGCTAGTGTTCTGTATGAGGTTGGTATTTTTGTGTTCTTTTATGTGTCAACAGTTATTGCTCAAACCCAAAGAAAAACAGATTTATTCAAGATAAAGGTTTTTTTTTTTTTTTTTTTTTTTTTTTTTTTTAATTAAACACTTTGCCAGGGAAACTTCAGATACCATGTCAGAGAGTGAGGAAGGATGTCAGTGAACAGTTTTCATTAGCCATGATGAGTAGAGAAATCATCACTATTTTGAATCAATGTTACTAAACTAACAGGAATTTAAAAAATGACATTACCATGTCCACCGGCAGTGGTTGTTGTTTATCATGGGAACAGCAACCACCATGATCCTGAGCTACTGAGTGACATCAACAAGCTATAGCTGTATCCACTTAGGCACTCCTGCAAAGTTCTAGAGTATTTCAGGAGGACTGTCGCTGAAATCCTATCGATCTGGCAGAAAATACGAACTAAACTATGCAATAACATGCAGACACAAAGCCGGCAATCAGATGCTTCTCATTGTTTTGTTTACAATCCACAGCAGTCCCAATAGTTAACTGAGAAAAAGAGGGGAAAATATCTGAAAAACACAATAAACCAAGCAGTTGTTCCAAATCAGAGTTCCTTAGTTATTGATAATCCGTGAAAATAGGACAGATGAAAAAAGAAGACAGGTTGAATAAAAGTTTATTAGAAATCATTGTGAAGGTTATTACTCTCACATAGTTTCTGGAGGTTTCATATTTGAATGTCTGTTGTTTATAGTTCTCTGCAAACACAGTGCACAGGTACACAGGAGGATCAAAGTGCTGATAACTGTATCAACTCAGATGTATTATTATTCATATTGCATAAGCTTTCATGGGTACCTTTAGCAACACGCCCACACTCATGCACTGATACAGATTTTTACAGCAATGATGAAAACATGCACTGTGTCCGAACATCCAGTTAGATTTGTGAGGTCATCTAGTTCTTAGCAGTCATGGCTTTAGAGTTTATTCAACACAAGGTGGACCTGTTGAACCTCTGTGGAAAATGACGTCGCTGTAATATAAGTGTACACAAAGTACTGCTCTGTGTTCTCATCAGGGTAAAACAGAGTTACAGTAAACACAGACGGAGACTGAGCTGGCTCTGGTGTTTGTGTGTTTCAGGCTGCTGTCCAGCGGGAGCCTCAGAAAACTCCTGTCGGGCTGGAACGAAGTGTGTCGGCTGGCTGAGAGGATGGAGAGATCTCAGCTCGAAGTCCTGGACCTCCAACACAACCAACTGACCGAACTCCCACACAACCTTTTCATCAAAGCACAGAGGTGCACACAAAAACACAACATCCATCCTTTCCTTTCTCTCCAAATTTTGTTCTTTCTTCCCTTCTTTTCTGTCAGAGTTATTTTCTCTTACTTATTTCAAAGACTAAGTTTGTATCCTCTGTTGGGGTTTCCTGCAGCCTGCGGTACCTAAATGTGTCGGCCAATAAGCTGGAGAACCTCCCTGCAGCCAGTCTGTCAGAGGACAGCTCCAGCAGCCTGGAGGAGCTCTATGTAACCAACAACTGCCTGACGGACAAATGTGTCCCTCTGCTGACCGGACACGGACACCTCAGGGTGCTCCACCTCTCCTACAACCAGCTTCAGACCTTCACTGCCAGGTAACATACAGTTCTACACTTTAATGAGCTTACAAAGTAAGACATCAGTGTTTTGAAATGAAGTATGCATTATGGTATTCCTAAACCTGGACCCTATTTCTACAAAAATGGGGTCTTATTGAGTTATGGTACTAAAAAGTGTAAATGCTCCCATTTCTCACTAAATAACAGCTGTATGAAGATGCCTATGGGTGAACGCGGTTCGTCAGATAACATCCGTTGTGTGTGTTCTTGTTTTTTTGACAGGCTCAGATTGTTAGTCTGAGTGTCTGAAAACATTACAGAACGGATCCCTGCAGAGAGACGAGAGTAAAGCAAACCAGGAACAGCTGTTACAATCTCTCTCTCCACCAGACTTCATTGACAAAAATAGTTATTTTACAGTTTAACGCGGGAGTCCCTGGTCCAACCGTGCCTTTATTATTTATTTATTTTTAAGTTACTCCAACAATGGAGTCTAGTGGCTTTAAAGAGAGCCAGGTTAAATCTGCTGAGACTCTTATCTTATCAAAGTACAGCTGGCTGAAAATGGAGAAATTCCAAAACATATGCTGCCTTTAAGTCATTGGACCTCTTGGATGTCTATCTGTACTATTTTCAGTATACTTTGAAATGTAGAAAAAAGGTTGTAGCGAGTGCTGCACCTGGTCAAAAAAAATGTAGAGGAATCAGGTGCTCTTCAAGAACAGTGGACAGAAGTCACATAGCTTATAAGTAAACGACTGTCCTGATTACAAACAACGTTCATTGTGAAGAAAAGGCGATCTAAACTAAAAAGTGAGGCACTCTGATGCAGTGTAAAGATCCTGCTCAGAACAGGCCTGTCCTTGTTAATAAAGGATTTTTATACTGCACCAGAGTGCCTCAGACTTTCAACGTAGCCTGCCTTTCTTCACAATTACATTTATAATCAGGACAGACTTTTATTTATAAGCTATGATACTTAAAAATATGCTGGATTGAAGGAAAAAAAACATTAAAAACAGGAAGCTGATGTGTACGGTAAAGGCTCTTGGAGGTTTTTCAGATGAATTATTAAAAATGTAGTCTCCTAAAACATACCGAGGTTGACATCTGAAGCTTCAGCATCACCAAACTTTGTGTGAGTCCCTGTAGTTTTGTAGGCACATTAAAGATTGAGTTCTCTCTCATTCCTTTGCTTTCTTTGCCTGAGTCGTTCTTACTTAAAATATGTCACATTTCAGCAGTCTTGAATCTCATGTCTCGCTTCAGAATCAGGTTATGGTCACAAGAGAGATGAGTTTGATGAATGTGGTTCCCAAAAATAGAGCTTGTATGCCCACTGCTCTGCTCTAAGTGTACCTCCTCCTTCTCCTGCAGTAAACTGGCACGACTAGAGCAGCTGGAGGAGCTGGATCTGAGCGGCAACAGACTGAGAGCCGTGCCTACCACCATCCTCAGCTGCCAGCGCATGCACACGCTCTCTGCCCACTCCAACTGCATCAACGCCTTCCCCGAGGTTCTCCAGCTGCCTGAGATCAAGGTTAGTCTGACGTATGCAGGTCCCTTTTCACGCACATCAGTATCAGCTCTAGTCAGAGTTCAATTATTTTAAGGGAGAAAATCTGCATCATGTCATTCTACTCTGAATGGGAAAAAAACGTGCACCCTCCTGTCCCTTTTTTTTTTTTTTTTTTTATCTCTGTGTCTGTCTATCCCTGTACCTCGGTGTTCATCTTTATTGGGCTGGGTCAGAGTAGGAAATCCTTTGTAATCTCCTCGTAGCTCCCTAATCTCTGCTCCTCTCTGAACACAAATGACAGTCCCTCAGTCCTGTCGATTTTTAGTCTGTTTGAAAAATGAATACATTATTCCCTGAATGATTCTGAAGTTTGAAATGCTTATTGTTTGATGACCAAACCCCTTTTGGGATGTAAATCCTTTTTTTAAACAGTGCCTAAAAAGAGAATTAGAACGTTAAGGATCAAATATTTCAGTCAGCTATTAAATGAAGTAAGAGCTGTCACTGTCGTAACATTTAAGATATGAAGAAGCTGAGTAGGGTTCTATGGCACAACTTCACCAACTACCAAGGTGCTTGAAGAGGTCAAAAAGCTCCAGCAAGTATCAAGATCAACTTTATTAATAATTAGTCCGACACGTTTCAGGTTCTGGCCTTTATCAGGGTCATGCAAATTGTAACATTAAGATATCACATGCAGTATTTCTGAAAGAATAAGCATGTTGTTGATAAACCTGCTCCCTGCACTAGTTTTCCTGACACATTTCATACACAGGTCATTAAAGGCAGAATGTGCAACATTTTACACATAAATATATCAGAAATCCAGTCTATCCTGTGTAAATGTCTCTCTGAGTCATGACTGTCTACAATGAGGGAGAAGCTCGAGTCCCGTTGGCTGTGTTGTTGTCAGAGCCATGTTCACATGGACTGGGCAGCTGGCTCCTCCCCTTGTGTATAAAAGCTGTTTTAGTCAAGGACCAGAGAGAAGAAGAATAATATACTCACTGATTATTTGGATGTCAAGTAACTGTCTTTAGATCTCAGTTATTCTGTGTCAGTGTATGTGCAATATGAAGCTACGAGCTAGCAACACTAGCATGCTAACACAACAATGCAGGACACAGGTGATTGCAGCTCAAGCTAAGGACAATTTTGTCTGCTACTTGCGCTTAATGGTGCAGCAGAGAGTGGTTGGAGGTGTGTCTCTGGAGGAGAGGGGAGGATTGAGAATAGAGGAGTTGTGGCCAAACAGCAGTTTGTTTTGGTTTATGCTGGTGCTCAAGGGCGACATCTACTGGATCAACAAGTCGCACGTTCTTCCTTTTAAATGGTGAAGCTCATTTTGAAGTGCAACATTTTCAGCTGAAATAATCTGTTGGTGGAGGGTAAATTTATCTAAAAATTTTATTATTCATTATTATGCTGTTTAAAGTGTCACATAGTTCAAATTGTATGGAGGCTAGAATTCTCTTTGTAGCAGTGCGCTTATAAAGAAATCAGGCTGAAAAGCACCCAGAGATTTTGTCTCATGTGAACTGACCTCTGTCTCCGTCTGTCTTTTTCTTAATCTTTCGCTTCCTCAGTGTGTCGACCTGAGCTGCAACGAGCTGACCGAGGTCACTCTGCCTGAGGCTCTTCCTCCCAAGCTTCAGGAGCTGGACCTCACAGGAAACCCTCGCCTGAACCTGGACCACAAGAGCCTGGAGCTCCTCAAGTACGAGTCCTGAAAGATGCTGCAATAGTGGTGATCTAACTGGGGATGTGTTTGACCTACAAAACCAACCGTCTGATCTATTTATATTTTTCCTCTCTCTGCAGTAATATCAGATGTTTCAGGGTGGATCCGTCACCCTCAGCTCCGTGTGTGAGTGAGAGCCACGGGTCCCCTGCAGTCTGGAGCCACGGCTACACCGAGGCCTCTGGAGTCAAAAACAAGTCAGTCCTCACCACACACTGCCTGTTTCTAGTCCTCTATTCACCTGACTACGTTATTTTATTGTCTGTAAGAACACATTGAAAAGACCGAGCTGGTTCTTTAGTTCCTCTCAGAACCATGAGTACAAAGTGCTCTCAGAATAAACACTAAACTACAGGGCTGCCCGCTCAGAGCTGAAGAATCAGGGATGTTTCTACATGTCTCTGGACAGAATAATAATACATCTCTAACCTGTCCTTGTTGTTGTTGTTCTCAGGCTGTGTGTGGCTGCTCTGGCACTGGACAGCTTCTGTGGGATTCGTGAGGCTCTGTACGGAGTCTTTGACGGAGACAGGAACGTAGAGGTGCCTTACCTGCTGCAGTGCACCATGGGAGATGTGCTAGCGGAGGAGCTCCACAGGGGTCAGAGAACGGAAGACTACATGACCAACACTTTTCTCACCATGCAAAGGTAAAAAAACACACACACCTACACGTTATGTGAGTCTCTAAGAAGTGAATACATCACAGCTGAGCTCTCCAGACTGAGATCAGACCTTCTTTAAGCCAGTGTCTCTGTGTGTCTCCTGCAGAAAGCTGGGCACAGCAGGCCAGCGGATGGGCGGCTCTGCTGCTTTGTGTCACATCAGACACGACCCGGTGGCTCCCGGCGAGCACGGCGGCTGCTTCACCCTGAAAGCTGCTAATGTCGGCAGGTGCCATGCGGTTTTGTGCCGCGATGGCAAAGCGGTTCAACTCTCCACCACGCACACTGTGAAAGAGGAGCCGGAGTATCAGAGGGTCCGACAGCACAACGCCATCATCACCGAGGTAAATGGAGAGCTTGCTCACTCATATTCATGTGAAGTTTGGAGGTAGTTTTTGTGAGCACTGAAGCAGAAGTTAGTTGATCAAAAGAAAGTAAAGAAGTCAGGCAGCCAACCCTGAAGCATGTCTTGCTTTATTTCACTCAAATGGAACCAAAATCTTCCTCATGACCATCTTTCTGTTTGAAGGAACACTTTCAAATAAGGATTGAGACAATAAAGTTGTTTGTAAAATGTAAAAAAAAAAAAATCAGCCTTGAAGTAAGCAGATTGTCACAAGACACAAATAAAATCTAAACTCTTTCTGGAGCTGTTGCTGTCGCCCCCTGCTGGACGTTAGAAATATTAGAAGTTTATGACACCCCTGCATTGGCTTCATATTTGAAAATAAGAGGCTCTGTCCGCTTTTCATACACAGTCTATGTCGGTTACCACAAACCAGTGGACATTTAAGATTTCCTTGGATGTTCTGTCACTTGTCTAGTTGCAGCCTTGATATGTATGTTTGTAGTTTTTCCTAAAAAACGACACAATGTTCTCTTCCTCTGCAGGACAACAAAGTCAGCGGTGTGACCGACTCCACCAGGATCATGGGTTTCTCCTTCCTGTGCCCGTCTGTGACACCCAGACCCCATGTCTCCACGGTAACCCTAACGCCACAGGACGAGTTCTTTCTCCTGGGAAGCCGAGGATTATGGGAGATGTTGTCTCCCAGTGAGGCGGTGGAGGCGGTCAGGAATGTTCCAGACGCTCTGGCTGCTGCTAAGAAGCTGGTGACTCTGGCTCAGAGTTACGGCTGCTCCGACAGCCTCAGCGCTGTGGTCGTCCAGCTCAGCATCACAGAGGACTGCTGCTGTTTCTGCGAGCCCCCTCCTCCGCCCCCCAGCCCCGGCCTGGGCGCGCACACCAGCACACATCCATACTCTGGGGGTAGTGATGGAGGCATACCGCTGCCTCCCGCCTCCTCCGGAACAGTGAGTGAGCTAAGCAGCGAGTTCAGCACGTCCGAGATGAGCAGCGAGGTGGGATCCACGGCGTCTTCAGAGGAGCCGCCGCCTCAGACCGAGCCCCTGACATCTCACTTGAACCTGCCAGGGGGGCGAGCGGGTGTGCGAAGGCCGACCTGTGGAGGAGGAAACTTCCAGAGACAGTTCTCTGGGGCTCTTTCTGACAATGGCGTTGACAGCGAGGACGAGGAGCCAATTGCCGGCGTTTTCTCTAATGGCAGCCGTGTAGAGGTGGAAGCTGACGTCCACTGTCTGCGCCGCCAAGACATCCCAGCACCCCAAACGCACACTCAACCCTGCACACACACCCCACCAGCTGCTGCCATGCATCATGAGCCCTCACCTCTTCCCTTCCCCTCCCAGTCCCCGTCCCCCTCCCCAGTCCCCCCTTCCTCGCCATGCCTGGGCAGGGAGGTTCTGTCAGGGAGTCTGGGCCGCCGCGCTCGAGCTAACGGCTCCGTCGCCTGCCAAGCAAGAAATCAGGACCTCATAGAGGAGGCAGGCGATGCCCCTGTCAGAAAACAGGGGGGCTACTTTAACGCTCCTGCTCAGCCGGACCCTGACGACCAGCTCATCATCCCGCCAGAGCTGGAGGAGGAAGTCCGGCAGATCATCCAGCAGCAGCAGCAGCAGCAGCAGCAGCAGCAGCAGCAGGAACAGATTCAAACACACAACCAGCAAGCACACGGCTACCAGAAACCTGCAGACTACTTCATCACACCGCTCTAAAGTCTGCCCCCGCCTCCTTTACCACCACAGCTGCTCATCCAGGGATCAGATTTCACTGATTTTCAGGGTGGGACGACTGTGGAATAAGACTGTTTAGACTGCTTCCTCCAAATAACCTCAGAGTATTCTGAACATGCTTCTGGACCAGAGACTGTTTTGTTATTTCCTTTGTTTTCTACTGTTCACTCTATGCCCCTCGAAACGCAATGCAATTTTTTATTACCCTTTATGTTGATCAAATCATCACGTTTCAGATTTTTACCATATCTTTAATTTTTGCAAAGCACTTTGAATGCTTTTTATTAGACGTATGAGATTAATTTTATGTTAAACGGTACTTTAAGATATTCTGTTTTTGTGTTGTAGCAGAAGTTTGTCGTGGCTGACAGCCTTACAGTTGTCTGAGTTAGTTAAGACTGTTACACTAACTCCTAGGAGTTTAATACTTTAAAGTGACCTAGTCACTGAAACGTACTAATGTTCTCTGAGAGAAAAGACGATTATTTCACAAGGCTGATATTCCAGGTTTGTGTTTTCCGGGGTTGTGCAGAGTTCAGAGTGGTGCTGCAGTGGTGAGATGATGCTGAACGGTCGGGGAGGTCGTACACTTGTTACCAGCTCAATGAATGTTCTCAGATCAGTGTTACAGATTCGCACAAGAGAACTACTTTTGCTATATAATAAATGAAAGTTTCCAGATAAGCACAACATGTCGACTGTTTGTTCTTTGGTTAGGGGGGGGGGGATACGCCTCAGCTTACAGCCTACAAAAGTGATGAAAAAGGAAAGTTTCTCATGTCTTGTATCAAGCGATTCAGGTTCTTTCATCATTGATGTTGTTTAGTTTAATCTTTAAGAGTTAAAGATATGTGCTGCTAAAACTTCTACAAACAGGTTGGAGGTCAGTGGACTTCAGTCTGTGTGTCTCAAGACATTTGAAACATAAGACAAACGGCAGCATTAAGATCGAGGGACCAGAGCAAACTGGCTGGTTTTTCTTTTTTTACAAGGACGCCATTAACTTTTTTAATCTATTGAAACTGCTCAAGTCCAATAACTCACATTGTCTTTAACCATTTCATGCATCATGTCACTGAGTGTGTGCAGATATTTGGAACCCAATCAGAAGTTTTTACCATATAATTCTAATTCCTAAAAAGCTAAAGTTTGGACTCTTCACATTCGATTATTCAGTGAGCATCTCTCTCGTTTGAGGATTGACATCCTCAGTTCAAAGTGGCAGAAGGAAGAGGAGAGAATGTCAACAAGAATTAAATATTGAATTTTTTATTTTCTGCAAACCAGAGATCTAAAAAGATCCCTCTTACGATTCAAATGTTAAAAAGAATCTGCACACCTGAGTGTATGACAGGTGCATCAGAGGAGGGTAAAACTGAAAGACAATGAGACAGGCTCGGGCACACTCCTGCTCTACTAACCCTGTGATGTCCAGGTTAGTGGACATCATGCTCCACTTGGTTTATTCTGCCTTTTGGGCCTGCTCTTATAACCCACCCTTGTTTTTTTATTTTCAGTGAAATTTGTGACATCGGAGTGTTTTTCAGAATCCTCATTACATACTCGGCAGATTTGACTTCTTTCTTAGATACTAACGGTCTATGTGGAGTAGGTAACATGTTAGTGATGTTGTTTTATGCAATGCACAGTTAAATTACCTCCTCATAGTTCTGAACGCTGATTAGAGAAACTACAGGATGAAAAAAAAATGTGACCTCATAATTTGAAAGAAAAAAATATGTTCTTTGGGCATTTTCTGCCTTTATTATTTAGAGACAGGACAGGTGATAGAGTCTGAAATCAGGGAGAGGGAGAGGGGAGGGGGGGAGAATGGGGAGTGACGAGTGGGGAGCAGGAAAGAAGCCACAAGTCGGACTTGAACCAGGGCCGCCTGCTTGGAGGACAGTAGCCTGGGTACATAGGACGCACGCACTAACTAACCACTAGGCAACTGATAGCCCCGCAATAAATAGTTGTCCCTGCATCATACAAAATCCCATGTATGGAGGCTGTGGTCCTCAACGCGGGCGGCCCAGGTTCGAATCCAGCCTGTGGCTCCTTTCCCGCATGTCATTCCCCACTCTCTGCCTCCCTGATTTCCAGCTCTATCCAGTGTCCTATCCCTCATTAAAGGCACAAAAAGCCACAAAAATAGCCCCTGGCTACTGACATCGTCTCCTGCCACATTGTTAGCGATCATCTGATAACCGATGTTGAACCGATGCATCCTCTTGTTTAAAATGAAGTTGTTGTTTCTTGAAGCTCAAATTGATGCATTGAAATCGCTTTATGTGTCCGACCATCGCTGCAAACCCTCTGAACTCCATTTCATCATCATCTCAACAAATAAAAAAGCAAAGTTTGTATGAAACTGGTTTCCTTGGTAATATTAAGTTAGCTGCAATTCTCTTCTAGGAACCTAACTCTGTATCAGGATGGTGCTCTGGACTATATCCGTCTTTTTATTTAGGACGTACTGTCTCTTTAAGAACTTAAACTCGGGAGTGTAGAAGAGCACAGTATGAACGTTGCATTTCTCATGGCTGCTGTCACGTCGTCTTGTTTGTGCAGCAGCGATACAATCACGGCCTTGTGTTGTCCCAAAAAAAAAAAAAAGGTAAAATTAGAACTCGGGTAATTACCTCACTGCGGAGGATTTCTTTTGTTGGTAATTAAGTCTTGACTGAAGGGTCCCACAGTTACATCACTGCTGTGTGCTTTGTGTGTGAGGGGCCCTTTGTGTGACAGCACAGAGAGGGGACACAGAGGAGTGATGTCATAGCTGGCAGGAAGCCTCCGGTCAGTGGTGGGGACAGAGAGCGGACACAAACAGCAGGACGGAGCTCTGCTGCCCCCTACAGGCTGTATTTGTTCTCCAATCAAAAACAGAGAGGGCTCGAGTAGAATCATCATGATAAGGTTTAATGTGAACAGATAAAATCATGAACATTTTATAAAGACACATGTTGATATAAAAACACATTAATCACACACATTCAAAAAAACATCTCTGAACACACAAACATTCACTTACAAAAAAATAAAGGTCTGAATCACAGAGCCAGTTACACCTTAACCTGGCTTCCTTTGATCCGCTGGGCACTGATGACCCCGAGTCAAGGGAGGATCATTTATTGGGGTGTCAGTGTTGGAGTGCCTGGTGACACGGTTGTTCAGAAATGTTTCTCTTACGTTCAATCGGGACATATCACAGAGCTCCTGAAACTCCGAGAGAGATTCTCACACGTATTGTGTGTGTGTGTGGTTCGTCAGGTAAACATTGCTTCCGTTCCGCTGCTACGTCACCTGCACACCCGAGCATAGACGGTAACCACAGCCACAGGCAGCGAGTGAAGGAGTCACAGGTGAACAGGGAATCAGGAACCCTAACCCAACGTCGCAGATCAAAATCAATGGTTGGGCTCTTTAAACATCCTCAGCTCGCACAGTCTCAATCTGAAGACGTTCAGCCTGAACTGTAAAGAAGTGTCCACATAATCATCTCCATGACGACGATCAGACCAGATGGAAACGCTCCTTCTGTTTGTTAAAAAAGTCCAATTCTTACACTTCAGTTTAAAAGGTTGAATTTGAAAAACCTGACAGTTGTTGCTGCTTCCTGTTTGTATGTGAAGCCAGCCTCACATATACTACCGACAACAACAATAAAACTATTAGTTATGATAATAAAAATATCGGAATCAGTATCGGATAGGAACTGAAAAAGTGGATTGGTGCATCTCTAAAACGTATTCTACAACTGACATTATTTCTTCTGGAAATTCTTTCAAGTTCCCTCCAGTGGCCCTTTTGTGGTTATTAGATTGCCTCTACAGTGTCCTTGTGTCTTTAAACAGATTCTGCCTGTTCTAGTATCTGTTGATACTGGAAGTGTGTTTCGTCTGTTTTTAGTTCAAGTGACATCAAATAATCACACTCGAGCACGCTTTGACTGCATGCAGGAAAACAAAAAGGCAGAATGCATCGGTGGAAATGCAATCAAAGAATCCTGTTATTATTTTATGAGGTTTAGACATCTGGTATATAATAAAGCGTACACAGGCAGGATGAGACATTTAACCCCTCCAGAGGGTTCTGGTTCAATCTCAGGGTCAATATCAGTTTAGATTTTTTCCACTAGTACATTTGAACTCAAACAGTTGATTGTTTCACCCAGACTTTACCTGCAGTTTGTCCTGCACGCCCCCAGTAAGAGGTCTGCATGAAGCCAGGGTGAGTCCATGTGGGAATGTAGCAGGAAGTGTTCAGGAAATTCCCTGTGATGAAGTTTACATCACACGACTTCATACTCTGTTCTGCTCTCATGAATGTCCTTACCCGCAGATTTGTTGGTACTGTGAATACATCCAATTCACAGGACTGATATCAAGGTAAAATCTTTAATTATAGCTTTGGGTGCCGTTTCTTCATCCACCCTTTCTGTGAAATGTCCTTCCTCCTCCAAGCAAGTCACGAAGATTTCACGGGGCAGACTGTCCTGAAATTTTCAGGATTGCATATACTATATATCCATATATATTAAAAAGGCTTGATGATCTGCCTGTTTCAGACGTCCAATGGGCAGGTAGAATTTTGTCCCGGCTGCTTTAAAATACAAGGTACCAGGTGAGGTTGTCTGGGCACCTGATTAGGATGCGTTCCGTCCTGAGTGACTTTAACAAATAAAACATATATCTAAATGCACCTACCCTCTATGCTACAGTAAAAACAAAGGCTTCTCTTATGGATTAGAGTTAGAGATTAAAGTAATGTAAAACTTCACTTGATTAGTTTATATTCACATTGTTGTAAACTTCTGCTCACGATGCTCTGATCAGAATCCGAGCAGGTTAGCCGTGCGTAATCTTTTCAAATGAGCTGGCTTCATGATACCAGACGACATCCGTCAGGTCCAGAGACAGCTGGTGAACACTCTCGTGTTTTTTGTCATACAGGCTCTCTGGTTGTGCGCTTTAAGGCCCCTCACACGGCGGTGGTTTCCGCCCTCAGTGGCGCTCTCTGAGGGTTGGCTCTGGCTTGCTGCCTCTCCACCTCTCTGCGTTTCCGCTCCTGATGATAACGCTTCACTCCTCTGATCGTCTGGACGGTGAACACCGTGCCGGCGATGTACAGGATGGCGGTGATGAGTCCAAACAGCGCCACGGCTGCATCCGCCCCGCTTACATCACAGTTCATCCAGGTGTAGCCGCTGCGTGAGTACAGCCTCTCGCGCTGCTGACAAACATCTGTAGAGTTTACCCTGATGATGAAGTGCAGGTAGAGCCCCACAGCCACCACATACATCACCGCACCCACCGCCTGAAACACCAGAGATCCGTACAGAAGCTTTTTGGACATCACATGGGCCGGTTTGTTCCCGGCGACCACAAACAGCAAGGAGAGGACGCCAAACGTCAGGCTGAAGGCAATGCCGCCGTAGATGCCAGGCGCCCTCATCTGGCTGTACTGCATGTCTAGATCTCGTGCCTTCTGCAGCTCCGTGCCCTGCAGGTTGAAGTTGGAGTTGATGTCGAAGCCACCGAGCCCGCCCATGGCGGACAAGCCTGATGTCACCATCTGAGCCGCAACCACGCAGATCAGCACCAGAGCGTTGGTCAGAACAGCACAGATCAGCACGATGCCTACGGGGGTCGACACGTGAAGCAAGTGAGGAAAAACAACGTTAAACAGGATGAAAGTCTGAGGAAGCATGACTGAATCTTTGACCTGAATCCAAATGTAATCACACGATTGAAGATGTAATCCTTTGACCGCCCTGCCTTAAATATATTAATTTAGAGTCACAAAATGTTAAACAACAGCTAGGATGTTTATCATAAGTTACCAGAGCCCAAGGTCGTGTTTCTTAATATCGTGTTTTGTCTAACCTCACAACAAAACCCAAATATATTACACAAGAAATGCGATGAAACTGAAAAAAAAAAAAAAGAAATCCTGAGATCTGAGGCTGAAAATAAAACATGCACAGGCTCTTATGCTCGATAAATTACTCAAACGATTACCTGAACATGAAAAGTGTTGTTTTTTTTGTGTTCTGACCAACACGTTGAGCTCTACACATCATGCCATGTTATTAACGTTTAGACTATGGCCTATTTTACAGCTATAGGTACATTAGATTAAACCTCAACATGGCTCATTTATCAAAAGGCAGTGTTGCCCTGCCAGACTGTGAGAAAGGAGGCGTGTAGCCCCCAGAGAACCGGTCCGTCCAGTATTCACAGAAGAAGAACTAAGCTGCAGTGAGACTGAAACTGTGACTCAGCTGCTCATACAGGAAGAGATGTCGTTTGATTATTTTACTCCGATCAGGACTCACCTCTCCGAGAGCAAATGTTTGTGCATTGGGAGTCATGGTGCTCCACTCGAGGGACGTCCCGACCTTGATGCTTTGGAGGGGAGTCAGCTTCTCTTGGGTAGTACGGGGGTCGAGAGGAAGACCTGGAACACAAAAAACATAATGCATGACACGTGGGAAGTTAAATAAAAACAGTTCAATCTTATTTTGGGCTGTTAAAAAGCATGTATGGAGCTACTGTCGCAAGTAATCGTTCCAAACGCTGTTTTATTTCATGCACAACAGCATATAGGAATAGTTATTGGTTATTGTGGTGTTTGTTTGTTTGTTATGGGGGGGGTATTACATTGCTAATAAAAAAATGGTGAAACCCCCATGCCATTGTTTAATCTGATGCATAAATATTGAAGCAGTTAAAAAAGAAAAATCGATGACAAAAGAGTCCCTTGAAGGAGAGGGATAGAAGGGTGAAAAATCACCCAAAAAAGACATTGAGGTCCCTATGGACCTTAATGTCCACCCCACACTGGTTTCATCGATTAAGAGTTTTTTACATGAAAGACCACAACAGGTGTTTTTAAATGGTTGTGATTCCAGTAAATTGGTTTCAAACACAGGTCTTCCCCAGGGTTGTGTTTTATCTCCCATTCCTTTCTCTGTTTACCACAAACAACATCTCCTGCAACAGTGAAGGAATGACACTTTTTAAGTATGCAGACGACATGGCCCTGGTTGCCCAACTGTCTGACACCACTGCCCTGACTCAATACCAGCAGGCAGTAAACAACCTGGTCCAGACAATTGGAGAAGACTCACTGGAGCTCAACATTACAAAGACTAATAAGGTGTGCTGTGGGGGCAGGGGAAAATCACCATCACCTCTCTTCCAACCACTCACAATCCAGGGTCAGCTTGTAGAGCAGGTTCTTTCTTCTAAATAACTGGGAACAGAGATTGACACCTGTCTCTCCTTTTCACAGCATGCTGACTCTGTCTACAAAAAAATCACAACAGAGACTCCACCTGATGAGGAAACTAATGACTTTTAATGTCAGCAAACATATTTTAACTCTGGTATACCAATCACTTATTGAATCCATCCTCACTTTTAACATCTCATCCTGGTACAACTCCCTCACCACCAAACACAAAACCAAAGTCTCCCGCATCGTTAATCAGGCCAGCAAAATGATCGGTTCACCACAAACTACCCTCTCCGAACTGTATAATCGCTCTGTGATCAGGAGGGCCACCCTGATCACCGATGACCCCTCTCACCCCCTCCACCACTCCTTCCAGTTACTGCCATCAGGCAGACGCTACAAAGTCCCTCTGGCCCGGAAAAACATCTACAAAAAATCCTTCATTCCCTCTGCAATAACCATTCTGAACACAATCAAATAGACCCCCTTTTTAGAAACTGTTGTTTGAAGTCCTCTTTCAATGTACTGCACTTTCTGTTTTTAATGTAAGTTGTGTTTATTTTTTTGAGCCTTGTCGAAGGAGAATTTCTGTCTCTGTTGGGACAGACAATAAAGTCTATCTATCTCTCATTGAGACATAAACATTTAAGATGGTTAATCACAAACATTGACCTAGAGTTACTTTGTCCTGAGAAAATATTGCTTCACATAAACCCCTAAGGACTGTGTCAGGCTGTTAAAATTAAAATAATACACTGTACATTAGTGGTGCAAAAACATACTGAGCTTCTTTCGGTTAAATGAACATTTATTTTTTTATTTTTTTATTATTTCAAACAACCACCAGTTGACTAAATTAATAAAAAAATAAAATAAAATAAAAATTCCAGTATTAAGAGCCTACATTAACTACAAACCTGTCGGATGATGAAGGTCTGTCACCGTGTGAGTCCCGGTAGTTTCGGTGGTCTCCGTTTCTCTCCCGGTGTACCCGGTTTGAACGGGGCGGCTGGCTCATAACGTCACCTTACGTCACCTTACGTCACCCTAGGCACACAAAAAACGTCCTTTGAACGAAATATAAAAATTGTCCCAATCAATCTAGAAACTATAATTTGATACAGAATCTTAAAATAACGCACATTATCTAATTTAATTTTAACATTAATGTTTAAATAACAGAGAGACAAACTGGGCTTCCTAGAGGGGAATAACTGCCGTTGACGTAAGATTACGTCAGAACGTCAAAAGGTTAAAAGTAGAATTGAGTCCAAATATCAAACTTCTTAAGAGTATTTTATGATGGAAATCACACTAAAAGGGCATATTTTTCATCAAATATGCTTTTTAAACTTTGTGTCAAAGAGCTTGGAGCAGTTTTTAAACAGATTGTAAGAGTCAAAAAGAGTAGCCATAGGTTTACAAACAGGTGAAAGAAGCTGACTTTAGCCCAAAACGTTTGTCTTGCTGTCGTTTTTATGACATGCGCAGTGTCGTTTCGACCGGAAAGAGTCAAAGATGAGCTTACCGTGAATATAAAATCGATGAAAACTACCAAAGTTTGTCTATAAGGCCATTATTGAATCCTCGAATCGCTCTCCACTTCGTTGTGTTGCAGAGTCCAGGTGTAAACAGCTCCACCCTACCTGAAGGAGGAGGAAGGCGGAAGAGACGCGTTCAGGTGGATGTGGGTCACAACTGGAGCTTCAGGTGTTTAAGAGTTTATTATAGCGTTTTATAAAGAGTAAAGAGTTTTGATGTTTCTGGATGAAGTCATTAGCAGCTCGTCTGAATCAGACGCTTTGTGTTGTTATTCTCATCTGTGAGGCCAAAGAAGCCTCTGTTTATACTCTTGTTGTTTAAGGGGGTGTTAACCTTTCAAGACGAGCAGACCCAGAGGACTGTCTGTCTGTCTGTCTGTCTGTCTGTCAGTCAGCCTGTCTGTCTGTCAGCCTGTCTGTCTGTCAGCCTGTCTGTCTGTCTGTCAGTCTAACTGTCTGTCTGTCTGTCTGCCTGTCTGTCAGCCTGTCTGTCTGTCTGTCAGTCTGTCAGCCTGTCTGTCTGTCAGCCTGTCTGTCTGTCTGTCTGTCAGCCTGTCTGTCTGTCTGTCTGCCTGTCTGTCTGTCTGGCTGTCTGCTTGTCTGTCTGTCAGCCTGTCTGTCTGTCTGTCAGCCTGTCTGTCTGTCTGTCTGTCAGCCTGTCTGTCTGTCTGTCTGTCTGTGAGCCAGCCTGTCTGTCTGTCAGCCTGTCTGTCTGTCTGTCTGTCAGCCTGTCTGTCTGTCTGTCTGTCTGTCAGTCTGTCTGTCAGCCTGTCTGTCTGCCTGTCTGTCAGCCTGTCTGTCTGTCAGCCTGTCTGTCTGCCTGTCTGTCTGTCTGCCTGTCTGTCTGTCTGTCTGTGAGCCAGCCTGTCTGTCTGTCAGCCTGTCTGTCTGTCTGTCTGTCTGCCTGTCTGTCTGTCAGCCTGTCTGTCTGTCTGTCTGTCTGTCTGTCAGTCTGTCTGTCAGCCTGTCTGTCTGTCTGTCTGTCTGTCTGTCTACCTGTCTGTCTGTCTGTCTGCCTGTCTGTCAGCCTGTCTGTCTGTCTGTCAGCCTGTCAGCCTGTCTGTCAGTCTGTCAGCCTGTTTGTCTGTCAGCCTGTCTGTCAGCCTGTCCGTCAGCCTGTCTGTCTGTCTGTCTGTCAGCCTGTCTGTCTGTCTGTCTGTCAGCCTGTCTGTCTGTCTGTTGCTGTGTTATAGCAGAGGAATGTAGATGTTTATGTGCCTCTATTATCAGCCAAGATATTAACATGCAGCTCACTGAAAAGCTCCGTTGTGTTCCCTCAACACTGTTTCTATCTGTTTGGGATTCACTGTCACACATTCCTGGTTATCATACGATATGTAGGCTGCTCAAATTCTTTATAGCAGTACATTAAGATAAGCTGAAGGTCTGTTAGGGCTGCTCAATTATCCAGAATCCTAGTTACAATTATTTTTTGTCTATTTTTTTTTCTATTCTAATCTATTTTTGATTGATATTATTTACAACAATAATATATAATAATAACAAATAAATGTACTATGTTTTTGGGGTAGTCTTGATGTAATCCTGTGGCCAAAATATAACAACAAACACTTTGAAACACTTAACACACATGACAAACCTTAAGACAAAACATGCACAACACGACATGCAGCACTGTAATCATTGAATTGCGATTCTCTTGTTTTCTTGATTGTGGGAACCCAAAATCTAAATTATAACTCATTCAATTGCCAAGCCCTAAGGTCTATGACCTTCTAGGCAACCAGGAACTACCTGGAACAAGTCGGCCAACAGCAAGTCCAGATTGAGATGTTATAGTTTTGCCATCAAAGTCATCTTTATTGTCATTTTTTTTCCAACCTTTTTCTCCGAACCACGGTGCAAGCAAAGTATAATAAGATTTTTAAAAAGATGTGCATTTAAAAACAACAGCACCAACAAATGTGCATTGACATGAAATGAACATATAAATAAGACATCTAGGAGTTTGAAGTCAGCAACAGCTATACAATCTCTGTGCAGCACATCAGTTTCATGTTCTGTGTTGAAACTATGGCACCGAACCCACAACTGCTATTGTCCACTCCCTGTGTAGCACCCCCACTCTGACATCTCTCCATTAATGCGTGTCCACAGGTCCTGTTTGGGCATGTGTGTGAGAAGCATGTCTCTCCATAACAGAGTGTAAAACAGAATTTCCCTCAGGGATTAAAAGAGTATTTCAGAATCTCCCTAAAAAAATGTACAGTATATATTGAAACTTCCTCATTAATGGAGATGGTTTTCTGGAATGCAAACAGAGGAACACTCAGACCTTTTATGCAGTTTATTGAATTGTTGTAGAGCTACTGTCATGTTTTTGTCAGTGTTGTGAATCATACCGTCAGTGTCCACCAGGCGGCAGCACTTAAACCCGACGGCGCTGCAACTGTCAACTTCTTCCGGTTCCTTCCCTGATGTAAACAAATAACATGAGCCCAAAGTTACTGTCCGGTTAGTAGTTTTGTATTACGGTAGAGGCTCCCCGCTACTCACTAGTCTGTCCTTCTGTTCCAGTCTTTATTCAGGAACATTGTTCTCCGTGCCGCTGCTCGGCCATGTTGTTTCTCCGGACCGCGGCTCTCTGCTGCAGAGCTGTGACCGCTCTGCGCTGCCTGCCCTCCGGCTACACTGCGTCCAGAACCACCGCTTCATACATCCAGGGCCAGAGCCCAGAGCCACGGATCAGGGAGTACTTCTACTACATCGACCACCAGGGACAGGTGAGGGCATTTCAACTGACACCATGAAGAAATGTGTGTAATCTAAAGTTATATTTTCATACATTCATATTTTAAAAATCATATTTTATACACCCATATATAACATATCATTTTTTATTAAGCTAAATATATATAAACTTTTATTTTCACATGATATAATAATCTTAATTAATGATTATATTTTTAAAAGAAAGCAAGCTGAATCGATCTTTAATGGAGAGTGGGTGGGATTTAATACGTTTTCACTTCTTCACACTCCTTTTCAGACATGTTCATTAAATCACTTAGGGTCTGACATTTTCTTCTGCAGGTTACTTCTTTCCACTCTTAGATATAAATATTTATTGTCTGCCTGTTTTTTATGTTCACCTTTGTTATTTGTTTCATATTTGGATAAGAATTCAAATACCCTCCTGACATGACATGTTGGTGTGCGCTTCACTTTCAGCTTTTCCTCGATGACACTAAAGTGAAGAACTTTGTCACCTGCTTCAAAGGTAAAAACACAACACACAAACACACAACGCAACACAACGTCATTATTGAACACTAGAAATGTAAACATGTAACAACTCTTAACTCTGCCCGGTTCAAGACTCTCTACCTGGAACTAAAATAACCTCCAGCTCATGAAAGAGCCAGAAGAGATAATCTGTTCATTTAACAGCAAAAACAACATCCCAGTGTGTCCAGGAACAAAACAATAAACACAAGATCACTTTAACTCTAACAGGCTGAAAAACTGTTTGCTCTCTTTTCAGTCAACTGTCTGCTATCACCTGGAGTATTGGCTTTAAACACACACAAACAGGAAAATATAATGGCAAAATATAAACCGCCATGTTGGTTCTAACATTGACCTTTAGTCCCATTTCATTGCGTATGTTTATTAATTTAATATTTCAAAACATCAGGTCAAGCTTTGTTTTGTTACGATAAAATGTAAATTAATTTGTGAATTTCTTGGGATATCCTACAAATAATCACGACATCGTAAAGACTGGACTTTTTTGTTGTTGTGAATTTGTTGATGATGAGAAATAAACAGAGAAGAGACAGATTCTCAGGATAAATAATACAATATAATAATACAATTCTTTATTGTCCCCCGGGGGGAAATTTGTCGTCACAGCTTTGCACAGTTGGTCTTTGGATACATGTAAATACAAGGAGGAAGGACATAAACAGTAACCATAGCAACCAAAATAAAAGTCAACGTTCGAGTTTGGTGAGAGATTCAGAAGCCGAGGGGACAAAGGTTTTTTTTCCCCCGATCATACGATATTGTCGTAATGTTCCCAAAGTAGGTTCTGACTAGCGATCGTGCACGTTTTCCACAACATGATAAATGTGTTTTAACATTTTATCATCCCTTCTTATTCTCACCAGATAAAAAGTTCCTGGTATTCTTCTTCAGTCGGCTGCGTTCCAATGAGAGCGGTCGTTACCAGGAGGACTTTCCCTTCCTGTCCCTTTGCGGCAGGGAGAGGAACTTCTTGCGCTGTGACGACCGTCCCGTGGTTTTCACACACCTCCTGCAGAGTCCCGACCAGGAGCTGCTCTCGTACTGCGGCGGGGCGGAGAAGCTGACCGCGCCGTTCCGCCCTGAAGCTCTTTACATGCATCCTGCGAGCGGACGACTTTACCACCCCTGTTTGGAGCGTGGAGGGGGCGTCGGTCTGGTCAGGTCGGCGCTGGCCATTGAGCTCAGCCCGTTTTTCGTTTATGACTCAGAGCAGGGCCAATCAGAACAGCCCACTCACTTCCTGTGGGGAGGACAGAAGCACGAGCTGAGCAATGAGCTCGCAGCAAGTCTCCCCACTGCAGATGGAGAACAAGGAGAGCTGGGATAATGACAGACCTGCTCTGAGGTGAATTTAGAACTGAGGAAAAGATGAAGACTCAACAGTGACATCATGATTGTTGCTGTTTAAAGCCTGTCCCAAAGGTCCAGGGTGTTCAGTTTCACTGGCTACTGTAGATGTTTCCAGTCTTCTTTAAGACACTTTAAACAACAAAGCAACGTCTACATGTGATCCTCATCATTTCTCTTTAGATTCTCATTTCAATTTTGGTCTTAGAGAGGTCGGGAGAAGAAAGCAAAGTTAAGGACACAAGTCTCAAAGATAAACATGCTGTAGATGGGTTTCTTTTCTTTCCAGTGAATCAGATCTATACCTTTTTCTATTTATCAGCATGACTTTAATGTTGGCGAGCTTGCATGTGTTCAGACTCTGAGGCGCTGTGTGTTCATGTTTAAGATCACATCAAGTCACATGCATGCTGAATCTTAACATCCTCATCCTGAACATATGAAGGTAACGATGGCAGCTTTAGCAGAAAAAAGCAGAGAGTGATAAGTTGGCACGTTGAGTCATACAAACTTAACATATAAATACTGATATATTTTTAAATCATGTCTCTTTTTGCTCATTTTTTGAGTTGTGCTACTTGAATGCTTAATGGACTTGAGTGCTTTTACACCACAGGTCACACCAACACATCCACACACTGATGGTAGAGGCTGCTGGGTAAAGTGACCATCAGAAGTAACTCATCCATTCACACGCCACTGATGAAGCAACGGGAGGAACTTGGGGTTAAGTGTCTTGCCAAAGGATACATCGGACATGTAGCTGCAGGAACTGGGGATCGAACCCCCCACCTTCCAGTTAAGAGACGACCGACTCTACTACTGAGCCACAGCCTTCCTGTAGCCACCGTGATGTTACCAATTGTTTTTTTGAACCTACCTTCTCAACCCCTGAGTTCTGCATCCTTTTTTTTTTTTGGAAGAGGAAGCGACCATATGTTGATGACAGGGTGGACACGCTTTGAAGACCCACTGAGCCACAGCCGCCCCTATCATAACTAAATATGGAGAATATGTACACTGGTGTGCTCACATTGGAACTACACATTTAAATAAGTTAGTATTTAATGTTCATGGAATAATATTTAGAGAAAACATATTTGAACTTAACAACACAAGAAGAGTTTCTTTGCAGTTTAAATGTGTTTTATTAAAACAAAACAAACTCATGAGAAATATCTGAGAAGCTACGACTTATTGTTCACAGTGAGATCCTCGTTGAATAAAACAACATTGTAAATGATGATCTTTTTCTTCTGTTTGTGCTGGATTTTTGGACAAGAAATGGTTAAACTTGACCTCCTGCAGATGTTACCCATGTCCATGTCATGTGCTGATATGAAAATAAAAAGTACATTTAATATTTCCCTTTAAGTAAGTATTTATATTTGAAGCTGTGTATAATTTCATGTCCCATCATTTGCATCGTGTTGTGGTCATTTTGCAGAAACGGTTGAGTGATAAACTTCTGGAAACTATTTGACTGGTTGCTGTGATTTCAAGTGGCATGCTTTATGTGCTAGTTTATCTGTGCCTTTCACACGGTTACATTTTGAACACTTCTGTACCATTGATCCTCTTTCAGGACATCACAGGGCGACATGGAGGACTTCCTCTGGAGAAGGTAACAGTATCTGAAAATTATTGTAGCTCTAAATGAATTTAAATGTCACCTGATAAACTATTTGATCGTGCCCTCTGAAACTGGAGGTGCAGGATGTTTTCAGCTCTTCGAGTCTTGCCCTGCCTGCCTGTCTGTCTGCCTGCCTGCCTGCCTGCCTGCCCGGGTAGTGTATGCGTAGAGTCCCCCTGCTCTGCTGTTGCCTTCTGTAGGTGAAGGAGCCAGCGGGGACTTCAGAGAACTGCAAGTCCCAGAGATCTCGGCATCAGTGAACCTGGAACCAGCGCTTGAATAACATGGCAGCGCCGAGCAGCAACACATGCTGGGCTATGGAGCGGTCTATCCGGGAGCGGGTCCCTCCGCTGCTCACGGACCTGTACCAGTTCACCATGGCGTACGCGTACTGGCGGGCCGGCCGGCACCAGGAGCCCGCCGTGTTCGAGCTCTTCTTCAGGGACAATCCGTTCGGCGGCGGCTTCTCGCTGTTCGCCGGGCTGCACGACTGCCTGCTGTTCCTGCGCAGCTTCAGATTCACACACGAAGGTGAGGAAGGAGTCACAAACTTTATGCGTCTTTTTGTTATTATTTACAAAGCAGCATGTCAACTGATTTAATGAATGACTGTGTTTTATTATTATTATTATTGTTATTATTATCAAGTCAGCGTGACTTTGCGTTCCTTCCCCTCCCAACTCCTTTTACGCATACCAGTGTGGTTGCGCAATACGTGACCGTGTGAGGGTCTCAATGAAAGTATTTCAGTGAAGCCTGACGTTTAGCCGTGAACTTTAGCACACAAGGTTGATCTCTAATCTCTTGTGTGTAGTCAGGAACAGGACATTTGGAAACATGGCGCACATGCCTGTCAAGAAAGTTCATTTAAACTTCTCCCTGAGTGCAAATAGCCGCAGGCGCTCAGTCAGTGTGACGCAGGAGTTTGGTTATACAGAGTCACACCAAAAGTGGTTTTTAAAAGACTTGACTTATGGGCGCTATAAAAAAAAAAAAAAAAAAAAAGCTTTTTACACGTTTGAAAAAGATATTAAAGGGGCACGTTACAAGGAGAAAGGGGCGTGTCCAGACTTTTTTCTACTGGGGTGGCCCATCTGGGGCACTGACTTATGCAGGGGTGGCATTTAAAAAAAGAAAATAACACAAGAGATGGCAACATACCATATCAGCAGGGGTGTATATTAGACACCTCCCATATTTCCCTTTCAGCCTCCACATCATCTTTTGTTATTGTTTTGATTGAGAACGCCCTGGTGGAGGAGTTTACAATACTGTGCGTTTAAAGATGTAAACTCACAAATTTGTGCAGCAGGGAGAATAACTGTAACACTTCTCTAAGCACCCCCAACTGAAACATCGACTTCCAGCGTCCCTGAATTGAAGGTACTCACAAAAGGAAACGTGCCACGCTGACATGTTAATAACACAACCTGAATAGTTCATTTTAACACAAGTCCCGCCTCTGACAAGGCAAACAGCTGATCATGGTTTGGGCATTTTTTGGGGTGACACCTGGGGTGGCCAATACGATTTTAAAGGGGGGCCCATTCCACCCCTCTGGACACGCCTCTGCAAGTAGAAGCCCTGCTTTCTAGTAAACGTCATTATAATCTCATGTTATGACCGATTCATTAATGTAGAATCAGGTGCCATTGATGCATTGTTTTCTGTGAAATAAAACTGTTAAAATACTGTGCTTCACATCTGAGTAACTTGTAAAGACATGTCAGCGTCTCCGATATTTTACGACGGTTGAATGTATGAAGTGATTGGATGACTGGTGGAGCGGGAGCTAATTTTAACAGCTTTACATGCGGTACAGTACAATGATTCATGTTTCAGTTACTGCTCGTATTACCTGCATGTAAAGTCTTGGGAGTATATCACTGAGGAACATAACTTAGATTTTTATCTTTTAAACGACAGCACTTAACAGAAACCTGTAGCCTCACAGTGAGGAGGTTCCTGGTTCAAATCCCAGTTGGACAGGAGCCTCTCTGTGTGGAGTTTGCATGTTGTCCCATGTGCATTCTCTCCGGGTACTCTGGCTTCCTCCCAAAGTCCAAAGATATGCATGCAAGTGCCCGGTGTGACTGTGAGTTGGGCTGGTTGTCTGTCTCTGTATGTCTGCCCTTTGATTGACTGATGAACAGTCCAGGGTGTACCCAGCCTCTCGCCCAATTACAGCCGGGATTGGTCCAGCAACCCCGATCAGGAAAAGCGGTACAGATAATGGATGGATGAATCAGCACTTTTTTCCTTGTCTGTAATATCTAAATAGGCTACCATCAGTAGGGCAAAGTTTAAAAGTAGTTTAAAGTCTAAACAGCAAAATGTTGAGTTTCTGTGTGACGCTGCAATCAGAGAGCCACAAACTAAAAGTCTACATTTCACATCTCTGAAGTCTGTTTGGAGCCACTGGATCAGATGAGCAGCACATGGGGTTTATTAGATTTAGCTCTGTCTCATTTCGTAAGTGTGTGTGTCTGTGTGTGTCTGTGTGTGTCTGTGTGTGTGTCTGTGTGTGTGTGTGTGTGTGTGTGTGGTGACAGAACATGTGAGGGGAGGGGACACATGGACATGTGCTGCTTGTGTAAGACCACATGTGTGTGTAGCATGAAGGATGCCCTCTGCTGTTGCTCTCGCTGACATTGTTTCAGCTGTTGTTTTATTTTGTTCCCCCCCCCCCCAAATCCAGATGTTGAGTTCCTGCGCTCCGTGCTGCCCCCGGTGACAGACCCCGCCTTCTTCAAGTTCCTGCGGGAGCTGGACTGCTCTGCTGTCACTCTCCGCTCTGTCCCGGAGGGCGCTGTGGTGTTCGCCAGGGTGAGCAGAGGGGCGTCAGGGTGGAGGTCAAAGGTCACATACCCGAGGGGTCAGGAGGACTAACCTGTGCTACATGTGTCATATTTCTGCAGGTGCCTCTGATGGAGGTGTCGGGACCGCTGGCTGTGGTTCAGCTGCTGGAGACCAGTTTACTGTGTCTGGTGAACTACGCCAGGTAACGACCCACACAAACACATGTAGGCAAAAAAAGGTTTCTGCTGGGTCTTTGTAAACAATACAGTCTAGACCTGCTCTCTGAGAAAAATGTCTTGAGATAAGATTTGGCGCTGTGCAAATAAATATTGGTTGATGGTCTTCACTGTAGCCACTTCAACAGTGCAAGAAAGTTTCCCCAAGGATGAGGAACATTTAGAAGAAGAACAAAAATAAGAACAGCCCTCCAAAATAGTTTCGAGCAGACGCTCAAAACATACACAGGTGGGACTAATTTATACTTGTCCAAAGTAGGTACTAGTCCACCCCAGCAGAGGGAGTCTCCACCATACTGTACATCCTTAAACAGCAGTAAATCAACAGGATTAATGAAGATCTCTGTGTCTCCATTGCAGGGACAGGTGTGTCATTTTAACTTTTAGGTACAATGGTTGTAAACTTAGAAGAGATCAACACATGCAGCTCTCCAGCTACTTTCAAGGTTATCAAAGTTTTGTAAAATTGAGGAGAAACTGGTGCAGCCATGTAAAAGTTATATTTCACATTGGTGTCAAACTCAGCCAGCCGGAGCTTGGCATTTATAACCCTGTGTAAAAGTTTGGTTCTGGTAAAAAGACATACAGCTGTCTGTGTCTTGTCCTGCCTTCTTCTCTCTCTCTCTCTCTCTCTCTCTCTCTCTCTCTCTCTCTCTCTCTCTCTCTCTCTCTCTCTCTCTCTCTCTCTCTCTCTCTCTCTCTCTCTCTCTCTCTCCCTTCAGTCTGGTGTGCAGTAACGCTGCCCGCTTCCGCCTGGCAGCCGGCCCCAAGAGGAAGCTGCTTGAGATGGGCCTCAGGAGGGCTCAGGGACCAGATGGAGGTCTGACCGCCTCACGGTACACATACATCGGAGGTGAATTCTGTCTGTCCCTCAGATATTCCTGTTGAGCTTTTCACTTCATTCCTTTCAGTTTTTTTGCACGTTTATAAATAATGAAACCAGCTGATCTAATAATGTCGACAAAAAGACTGACTCTGATAATCTATCCTGCAGGGTTTGATCTAACCAGTAACGTTCAGGCTGGTTTCCTGTTTGGGATCCCTGTTGCAGGGACCATGGCGCACTCATTTGTCACCTCTTTCACCTCCCTGGAGGAGGTCTGGCCACAAGTGAGTAAACAACCCCGTTTCCACCAAGCGGTCCGGAGTCTGTTCTGTACACATTTAATGACGGTTCCACAAGTTGGGAAGGAACCAAAATAACCGTTCCGGACCGTCCTGCTTTTTGCTACCCTTCTGTTGGGGTGCCAAGTGTACCAAAGTTTGGGACAGACTTGAGAGAAAAGTCAAGGGGCCTTTTTGTTAACAGTGGATTTGACAGTGTGAAAGACTACAGTGATATAAAACTTTACTGTTGAAGGAGTTCCTATTCCTGTCTCCTCTGATCAGATCTTTCATACTAAAAAAACTGAGATGAAATCACAGTCACATGTCTGTATGTTTCTGCTCAGACTCTTGTGGCAGCGAACGGGGACCCCGATCCGGTGGACATCATCTCACTGACGAAGGGCTGGTTGAGTCGCGTGTGCGAGCTTCTGGAAGCGCAGCCTGGAAAGATCCGTGAGGGCGAGTTGGCTGCGTTTTTGTCCTACGCCATCGCCTACCCTCAGAACTTCCTCCCTGTGATCGACAGCTACAGTGTCGGCTGGTAAATATTGATGTGATGACATGTGGCTGCTTTAAGGTAGAGCTAAACCAAGAAAAAGGACGGGGTCTTCTAGAAAATATTGCAATAAAAAGGTTGATTTCTGTAGAAACCTTTTTCTGCTTTGGTTGTATTATAGGTCATTTAAAGGTCCAATCTGTAGGTTTTTAGTGACCGAAATGATAAAGCAATCTTACTATATGATCAGACATTAAGGCAACATGCTATGTTGAAGTGCTGGCTTCTCTGACAACAATGCAGCAGCCAGTATGTCCTCCTTCTAACTTTAGATTCTGGTCCTGAATGATCTGGATTTGTTTGGACCAGAGAAGGTAGGCGGTTTAAAGTCACCCCAAACACGGCCGTTTTGGACGCCCCTCGGTTTGCCAGATATGAGAGCAGTTATCAGGTCAAACCAACAGGTGTTGCAGTGATGGAAGCGGGCAAGAGAACTGGTTCAGATAGAAGTGATTGTACCCGACCTAAAAAGCCTCTGCATGTTTCTAATATCTCCATGAGCAGAAACGTGCTCAAACTAGGATCAATATTGGAGATGCTTTTGAAAAATGGAGAGAGGTTAGAACGCAGAAAGATTTACAGACCGATTCAGAGCTGGATAAACACTGAAGCTTCAGTGTCCACCACATGGCAACCTGTGTGAACATCGACTCTAGAGAGGATGGGGCGGGAGGAGACAGCTCTCCACAATGTTTTGAATTTGGACTGCAGTACCCATTTTAAACACTAGGTGTCAGAGTTACATATTGCCCCTTTAGTAAATTCAGGGCATTGACTTCAGGAGTGTGTCAATGCTGTGGTATTGATTCCAGGTCCGAGTACTTTGTTGTCTAAAATCTTTTCAATAATTCATCTGTTTAGAATCATTTGTAAAATACTTGAGAATCATCATTTTGTAGGTGATCTACTGACTCATCCCGGTGTCTGTGTCTCATCTCAGCAGTGGTCTATTGAACTTCTGTGCCGTGGGCTTGGCTCTGTGTGAGCTGGGCTACCAGCCTGTCGGCGTTCGTCTGGACAGCGGCGACCTCTGCAGGCAGTCGGTGGATGTCCGTCGTGGCTTCAGACTCTGCAGCGAGCAGTGAGTGAGGTGCCATGCTGTGTGTGTGTGTGTGTGTGTGTGTGTGTGTGTGTGTGTGTGTGTGTGTGTGTGTGTGTGTGTGTGTGTGTGTGTGTGTGTGTGTGTGTGTGTGTGTGTGTGTGTGTGTGTGTGTGTGTGTGTGTGTGTGTGTGTGTGTGTGTGTGTGTGTGTGTGTGTGTGTGTGTGTGTGTGTGTGTGTGTGTGTGTGTGTGTGTGTGTGTGTGTGTGTGTGTGCATCACTTAGAGAATGAGAATGAGAATATATCACACTCCTCATGACGACTGATTTTATATTTGTTCACTCTGAATCTTTTTTTTTCTTCATCTTTGCAGTTTCTCAATCCCCGCCTTTGATTCACTCACCATCGTTGGGACCAATAACATCTCAGAGGAAAGCATGGCTGAGCTCAACAAGAAGGTGAATTCACTGAACATGACCAATAGTTTGGATAAACCAAGCGGCAACCAATTTAATGAACGATAGTATCAAAATGTACCCACAGTTTTTAAAAAACGACTGATCTTCAATTGAACTTTAAATTGACTTTTTCACTTTTGTGAAAAAAGTGACAATTCACTTTTTAAATTGCACTAAAGGTCAGCAACGTTTCATAACCAAAATTTTGCAACTAGGACGGTGTCAACGTATTTGTCCAATTAAGACAGAGTTCAGGAGTTTGTGTGCATCTTTTGGTAAATAAAAACATGACATCACCCAATATGTGGACTTATATTTAAACAGGTATGGATCTGGTTTGATCTTGACTTGTATCAAATCTAAATTTAAGACGCTTTCAATAGACAGCTCTACTCTTGGTCGATGTTGTGTGCCCTCAAAGCGTTTACCTCTGATTGTTCTGTATGTGATCATTTCAGGAGAATGAGATCAGCACGGTCGGTGTTGGAACACATTTAGTCACCTGCACCAAACAGCCCTCACTGGGATGTGTGTATAAGGTAAAGTGTTCAATGCAGATCTCAAACTTATGTCTTCTACCAGTTATTTTTCAACATTTTCATGGAGAACATTTGTCTCTGTGACACAGCTGGTGGAGGTGAGGGGGAATCCCAGGATGAAGATCAGCGAGGACCCAGAGAAAAGCACCGTCCCGGGGAGGAAAGCTGTCTACAGGCTCATAGACGCTGAGGGTGAGAATCCATCTTTATCCCCTACTGCAAACCAGGTCGACACACAAATTGTTCTTGCTTTGTTGTTTCATTATTTTAAACTGCATAAAGAGGGGATTTTATCCACCTGTGACAGCACCGATGTGGCTCTGAACCCTTCTTCTGAAGCCAATCAGCTGTTGTCGTCTGTGTTTTTTTTTTGGAATCAGAAGTGACTTGAGCTGGATCAAAAGGAGGAGATGCAGAATTGTCACTATCCTTGCAGGTTGTTGTGCTAGCGACATGCCAAACAAAGGAAGATGGATAGATTTTTTTTTTTCATTTGCCATGGTCATCACAATCATAAGAATAAGATCGCGGATACAAGAGGCCGAAATGAGTTTCCTCCAGAGGGTGTCTGGGCTCAGCCTGAGAGAGAGGGTGAGGAGCTCGGAGTAGAGCCGCTGCTCCTTCACATTGAAAGGAGCCAGTTGAGATGGTTTGGGCATCTGTTAAGGATGCCTCCTGGACGCCTCCCTTTGGAGGTTTTCCAGGCATGCCAAACTGGGATGAAGGAGACCCCGGTGCAGACCCAGAATACGCTGGAGGGATTTATTATCCCGTCTGGCCTGGGAACACTTGGGATCCCCAAGGAGGAGCTGGAAAAAAGTTGCTGGGGAGAGGAAAGTCCAGGTTGACTTACTGCGCCTGCTGCCACAACCTCGGATATACGAGGAAAATCGATGGATGGATGACAATCACATTGGACGAAGCGGATGTGTTGTTCAAGTGTTTCAGCACACTTGCTAATTCTCAACACTTGTCCACAGGAGGCTTTTGAGAGAAAAAGTTAAGGAATGTAAAACATGTTTTTCTTTTCTTCCCTACAGGCCATCCGTTCCTGGACCTGGTGAGTCTGGCTGTGGAGTCTCCTCCAGAGGCTGGAGTTCCTCTGAGCTGTTACCCTCTGGCCTGTGATAAGTCCTCCGTCTCAGTCACTCCAGCTCAGGTCACGTGTCTGCGTCAGGAGGCGTACTCAAAGGGACAGGTGAGGATGGATCATGACTGTTCAAACATAAAGACTCATTTTGACACCTTTTCCTTGACATCATCCATCCATTATATATGCCTTCCTGATCCATCACAACCATAAATGTGGTTTAACATCCAAACAAAGTCTAAAAAGTCTAGAAATAGCCGTCAAGTCTTGATAAAGTGTACATCTTCTGGACCTGATAAATGAGATGGGGAGAACATGTGCATTAAGTCTTCAGTTGTATTCAGAGTTTCTCTTTCTCTAGTTTTATACCTGTAACAACGTCTGAAAACAGCAGCTTCAAGGGTTTTGAGTGGGGGTGTTTTGATGGTATTGTGGGAAATGTAGTAAATATGCACATTTGAAGAGCTGCATCTTGTTGAGAGATAAAATGTGAAAGGGTTACTTTGCTTTTTTGGAGGGTATAAGAGGGCATCGCGAAGGTACTGGATTGCATTTATAAGTGAAGTGTATCCAGCGAGCATGATCTAAAATACCTAATGACAACTTTTATTTGAATTTTAGCCAAAAAAACATTTCATGGAGCCTAACAAATCATTAAGAATAACACTTGATGAGACTGCCGAAGCAACAGAGTCCACTACACGAAGTTATAATGAGAATATTTGCCTTTATATCAATGCTATGTGTAATCCAGTGGAATGACAACATCCACAAAAGAGTGGAAAACAACATACTGACGAACAGAAAACAGAATGCAGCCATTTAATTACGTGCACGGAGATCGTAGTGGTCGCGTGCAGACACTTTAGGCAGTCACTGTATATAAACATCACTCGGATCTCATTGGCTTGAATTGAAATCTCCGGAGTCTATGCTGCTGCATTCAGACATCAGCTCACTCAGACTTTCTGCAGATAAAATACTAGAGGTCTGGCCGGAGAAACTCTGGGTAATGTCTGCGCGAAAAATGCGGCTGTTTGCGTTCACACATAGCCTAAAGTCCCTCCGGGTAGCCAAATCTCCGGAGTTTTTCAGGAGATTTCCGTATGTGTGAAAAGGGTTCACTTTAAGGCATTGCACTCTTCAAATCAAGACAATACTGTTGGAGTTTAACATTTCCTAATGTGGCTCCCTCCCTTTCTAGGTCACACACCCTCCGTGCAGTGCTGCAGAAACTAGAGCAAAGGTCCAGAGCTCCCTCCAGACTCTGCACCCTCGACACAAGAAGCTGCAGAAGCCCGACTCTTACACAGTGAGTTTCACTCCCACAAGCACAAAACCTGCATCCTAAAAAACCCGAACTCCATACAGCTTCATTACACCAGCTGCACTTTTGTAACGTTATGTGAGATTTTATTTGTCTCTTCTTTCCCAACAGGTGGCGCTATCAGAGCAGCTACACAACCTGGTCACAGAGATTCGAAGAGGAAGTACCAACAACAGCAACTTTCTCTTAGCCAACTAAACATCATTCTACAAAGCTGTTTCTCTTTTTAACTTGAACCTTTTCCAAAGTGCCTCAAACACAAAGTCTGTTTGTAGTAATAACAGTGTTAACAGTCTCCGTCCCACCATCCTGTATCTGGTGTTCAGAGCTAATGTCCATACATGAAGAGGGTTTAAAAACACAGAAATCTACAAGGAACCCAGTGGGGACACTCAAGAGAAAACACCTTTTCCTAACCTCATCATCATGGACTTCATTCTGCTGGAAACAGTTACGCTCGCTATATCATCGATGTGGACATCTAAAGAAGTTATTAAATGGAACTGACCTTGTTTGTTTTCTCTACTTTTGTTTGTTCTGAGTGATTGAGAAAAACACGAGAATTTTAAACTGCTAATTATCTGTAACTGTAGTTTTAAGGGTCACATATTGTGCAGAATACACTTCACCATGTTTCTGTAACACTAATGTGTCTCTAGTCTGTCTACAAACCCCCCAATGATGAGAAAAGTCCATCCTCTCCGTCTTTTGCCTGCTCCGCTTTTCAGAAAATGTGTGCTCAAACAGGCCGTTTGGAGATTTTCCCTTCATGACATCACAAAGGGCAGTAGCCCCTCCCCCAGGTGGGTGACACTCTCACAGCTAGGTGTTTGTTCTGCTCTCTGAGTTTGCCTTCTCACCGTAAACAATAGGACATGGAGCGAGAAAGACTGAGTACACCCAAGGCCTTCCAGAGAGGGGGCGTGGTCAGACACAGCTTATTTACATTTAAAGCTACAGACACAGAAACAGCCTGTTCTAAGCAGGGCTGAAATAGAGGGGTTTATAGGCATGATCAAATACAGGATCAGAGTGGATTTAGAACAAGAAACTTCACACATGTTTTAGGGAGCTCGGAGATGTTTTTACACTGGTTGAAGAGGAGGAGGTTATGTGACCTTTAATACTCTAACGTATACTAACAACAATCTAACCATAAGAACGTCATGATTGTAAATGCTGTAAACAAAAGGTTAACACCACTGTCGACAGGAAAAGGTAACTCTTGAGCTTGGAGAGCGATTGTTTTCCAAATAAAATTTAATAAACATGTTAATTAGACTGTTAGTGTTTTTTCTTTTAAAGGTTTATTTTTGGGCTTTTTTGTGTCTTTAGAAAGTCTGACAGACATCACGAGCAAATGGAAAGCACTCCCTTTGACAAATGCTAAAGGATACTCCTATTACTAAGTAGACCTTTGAGTAATAATTGATCACTAATATGAATCATTGCTGCCACTATTCATTCACCAGGTGTGACCTTCTTTTCCACAAATAAATATCAGTGTCTTTGAATACGTCTATCCCCAACTCCCACACTGGTGTCACATGATGTGCTGCATTACTAGTTTATTGCTGTTCCAGGTTCATTTAGTGTAATTAAAGGACTCCTTCATGGCACATATTTCATATTACAAACGCCTACCTGGCAGTGCAAAGTTCTCCTGTGTGTGATATTTTATATTTAGACTAAATAGTGACATGAGAAAGTATATTTCTCCTCTCTCCTCTTGCCTCTACTTTTCTGCTGCAGGACATGTGTGAAGTGCTTCCTCAGCGTCTGATTGGCTGCCTGCTGACCAGTGGTAGCGGTGGTGGTTGTAGTAAGGCACACATATGGAGCCGATTAGATGCGGAGGGGCTGTGATGTCATCGGTATCTCTCTGAGGCGGTCGGCCCTGGAGGTGAATCTCACACTCTGAGCCTTCAGCTGATTTGTTTTCCATTTCATAGCCTCCGAGCAGAAGTGAAGTTCTGCTTGTGCACAAAACAAGCATTGAGCATTAACGCAATAAATGTGTTATCTAGCCTATATCTCTCTCTACAGAGTGAAGATAGATTTAAGAAAGATATCCGCAGACGTATTGGTTTTTGGATTTTCTTCTCTCAAATTTCAATATCGGCCCCAAAAATCTCTTATCGGTCGGGCCCTGTAGTCTATATTGTTTAAAATGTTTATTGACTGTATTATAGGCTTTGATGGCTGAATAAAGAATACTCACTCACTCACGACTTTAAAAGTTTTGTTTTTTGTCAGGAAACTAAAAAAAAAAAAACGAATCCTTCCAGGAGAGGAAGAAACAAAGCAGCAGCAAATCCCTGCTGCTTGAATGAAGGATTTACTGCTGCAGGTGACATGCCAGTGACCTCTGCTACCTGAACCCCACTTGACCTCTGGACCCGAATCATCACCCGCAGAGTTAAAGGTCAGTTTCTGTTTCTGCTTTGGAGAAAGAGAAAAAACAATCTCATCTTCTCTCGTCGGCTGCAGCTCCTCCTGGAGACCCGCGGAGGTCGCTCTGCTCTCCGCCTCCTCTCCTTGTCTGCCTCTCTCCTCTGCTCCTACCTCTCTCTCTCTCTCTCTCTCTCTCTCTCTCTCTCCACCCTCCTCATCCTCCCTCAGATACTACAGCTCAGAGAGGAAGAAAAAAAAAAATCTTATCAAGCTTTTCCGGTCTGCTAGCCTTAATTTCCTCTCAAGACCTCTGGCGTTGGAGCTGAGGGGTGACGCGCAGGCACACAGAGAGAGAGAGAGAGAGAGAGAGAGAGAGGGAGAGGGAGGGAGACGGGGGAGATCCGGGGCGAGGAGCTGTTGAGGAGAAACTGGGGCAGTCTCCACCACAACCCCGCACGCCTCTGTACGGATTATAATGCATCCTGTTAGTGGTGTAATGTGCTCGGGGAGGAGGAGGAGGAGGAGAGGGAGGAGGAGTGTGTGACCGGAGAGCGAGAATGGTTTCGGCGGATGGGAGCGCACACAGTTCTCGCCGGTTCTCCGTGCTCCACCGTCTCCGTGAATCCGCCACAGAATACCTGCCCTCTTCTCCGCCACCCTGCTGCGCCCACCTCCGGGTACTGTTAGTCCCAACTTGTCATTACATAACCCTGCGTCTTTAGCCGTTTTCACATTTCTCCAAAAGCTTTGCGGAGTCGTCCAAGCCGGGTTGCCTTTGCTGTCGTGGACGAGCGGGAGGGTGGAAACCTGAGTCCAGCGGTGATGAGCGCTCAACTCCGGGTGGATTTCGCATGGTGTGCTGCCAGAAGCATCTGGAAAGGATAACACAGGGATCCACTCCCCCTCCGGAGGACCAGAGGATAATCCACATCTCAGATCTTTCAGTGTTTCAGCTCTGAGAGGTGTCTTCTTGCTCGTGTTTTAATGTGGATTTGGTTTGATCATACTGGCACTTAAAACCTTAACTTTGCCAAGAGTGGCACAGTTTAAGATTTTTTCAACTTTGGACAGGTTGGATTACTGGTGCGTTCAGTAAGTGACAACAGGACAAGCAGACAAACCCAGAAACCAGGACAGATTCCCTCACGGCGTCCTCGTAGCTATGCAGTGAAGATGTGTGCAGCCAGGTTCAGTGGCTGCATCAATGGCTGTGCTGAAGACGCCACTGGTGGTGCCTTGGGGGCTGCTGGTCCTGTCACAGCCTCCAGGATGCTGGACTGGACAGAGGCCGGTCCCCGCATCCTCCACAGCCTGGAGATGGGGACGGTGATGACCGTCTTCTATCAGAAGAAGTCTCAGAAGCCCGAGAGGAGAACCTTCCAGATCAGGCAGGACATGCGGCAGATAGTGTGGAGCCGAAACCCGGACAAGATAGAAGGAGAGGGTGAGTTCAGACCGATATCTGAGTGGGCATGCATGCACAGTGCTCTAAACACACAGTTCACATTTCTATTTAGAGATAGGGAAATCCTGATCTTTGAATCTGAGGGTCAGTGAACCAACTAAAAGTCTGCAACAGCTGCATATCAAACTGAGGCTACAAAATATTCAAATACACCAACTTTAATACAACGTTTTCAATCAGAACAGCAGCCTGTGTCAGTTGCATGTATAGCTTTGTATAATTTGTGTTTGCATGGTATGTTTTTAAGTATTTAATTACTGTCTGTGCAGAGGATTGATAGTGGATCTGTGGTGGCAGGAAGCATTAGACAGAAAGTGAAATAAATACGTAAGTTACCCTTTTGAACTTGACAATTCTGCTTTATGGCAAAATGATTAGAAGTAGTTGTAAAAGTGTCACAAGGAGACCCAAGACAATCATTAAAAGAAAATCCAATGACCAAAAAGAAACCTCTGGAAGACCCGGATTGACCCTCAGCAGACGGATAAAAAAGCAACCTCAAAAAGTAGAGGTAGTGAAAAAAAATGGATTTATGTAAAAATCGAGATTCTTATTTTAAATAGATTCACAACTTCCAAAAATCTTATTTTTTTTGGCTAATCAGTCACTCCCTGCTAAGAGCTTAGGAAAGGTCTTTAGCAAATGGAGCACAGCAAGAAATTCAGCCAGTCTCACAGATGACTGGAGTAGATCCTGAAGTATTTACTAATTCATAAATAGACTCATGAATCGTGAATCAAGAATCGTTTTTGAATCGAAAATAGATTCTGAATCGAATCGTGATCCCAAGAATCAAAATCGAATCGAATCATGAGACACCCAAAGATTCCCCCCCCCCCAAAAAAAGAGACATTAACAAACCTGGAGGTGACACAACTGCTACACAGGGATGCAAAACAGCAACCGCTAATACAAGTCAACATCAGAGACACGAAATCACTGCACACGGATATAAAGGGACTGCTGCAGACACACGAAGGAATCTAAAAGATGCAGCAACAACCAGAGACAAAAAAAAGAGTGCAAAACAAACAATACAATACGATGCAAAATAAGTTAAAAGCAGTGCAATGAAGAGCAAGAATGTACTACAAGGTTACACAAGGAACACAAATACATCGATTGACTGCAAAGAAACAGAGACACAAACAGGCTGTTACTGATCTCAGGATACTTCAGAAGAGAAAGTGAGGAGGAAAGAGAGAAAAAATAAACTCAGATTGAGTGCGGGTCAGATGTTCTGTGTCAGAAGATTCTGAAATGACAGCTGAGTCTAAAGTTTCTGACAACATGCTGACAAATACAGAAAGTCAACACCAGGGACACTTTCTTTTTCTTCTTCTGTGCGTGTGCGTGTGCGTGTGTGTGTGCGTGTGTGTGTGTGTGTTATCATCATTAGATCGTCTGCTGTATGGTTAAGTCGTGGTAACCGCACAGAGATGTTAAAGGAATATCTGGTGACCCAATTTTAGAAATGTTTGTGTTAAAAATAGCTCTAAAATAACTTTCTACTGAATTCTCCAACTTAAAACGAGAGCACGATCAGTAAATCTGTTGGCCAACATAAACCTATCACTGATAAATCTGTATGAGCGTTTTTTTTTTAACCTCTTCAGGTCACAGAATGCAGAAAACAGTGCGTGGGCTGATTTAGAAATGGCATCATGATTTAGTTCTTCCAGTAGAGTAGGCTGTGGCTTCAGCGATTATGTTGCTCTCACACTCTGCAGCACGTGTAGCAGAGCGTCACAGCTCAGCAGACCATCAGCACGGTTTGATTCTGTGATCAGAGCTGCGTCCAACCGTCTGCTCCAGAGAGAAAGTAAAACTCCGATGTGATAGACCAACGACAACCAAATACAAACACACCTGTGTATTAAGAGAGAACAGGGCTGCAGCAGGGCAGCTTCAAGTTTCATTTTGCTCAAACAGACTTCTCTGTGAAAGGAGCTTTCTACCTGATCACTTGAAGCTTACTGCAAACATCAGCACTTTTAAAAGAGCCACCAAACCCCGGTGTTAAGAGCGGTCGGGAAGAAAACGCGCACTCTGATTTTGATCACGATGAGCCATTTATTTAGAGCAGCACATACATTCCTTAACTCAAAACAAAAAGTCTCCGAAAAAGCGGTGCGGTTGAAAAATTGTTTGCCCTTCCACTCTCACATCCTGTCTCCACACCTGAGCTAAATTAAAGGGCTCTGCCACAACTTCAGATTACGTCACACATTCAGATGTCAGACAATCGGTTAATCGGCGGAGAATAATAAACAATTTCATACGCACCTATATAGTCGAGATTCATAACCAAAGAATGCAAAATGTATAAACATGAAAATGAATATGAGTAAACATACAAAATGGCTTCAACACCCGGTTAGTTCAGCAACAGTCTGCACTCATGTTGAATTGTTTGTAGCTCTGTCACAGATAAATGTGTCTCATTGTGTTTTTCTGTGCCGAGTTTACACATTCTGTTTGAACTGTTTTAATCTTTTGTTTACACAAAGCGCTTTTAGGGACGAGTGTTGCAAAGTAACATCCACTATAAACACTTTGATACATAGCAGGTTGACTGACTGATTGACTGACTGACTGACTGACTGATACATGCACATAGCAGGTTGTCATTGAAATGAAATGGAGCCCACAGTGGCTGACTGACTGGTTGACTGGTTGACTGGCTGGCTGGCTGACTGACTGACTGACTGGCTGGCTGGCTGACTGGCTGTCTGACTGGCTGACTGACTGACTGGCTGTCTAACTGACTGACTGACTGACTGACTGACTGACTGACTGGCTCTCTGTCTGTCTGACTGACTGACTGACTGACTGATTGACTGACTGACTGACTGACTGACTGGCTGACTGGCTCTCTGTCTGTCTGACTGGCTCTCTGACTGACTGACTGACTGACTGGCTGACTGGCTGTCTGACTGACTGGCTGACTGGCTGGCTGACTGGCTCCAGGCTTTTGTATAGATAGGTGAGTCAAAGTGTTTCACCTGAACCAGCGGCCTGTTGGAGCACAGCTCAGCCTGTCTGGGTGTGGAGGCTATTGTCTGCGTTCTGGATTTTGTGGCCTGGGGGAGGATTTGTTACAGTGTCTGTTAGCACCAGGAGAACTTATGGCATTCACAACTGGCACGATAGGGTTTCCTTCTGTCTGCCATGTGTTATTCTAACTCTCAGGCTTTATGGTAGCTTGCAGTTAAAAAATGGAAATAGGTTTACTGAGGAGTCTGGTGGCTGAAGTTGATTCTCTTTGCTGTATCTCAAAAGAAAGACAGGAAAGACAGGGACACCACTGGACAAACACCTAAAACCATGTAGTTGAGAAATGCATTCATCATATCCATTCAAAATGCAGCAGTTTAATCACCTGCTTGGAGATCACAACGGTCAGACAGACAGTCTACTGTCATGCAGCGATCACAGGGAATAAACGTCACCACCCCCTCCCACGTGCTCCAGGTGAATTCTCCTGATTATAACCTGCTGTGTTCTCTCATCTGCTCATTCGGACTTCATGTGGGAAATATACTAGGAGGGCCGGCAGGAGAAACTCCGGATAAAGTCAGAGTGAAAACTCCAGCTGTTTGCTTTCACACACGCAGCTTAAATTGAAAATCTCAGGAGTTCACTTTAAGCGTGAACAAGGCTTCAATCTGTTTTTTTCAGAGTTGAAGTAGCTGCAGACAATTGTTGTGTTTGAATGGCGATTTTGCATTTCTGTATCTGTAGCGTTTTTTTAACTTTGCTGCACGTTTTTAGAAGGTTTGTTGTTTTTATTGTGGACAAAGAATGAAAAAAAAAAAAACTCTTTTGATGCGCACGAGAAACTAAGCCATTCTCATGCAGAAATGTCTGATCTCATAATAAAGTATCTCCAGCTCACTGAAAAGAACAAAAGACGACTTACCTGTAGTTCATCCTATGAAACAGGATGGAAGAAACACTCAGAGGGACAAACTCTGGCGCATGCAATACTTTCTATATATCACAAGAAACTTTCTCTTGCGTCATTTCTGTGCGTGCAATGTCTTCTCGTTAGCATCAGAACCTTTCTCGTGTTTCTGTTCCGCACAAGATAGTAAACACCTGACACTTCATTTCTAATCTGTTTTCTGCCCTTGTCCCGGTAGTCGCTCTGTTGAACCGCAATGCCTCGTGGTGTGACTTTTGCAGTAGCAGCTTGTATCTGTTATTCCAGTGCTTTTTATTTGCACATGTGCAAGCTGTTTTTGTGTTTGCAGGGAGCTCCTTGATTTCCACCTGGTTTTCTGTCTGTGGACAAGAAAAAGTGTTTCTATAGTTGCAGCACAGTTTAGCAGTTGTTAAAGACATGTGCAGATGTTTTCTTCATTTCCTTGTGTCCTTTCATATACATATTTCTTCAAGGTTGAAGCTCTAGCCCCAGTACAGTCTTCTCCCTCCCCCCCCCAGTCATTCTACGACGGCTGAGTGACTAATGGCCGCTGCACACATGTAGGAGTTGTTTCTTGCTCAGGGTGCCTTGTCAATTATTTATCCATAATCATAAACTGCATGTGCTAATCCAAGCTGAGTCTGAGCGTGCACGGAAAACCACGGAGAACTCCTACACCGCTCAATCAGACCATATCTCCAGAATCCCACACACTGATGAAAACCTCTCCTTTCATACAAACACATACGCTTTCATAAGCCACAAACGGCCCTCTACAAACAGCCTCCCACTGGACAAACCAACCAGCACATTCCAGGAACTCAGCGGGTCTCTCCTTCACTTTATCTCCCGCCGCTCTATCTCTCAGCTACCCGCTCTTTTCCCTCCTCCTCCTGCCTCTCGTCTCCTTTTCCCTCCTCCTCCTCCTCCTCCTCCTGCCTCTCGTCTCCTTTTCCCTCCTCCTCCTCCTCCTCCTCCTCCTCCTCCTGCCTCTCGTCTCCTTTTCCCTCCTCCTCCTCCTCCTGCCTCTCGTCTCCTTTTCCCTCCTTCAGCTGTCCTTTCCCGATCTCTCTCCCCCCCCCCACGCACCCATCTTCACATGCTTCTCCTTTTTCGCTTTTTCCCTGACCCCCCAGCTTCACTTTCTCCGTCTGTTTTCTTTCACTTTCTTTTGGAGTTTCGAGGTCATTCATCTGATGCTTTTTGTTCTCAGAAATCTAGCTCCTATTTATCGAAATGACCCCTTTACTCTGCCTCCCCTCACCTCCCGTCTCTCCTGCCTTTCCTTCCTTTGTTTTGGTTGCATGATACTTTTTTTCTAATGTTTGTTTTGAAATTAAGTTTCTCCCCTAACACACACACACGCACGCACACACACACACACACACACACACACACACACACACACACACACACACACACACACACTTGGAATCAGTGTTTGTCTTTGAGATGAGCGCTTTGGAAAACAGTGTAGGTATTAAACCCTGAGGCACAGGAAGTGCGGGGTTATCAGGGAGTGTCTCCCTTCCTGTCTCTGATTGAAGGACTGGCTGGTTGCAGGAAAACAAAAACTCCAGCATCTTCTGCAGGAAGCTCGAAACATGGACCCCAAATGAGACGTGATGCCTGAGACATTAAGGGTGGTTTGCTCCAATAAGGAGCATTTGGGTAAACCACAGTGTGGTGTAACTTGGCTGTAAGAAAGAAAACATCTAATTTTAGAATAACTCGTGTTGCAAACGTTTGAAAGAAACCCGCGTTGTGCATGGCAGGATTTTAACTCATGTTTAACCCCATGTAGTGAAGTATTCAGTCACTGTAGATTAATTATTTAATTATTCAGTCATCACACTTAAACTGTCTTTTATTCATTTACTGACCAACAATTTTTATTTACATCTACCCCCTATCTTTCAGCTACTTTTCTAGTCTTTTCATTTAGCACAGATATATTTTTGTAGGCACATAGCTACGGAAATATTTTTATATGTGAGCAGATAATAGAAATGCTGCTGTATGAGATTGCTGCCAACAAAGTTCATCCAGCCATCCATCCATCCATTCCTCCATCCATTCCTCTATCCACCCATTCAATCCTTCATCCATTCCTCCATCCATCCATCCCTTTCTCCATCATCTATTCATACATGCATCCATTCCTCCATTCATTCCTCTATCAACCCATTCAATCCTCCATCCATACATCTATCCACCCAACCACCCATTCCTCCATCCATCCATCCCTTTCTCCATCATCCATTCATCCATCCATCCATTTCTCCATCTAATGTTGCTCAGTTGCTCTTATGTTGTAATAATTAAATCAGCAATCGTTTGCTAAATTCCTTCTCCACTTTTAGCTCTTCACTTTGATTACAAATGCATCAAATGGTATCGCTGATTCATTTTAAGAGCAACCACTGTCCTGACCTTAAGGTATAAAACTTTATACTTTACTATGCTTTACTTTGAATACTCCTACAGACAATAAATGTAAACCTATACAGGTCCTTAAAGTTAAACCGCCTCTAATTCATGTAAACCCTTAACCCTCGTTCATGTTACCGTCCATCAGACTCTGGATCGACTTAAAAGCAACTTTATCATCAGCATCCCATCTTTCTTTAGATTCATGAAATGTATGACGTGCATTCTCGTTGATTATTCGCTCCTGTCTTTCATTGTTTGCTCCCTTGAGTTTTATAATCACCATGTAGACTTCTGCCATCTGGTATAGGGAGTGATGTCACCAGCAGCTGTACCAGGAACAGTTTGTTTCACTGGAGCTGCACTGCAATTATCAACGGCTGGTGGTTTCAGGTCAGCAGTGCACACAGCTCGCGGTGCGTTCAGGAACTCTGAAACCAGCCTGAGCAATGCCCGTCCAGCACTGGGAACAGCTTCTCTTATGATGCACCGTCCTTTAATGAACACTTCAAAGTATGTTTTATTTTTCTGCTTCATTTCTATTGGACTGTTGAAAGTATCGGACACTCTGATGTATCTCCAGTTGGCACACTGCACTTTTCTTCTCCACTCTCTGTCCTGCTGCTTTCATCAACGTTTACATCAGTGTAGTTTTTCAAAGAAAAGTGTGTGTTCGTCTTTATCAAAATCCTGTTTACAGCCTGGACAAGGATCTGAGGCCGCAGTGGGAGGACTGGTGCTGCGGATTTGTGTGTGTGTGTTCTCTCCTTATCTATCACTGTGTGTGTTGAGTGAACCAGAATAGTGTGTGTGTTAACGCAGTCCCAGTGAGCGGAGTGTGACGTTAAGCGAGCAGAGCTGAGCATGTGTTTGCCTCATTGTCCAACGTCCAGACTAAATGGCAGGAAGTAATAAAGGGAAAGAGCAGAGGAAAACAAATACCAGCTTCTGCCATATTTTTATTAATAGTATGGGAGGAAAATGAGTCAACTCCTACTGTAAATGACTCTGTACCAACAGAACCAAAAATCTTTATTGGAGGTAGTTTACAGCGGAAATACGTATGTGAGCAGTCAGGTAGGGCTGAGCAATCAATCAAGTTTTAGTTTAAAGTAGAATTTTGTCTTCTAGCGATCATGAAAAACAAGACGACCTGTGCTGCTGTGTTACGCTCGTTTTCATCACAGGTTTTGTCATGTGTGATAAATGTTTCCAAGTGTTCGTTGTTAAATTTGGCCACATGAAATCTACAATTCTACAATTCATTTATCAGATCATTTTATCCAAAGCGACGTACATCAGAGAGTAAGAACAACACGAGCAAAGATCTAGAGAGGAGGCGAGAACGTCAGGAAGTTCAAACAAACAGCTTTAAGTCTGATCAGACGCACAGGTGCTGTCAGGAAGTGACCAGGCAGAGGCAACAATGACAGCTGTTCTTGAGAGCTCTAATCAGCATCAAAACCATCCTCAATATAATCATCTTCAAACAAAACATCATCATCATCGTCATTAAGGTCATAGGTAAAGAGCTGGGTCTTTAGCTTTTTTTGACCTTTGCCTGATAGATTAATGGTCTCGATGATTGGTTTCAGGTCGTCTTCGTCAAAGCATGATGTTTGTTTTAGTATCAATGGTCCCACCTAAAAGATAAATTAAAACATGGATACTCGAGGCTGTCTTCATTGAGGACAGAAGTTATCGTGCTGTGTCTGCAGAGAGTTTCCTTTTCAAACTGAAAACTGAGGTCATCTGTGGGTAAGAATTCTTCTGCTCTAGCTCTTTCCAGCACCCCCACCCCCCCCCCCCCCCCCCCCCCCCAAGCACAGTATGGACACATTTCCATCTGAGCGTAATTGACCTCTCCATTAATCTCATGCCAAACGTGCTCCCTGTCATCTCCTCACGCAGGACGCTAAGATAAAAACCACATTTCTGAAACTCCTGGGCGGTTTGATTCAGGTTTATATATAACCTGCTGAGGTTTGTTTTGGCCCGATAAAGACAGGAATGAGTCTGGAGCGAACTTTATTCTGCGTCCTCTGTTGTCCACCTGTTGGGCAGATAACAGTCCTGATAGTCTCTCTCTTTAGCCTACTGTAGCTCTGTTTTCATTTGACCAAAGTTTCTCTGTGGTTGAATGTTGAATGGTTGAAAGAGTGACTTTCATGTAAGTGTGTGTGTATGTGTGTGTGTGTGTGTGTGTGTGTCTTATAGAATACCTGTGTTTGGCATCCATGAGGTATGTTTATGTGTGTTTGCACAAGACATCTGCCATGTCAATAAGCCGGGCTTTTCTCTGTGGGTGTGTCGACTGCTGCAAGTGTGGAGGCAGAGTCCAGAGTTTACATCATCCTCTGTGGTCTGCCGGCCCGCTCTCAGCCACGCTGTTAACCCTACTGCTGCAACAACTGTGACTCTGTGACTCTGTACACGGATCACTTTTTAAAAGTGAGAAATATGTGGACAAAGGAAGTGTAGGTTTTAGAGTTTTATCTTTTGGCTTTTTGTGCCTTTAATGTAGAGACAGGACAGTGGAGAGAGTGTGTGGCTCAGTTGGTGGAGTCGGTCGTCTCTCAACCGGGTGGTCTTGGGTTTGATCCCCAGCTCCTGCAGCTACATGTCCAATGTGTCCTTGAGCAAGACACTTAGACCCTAACCCTTTATCAGCAGCGTATTAATGTGTGTGAATGGACTCTTTACTCAGCATCCTCTGCCATCAGTGTGTGAATGTGTATGTGTGACCTGCAGTGTAAATGCACTTTGAGTAGACAGAAAACTAGAAAAGTGCTAAACAAGCTGAAGTCCATTTGTCATGTAGGAAATCTTTCTCTTTAATGTGAAGCAAATGTTAGAAAGAGAGACTGTCTACTCGACCGCTGCTTCCAGAAACCTCTGCAGGATTTTCAAGCATCCTGCCACCGACAGCTGAAATGTTTGTGTGTCTGTTTTTGGGCTCTCTGAAAACACACACACACACCCACACACCAAACACACACGCACACACACACACACACACACAGAACATTTGTCAAGCTTTCCGGCAGCAGATTTCTGTGTAATTGGCAGGGAAACGTACAACGTGCCAAACTGTGATTTATGGTCGTGCATATTTGTGTTCATGCAACATTATCCTTCCTTCCTCCCTCTCTCTCCTTGTCTCCCTCCCTCCCTCCTCCCCCTCTTAGTCGACATACGAGAGATCCGGGAGCTGCGGTTGGGGAAGGGCTCCAGGGATTTCGAGCGCTACCCTGAGGAGGCCCGTAAACTGGACTCCGCCCACTGCTTCATCGTGCTGTACGGTGTGGAGTTTCGCCTCAGGACGCTCAGTGTGGCTGGTCAGTGTGTGCTTACTCGATGTGGTCACATCACATCACAGCACTGTGTCTGCTCGGCCCTGTATGACTCTTTACAGTGATGTGTCCTTGCTTTATCAGATCTCCTTTCTCACTTTCAAAAGCTTGCAGGATTGGGAGTCACCAAAGTCAAACATGTGTTCTCCTTCCTCTTCCTCATGTCTCCTGTCTCTGTGTGTGCAGCCTTCAGTGAGGAGGAGGTCAACATGTGGATCTCTGGTCTTAACTGGCTCATGATCGACACTCAGCGAGCGCCCGCTCCTCAACAGACTGACAGGTGTGTGGGCTGCAGTGTGTGTGTGTGTGTGACGGTCCAATGATCCATGCATGAGTTTAGATAATGAACCAAATCAGTCAAAAATAACAACAACAACTTCCCATGAGAGCTTGAATAGAGCTCAACAGTGACCGCCCACTTTTCAGCAGCTCTTGTTCCATATGTAAATTTCCCCGTTCAAATCCTCCATTGACATTTCACAAAATCCTTATATCAAGAGATTGACGCCTGTAACCATGGCAACCAGCTACACCAATACTCATGACTGTACTACATTTGATTCGGCTCCATTTGAAAGGCAATAAAAAACTGTGAAAAAGACAAAGAGTACAAGTCTGTGTACATAACTTCCGTCCAGACTCAAGGAACTGCACATCCCACAATCCATTGCGAATGATATCTCTTCTTCTTAAATGTAATTGTAGTTGTTGTTATCGTGTTTATACTGCGGCATAACAAGGTTATTAGTACATTTTGTGTGGCTTATTCACTAGCTAGCCTGCTAGCTAAACTATCCGTCCACACTCGGCGCCGTGGGGGCGGGAAACATTGCCATGGTCACTTCACTGTGACACTCTATGGTCATGGGTAGTGTAGTTCTTGCCCCCGATATAATGTGTAATGTGTTTTTTTTTATAAACAAGTTTGATATCATACAAACTTGTGTCTCCTACAGGAGCATAAACAATCGTTTCACACAGGTAGCTCGTGGTCAGGCTACAGTGGATGGTTATGACATCATGGCTTATAATCAAATAGGCTCTGAAGAAAATTAAATCTCTTAAATTAAATAATCTCCTGGAACCATACTCAAACAATTACTTTAGTTCGAAATTAAAGATACAGTATGTAGATTCCGCCACCAGGGGGCTCTCAATCAATACAACAATGACCCCTACGAGGTCAGGAGTCATCACTGAAATTATCAGTTTGATTGGAGTCGACGTGTTCGAGTTTTCATCATATTGTGCGTTTATAAAAAAATTGCACCTCTTGTATTAACTACAGTGATGATGTCTGGTGGCTTCACTGTAAGAATAAACCTGAACGCTAAAGGGTTAGCTTCTGGACGGAGGAAAGACAAATATTTGTTTTGGGTTGGAAATGTTTACTCCAGATGAGAAGTGTGAGCGCCGCTGTGGCGTGCGTGGTGTGAGCAGGCGAACACAGCGAGGCTGTGAGGATGTGTAGAGGAGGTTTTGTTGTTGACATAATGTGAGCGCTCGATGTTTGGAAATGGTCAGAGGAAATGAAAAAGCTAATTTTGTCTGTTTATGACCGTCGTGTAAACTGTTTAAAGAGTAGATTCATCAGATGAACGGGATTTTTTTTTCACCATTTCTGAGGAATACAGAAAGGCCCCAGTTCAAACTGTTAGTATAGACTTGCCCACAGTTACTACAGGAAGTAAACATGAAGCACTGCAGCCATTCTGCATTTTAGTTTTTACATTTGATAAAGGTTTCTACCCGTGGCGGTTAACCCTGACGGTAGATATCTGACATCCTGTTACATCTGGTGCTGAGCTTCTGACCGTATCGTATCTGTATTCATGTTGGTACAAGGCGTTGTTAGAGTCCACAGAGCATTAGCTTCAGTAGCTTTATGACCTGTTAGTTATGAAAGATCTTTGTTTACTCTATTAAGCATTTAGGTTTTTATTAAACTCGGAAAGTTGTCCAGAGTTTCCTGCAGTGAATCTCAGCTGTCAGTGAGCGAGTCACTCAGTCACTTAGAGAAGAAGTGGGGTTTTTTTACGTCTTTATTTACAATTTACCGGATAAAATACTATTTTACATTACAAATACATAACATTTAGGGATTGAATAACAGAAGAAACAAAAACAGATACTAAAATGTGTAGGCGGAAACTTAAAGGAGCAATCTGTAACTCTGACACCTAGTGTTTAAAATGGGTACGCAGGTTGCCATGTGGTGGACGCTGAAGCTTCAGTGTTTATCCAGCTCTGCATCTGTCTGTAAATCTTTCTGTGTTCTAACCTCTCTCCATTTCTCAAAAGCATCTCCAATATTGATCCTAGTTTGAGCACGTTTCTGCTCGTGGAGCTTATTAGAAACATGCAGAGGATTTTTAGGTCAGGTACAATCACTTCTATCTGAACCACTTCTCTTGCCCGCTTCCATCACTGCAACACCTGTTGGTTTGACCTGATAACTGCTCTCATATCTGGCAAACTGAGGGGCGTCCAAAACGGCTGTGTGGGGGTGCCTTAAAACCGCCTTATACCTTCTCTGGTCCAAACAAATCCAGAGCATTCAGGACCAGAATCTAAAGTTAGAAGGAGGACATACTGGCTGCTGCATTGTTGTCAGAGAAGCCAGCACTTCAACATAGCATGTTTCCTTAATGTCTGATCATATAGTAAGCTCACTTTATCATTTCAGTCACTACACATCTTACTGATTGGACCTTTAAGCTTCTTATACCTACTCTTTAAGACATTCAGCTTTGGAAAAAATTAAGAGACCACTGCAAAAAATATGTTGAACTCTGATTCTACTATTTATAGGTTTGTGTTTCACTAACATATATACTTGTTTGTTAAGTGTGTGTGTCTCCAACATTTCTCCCAACTTAAAAAATAGATATATTGTATGATGTACAGTACTTATGGCAAAATTGGAAATAAAGTTGACTTTGTCTTTTGAGGTTTGGATTAGAAACAAGGCAAAAATAAGAGATACAATGACGACAAAGATTAGTTTATATTTGTTAATCACGATATTTTTGAACAATTTTAAATGGACTGCGTGAATAAGATGTTCTTTAACAATTTCTCTCCTCCACTCCTGTTTTCTGTCTCTATGTAGGTGGCTGAGGAAACAGTTTGAAGTTATGGACAGGAGCCACGAGGGCAGGTGGGTCAATCGCAACAAACACGTCAACACCCAATCGTAGCTTTTACTGCAGCCTGCGACGGATGCTTATTGGCCGGTCGGTCACAGCAGGTGGAGCGTTGAGGTGAAACCTGATCCAGATGTCATCAAAGAGCGTGTCACAGCTCCTTCAGGGATCTGGCCTGACCTTAACCTCCACAGTCTGACTCCACGTATCACACACACACTCTCTGTCTCCTCGCTGCCGTGCAGGCATTAATACGTCCAGGCTTCTGTTTGGGTGGAAGCAGCTCCAGGACAAACAGCCTGCCATCGCCTGATAAGCGGCAGGAAGTGATGCGTTGGGCTGGGAGAGGGCAGCTTCCTGTCTCCTGTGAAAATAGTAACAGTTACAGTAGCCAGACAAGGGAAGTGGGCGGAGAGACGATCAGAGCGGGCACTAACGGCGGTCATTGACCCCGAAAGATTCACTTTAAATCAAAGCACCGGCCTTGATTACTTTTCTCTTTCTACCTGCTTTCCTCGCTTCCTTCCTCGTCCTCTCACTGACGGATGATGTTTGCGTGCATGTGTTTTGTTACTCAGTAAAAGTGATTGTCCATGTGCTGTTTTTCCTGGAAGAAAGGAAAAGATGCACAAGTGAAGACATGATAAACTGGTGTGCAGATATGCTGTTTCAATGATTAAACCTCTGCAGATTTGTTTTAAAGTAGTTCAAGTTTGAAGCTATCGGATCAAATCTTGAAGCGGGTTTGTTCACAAGAAAATCAACAAAGAGGATCAAGAAACAGTTTAAATCAGCTAATCCAATGTCAGCAATCATGCAGATTAAACATAAAAAGGGGACATATTATGAAAAATCCACTTTTACTGTGTTTTTGAACATATATTTGGGTAACCTGAGTGTCTACCGACCCACACAATGTGAAATAAACCCATCTAGTCCTTTGTTTGTGGTCTGCATAAGTCTTACTACACAGAGAAAAATGCTCCATTTCAAATGTGCTTTCCTTGTGATGTCACAGTGGGATTCTGGTAAAACAAAAAACACCACCCCTCCCCCTCTGGTATCTCCACCCATGGACTCCACCCACAACCTAAAGCAAAACTTTTGCACATGTCCACCATTTCACTTCTTGCTACAGAGGAGTGATGAGTGATGAAAACTCAGGGGGGGCTCATTGCATTTAAAGAGACACACACACCAAAACGGAGTGTTCTGAGAGAGCTGGTTTATACAGGGTCACAAACCTCCTCCGGTGCTTGATTCATGTTATATTTTGACCAAAGCACAGCACAGATGTTTCATTTAGACCACAGGGGACTGTTTGAAAAGGTGCAGGAGCAAAAATTTATTAAACTTTTAAGCCGGTCAAACTGAACATTTTTGAACTGATGTTGAGTTTTTGTACATTTAAAAAAAAAATGTTGTACTCACAACTTTCTGAATCACTACATTGACATAGCAGAAGAGGTGGACATTAAGGCTGTGGAAAAAGCTATTAGAGCTGTTTCGTTTTGTTTATTTTGGCACCCCCTGTGGACAAAGTAAGCATAACCAACTCCCATTTAGATCACTGCTTTTCCAAAGTCTGTATCTGGATAAAGATAAATGAGAGACAGGGTGCTGTGGCTTAGTGGTATGGTTGATTATCTCTCAACCAAAAGGTTGGGGGTTCGATCCCCAGCTTATGCAGCTACATGTCAGATGTGTTCTTGAGCAAGACGCTAAACTCAAAGCTGCTCCTGCTGCTTAGTCAGCAGGGGCTTGGTCTTTCTCACTCCATGCTGTATAGTTTAAGGGGGAGGGGCTACTGCCCTTTGTGATGTCATGAAGGGAAACGCTCTAAATGGCATGTTTGCATGACATTTTCCGAAAAGTGGGGCAGGCAGATTTCTTACTCTTCACCTTAGAACCTGCTAAACATGGATGAAAAAAGCTTGTGAGTAGAGTTTAAGGTGTTTAAATCTTAAACCCCATGTCTCCTTCTTGCCATCTCTTCTGATCTTTAACAGTAATAACAAAATCTTCACAGGACCGCTCTCTTTCTGCCTGGTGATATAGAATCCTGTTGCATTCACATTTAGCTCTTTAAACCATATGGCGCCATCTCCTGGTGAAATCATTTTTGTCCTCTCTTTCTGTTTCTTTTTCAGCATCACAGTGAAGGATGTGAAAACGTTGCTGCCTCAGATCAACTACAGAGTCCCCAACATGCGCTTTCTCAAAGACAAGCTGCAGGTCAGAGCTGATTATAAGTCTGATGTTTTGTTCTCATTTGATACGTTTGTTTTTTTTGTATCACACTGACTCACATCATCTCTGTCTTCAAACAGGAGGTGGAGGCCAGGAGCGATCTGTCATACCCCAACTTTGCACAGCTCTACAGAACTCTGATGTTTGACGCACAGAAGAGTGTGAGTGTCAGTTTTGGCTCCTCAAACACACACACACACAGATCACACACCAGTACAAGTCTTTAGGTTCAGAGTAACAAGACCTGATCGTTCCTGTCATGTGACCATGTACAAGTGTTACAGCACACTTTACATTTAAATATTAATAATACAATATATCGTGAGGTAACGAATCTCTAGTGCCAAATATCAATATTTGAATAGAAACAAATGAAATACAACTAGTTTTGTCTTCTCATGTCATGTCTTATGTCTTGTTGTATTGTGTCTTAATGGTAGTGTCCTGTTTTATTGCATCTTGTCATGTCATGTCTTGTCTTGATTTGTCATGTCATGTTGTATCTTGTCTTGACTCGTCTAGATGTATCATTTCCTGTCTTTTCTTTATGTGTTTTGTCTTACCTTGTTATGTTTTTTTGCCGACAGTTTAACGCTAAGAAGTTCCTTTTTTAATTTTTGTGTACACTGTGAAGTCAGTGCCATTGTCAAAGTCCTTTTAAATGTAGCTAAGAGAACAAATCAAAGTAACACACAACAAAATTGAGCACTTTTGCACTCAGACCCCACGTTCACTTTGTCCTTTACTGTTAATGCTTCACATGGCTCCTCCCACCTGGCTGTCGCCTGGCTCCTCCCCCTTTTGTCCTCAGATTATTGAGCAGCTGGAGCTCTCCTTCCCTCTTCGGTGAGTCCCTCCACCTTCACCTCCTCCTCTTCCTCAGTGTCCTCTCCTGATTCCTCACGTCCCCACACTCTCATCCCTCCTCCTCTGCACCTCCCTTTAACAACATACTGTCCCTACGATGGATCTTACAGATATACTGATTGTTTCTGACATCTGTGTGTCTTTAATTTGGACATATTCCTTCCACTTTCTCTCCCGCTATCTAACATCTTGAAACCTGTCGTGTTTCTAGGAATGTTGACCGACCAGAGCTCTGTCAGATCTCCCTCTACGACTTCCAGAAGTTTCTACAGATGGACCAGAAGGTATCTACTGAACACGTCCAGGTTGTGAAAAACTGCTCCATGAATCTGTTTTGTGCTCACTTTTTCTTTCACCCCGTCTCTCCTCAGGACTCCTGGGCATGTGACCTCGGTCGTGTCAGAGAGTTCCTCATGGGGTACATGAGGGGCGGCCCGCAGCCTGAGCCCACGTTGCAACTCGACGAGGTGAATTATTTCAGAGAGACACTAAAACTGGAGATGTTTCCCCACCTCACAGCCTAACCATGTTGCTTTCTACTTTTAGTTCCTGACGTTCCTGTTCTCTAAAGAGAATTCTGTGTGTGATCCTCGACTCTCTCCTGTTGTTGCCGATGACATGAAGAGGCCGCTTTCTCAGTACTGGATCTCCTCCTCACACAACACGTTGGTCTAAAGCTTCATTGATTTTGAATGATTTTTATTTATTTGATTACAGAGCTTCTATCGTAAGCACAGGTTAATGCTGAGTCGCCTGATTGCAAACATTGTCGACATTGTAAACACCTCTCTACAGACCCATGTTTCCCTTCTTCTTCTAAGTGCGCTGTAATCAATCAGAGAAAATTCCTCTGTGGTTGATTTGATCACACTCATCCTCTTATCACGTTTTTTACTTACTTCCATGTCCTTGTTGTCTCAGCTACCTGACAGGTGACCAGTTTTCCAGTGAGTCGTCTCTGGAAGCGTACGCCCGCTGCCTGAGGATGGGCTGCCGCTGCATCGAACGTAACTATCAAAATATAGTCTGCTTAAAGACTTCATATACTGGACTGTGTGGTCCAGTGGTCCATGGGGCATTCAATTACAAACTCACTGAAACACTTTATGTCCTGAAGGTGATTGGACTGCTTTAAGCACAGGCCAGCTCAGACTTTGCTATTTTTTAATCATAAAGCCATTTTATGCAAAATTCAGAAATACCTTTCATGAACGTCATATACATATAAACTCCTCAAAAAAAGTTTGGAAATGTTATTTCGGTCACTTATTTCGCCCCTTTAATAATACTAATTGGTGTTGTATTTTATATCGTTGGAAAGCCTGATTAGTCACCTTTACAACAAGGTATAACTTGTAAGGATCGTGGATGCATTCGTGGAATGTGCAACACAGCTAAGCGTGTGGGTAGCGCCCTAAAAAAATGTGACTTTATTATTTGAAGGTTTACTAGTCGAAAACAGGGAACTTTTTGTGATGATACAAACTGACATGAAAAAATTTAAGCTTCATAGAAATAAATGTATTTTTTCATGAAATACTAGCATTTTTACTTCATCTCCAAAATCCAAAACAGAAGACCTAATTTATTTGTTTCTGATTTTAGTGGATTGCTGGGACGGACCTGACGACCTGCCGATCATTTACCATGGCCACACGTTAACCTCAAAGATTAAATTCCTGGATGTTCTGCACACCATCAAAGAACATGCCTTCGTCACGTCCGAGTAAGTGGGTTAAGATCGACGTCGCTGACACTTTTCATACGTTAAAAATGTAATAAGATCGCAGTTTTAAAGAAGACCTTCACCTGCCTTCTGTACCTGCAGATACCCTGTGATCCTGTCCATCGAGGACCACTGCAGCGTGGTCCAGCAGAGGAACATGGCCACGCACTTTAAGAAAGTGTTCGGAGATCTGTTGCTCACCAAGCCCGTCGATAACAACGCAGAGGAGCTGCCGTCACCCTACCAGCTCCGCAGGAAGATCCTCATCAAGGTAGGTGGGCCAATTCATATTTACTGGAAGTTATGGAGGAAGTAAGTGACTGAAAGTTAGCAGACTGAGTCTGTCATAAAAGAGCGATTGGCCTTTGTTACTCCCACCTCTGCCTGTGTCTCTGGGGGGAGTGAGGAGTGAAAATAAAAGTAAAAATAAACTTTCATGTGTGTAGATCTAAAGCCTGGCTCACACTGTGCGATTTTTCCCCTGATTGTATAAAAGTCCGGGTGGCATGTCAGCTCACACTGAACGACTGAATTGTTTACGACGCTCTACCAGACCTTGCGATTTATGTGCTCATACTGTACGACCCGATTGTCAGGCACGGCCGGAGAGCTCAAACTGTACAAGTGAAATGGGACGGAGCGTTGACAATTGTTAATAAAGTTTCATTTGAAAACGCCATTGGATGGTGGTTGGTGAAAGAGGAAGGGAGTGGAAGTTGTTGTAGGAAATAGGACATTTAAAACAATTGTAGATATATGGATACAAGTTTCAGAAAAGTGCTGCACTGATGATCTGTAGTCCACTGATCGCCATGACAACAGTCCTCCCTTGTCTCTCGTTGTTATATTGTAGTCACACACAACTTCTGGCGGACCCTTTCATGACGTAATCTTCAAGATTTTAAATTCTAAATATCAAACATGTTTGAAGTAAACGTGAAGATTGGATCTTTGTACCACTCACACTACAAGATAATCTGAGCAGATAATCGGGTCCGAGCAGCCTTGAGTCGGGAGCGACCCTGCGATTGTCTGGAAGGAAGAATCGGAGTTCAAATCAGCCCGATTATCCTGCAGTGTGAGCCAGGCTTTAGAGAGCTTTCAGTTTCATCTTTTACCTTTGTGTCACAGCACAAGAAGCTGGTGGAAGGCACGCTTTACGAAGAGGTGACATCAGCCAGCTACTCCGAAAACGACATCAGCAACTCCCTGAAGAACAGCATCCTTTACCTCGAGGACCCCATCGACCACGTGTGTGACTCTGAAGTACTTTTTGTGAGGTATTTGTAGATGTAACATGTAGTCTAAATAGTGTGTTTGTGCCCTTTCCAGACATGGACCCCTCACTATTTTGTCCTGACCAGTAATAAGATTTACTATTCAGAGGAGACGTCTCACTACCAGACGGCCGACGAAGAGGAGGACGATGAAGGCAAAGAGGTAGAGCGTGGATTTTAAGTTTAAAAAATTTGAAAAAAAGAAGGAAGGTATATATCAAGTTAAGATGCTGAAGCGGTTTTCCTCTCGGTTATTCAGCAGGAGTGCAACAACAACGAGCAGCACTGTGCGGAGCGCTGGTTCCACGGGAAGCTGGGCGGAGGCCGTGATGGTCGGCAGGTGGCTGAGAAGCTCCTGCAGGAGTACTGCGAAGGCGGAGCCAAAGACGGCACCTTCCTGGTCAGGGAGAGCGAGACGTTTGTTGGAGACTACACCCTCTCGTTCTGGTTGGTAACACCACGGGAGAGATCCTTATTTATGGAATCAAGACAGTGCACATTTATCGACATGTCAGCAGAAACCACTCATGTAAACATGCCTGAGATAGCTTGATAGCTAAACTTCATCTGTGGTCCCAAAGCACTTACTCACAAAACATTTAACAAATTGTTAACACTTGAAATGTAGGTCACAATATTCACCATTAACTTGATGTTTGTTAGCATGCTAACTAGTAGCATACTGTCTGCTTATTGGTCATTATTAAGTGCAATTCCGTGCAATCGAGAGTCACCAATTAACTTAAGGAGCATGTCTTGTCATGTAGAATAAGGTTCTCATAAGCATTTGATAGCATGCTACTAGTTAGCATGCTAATAAGCAGCCAGTTAATGAATAATGTGACCTAATTTTTTGTGTTACCAACACATTTTATGTGTAATGGGACCCCTCACAGGACAGCAAACAGACGAACTCGCCAACAGGTTACATACAAAAGGTTTTACCTAACAAATAATATAATAATAACCTTTATGTAAAGAGCACTTTTCAAAGTCATAGTTACAAAGTGCTTTACAAGGATGTCCTTAATTAAACAAAAATTAAGAAATAAACATTTGAAGGCATAAGATTAATTGGAAAGAAATGTAAAAGATGAAATTATTTCAAGGAGTTTTAAAACGTACACGTCAAAATGAAAATGATCGTAAAATCAGGAAAGAGTCGCTGGTAAAAGTGTGTCTTAAGAAGGGTTTTAAACGAGATGACTGACTCAGCTGACCCGATATCCTTGGGGTAAATCGTTCCACAGTTTAGGAGCAGTAGAAAATGCCCTGTCCCTTTTAGTTTGGGAGAAAGGCCATGGAGAGCTTTAAAAGTAATCAGTAAAATCTTCAAATCGATTCTTAAACATGCAGAGAGCCGGTGTAGAGACGCTGAAACAGGTGTGATGTGGTCGTGCCTTCTGGTCCTGGTTAAAAAAAAGCCTGGCAGCTGAGTTCTTTACCATCTGGAATCGATCTGCAGATTAACGGATCAGGGAGGTGAAGAGGCTGTTAAAGTAATCGAAGCGTGGTGAGTTAAAAGCACGTCAAATTGTCTCTTTGTTTTTAAAAGTTAAACGTTAAAACAGACCCGCTTCTAATTAGCTGGTAAAAAAAAGCAGGAGGCGCTCCCAGGAACGGGCATCAGAGGGGGAGTGGAGTTCAGTGTTTAACCACATGAGGTTAAAGCACGAGGAGAAACCAGCAGAGACAGACAACAGCCAGTCACAATCACATCTTTGCTAACCCTGTTAGCACACGTTGTTGTGATGATATCAGAGAAGAGAAGATTAGCCTTATGACCAGATAACCCCTAACCCTAGCCCTAACCAAAGCTAATAATAAAATGACTGGAGATCTGATCCCATTAAGTTTTGTCGAAGGAGAGAAAGCTTTCGCATCACGGCTAACAACAGCTACGACTGATGCATCAGAATTGTGCAGAACAGGAAAGTGTCTCTGACAACAGACTTGTAGACAGCTCTGACAACGCAGTCAGATGTTACCGTCACTTGTGATTTCATTCAGAACTGAAATTTAAAGCCCGCTGTCCAACAGACACAGCGTACCACAGGGAGGTCTGTATCCGACTTTTTCCAAAAGGTAACACGAGTACTCAAGCATTAAGATGACCCCATCCCTAATCTGGAAGCTTTTGATAAGATCTTTTTTCTAAATCACTAACTCACTCCTGTTTCTCCTCCTCCTCCTCGTCCTCCAGGCGCTCCGGTCGAGTCCAGCACTGCAGGATCCACTCACGTCAGGAGTCTGGCTCCACCCGCTTCTACCTGACAGACAACCTGGTGTTTGAAAGCCTCTACCGCCTCATCTGCCACTACAGAGACACGCCTCTGCGCTGCAACGAGTTCGAGATGAGGCTGGTCAGCCCTGTGCCTCAGCCCAACGCACACGAGAGCAGAGAGTGAGTGATCCCTGACCACAGAAATGAATGGTGTGAAAGAGAATAGCTAAAAAAAACAACAATTTAATGTCAAATGTGACAAATTCCAGGTGGTTCCACTCCAGTCTGTCCCGGGTTCAGGCTGAACACATGCTGATGCGTGTTCCCAGAGACGGAGCTTTCCTGGTGCGAAAACGCAGCGAACACAACTCCTACGCCATCTCCTTCAGGTAAAACAAAAACTATCTTCATACACAAAGGGACAAGCCCAACATCTACCACCCCCTCTGTTCTCTGGGGCTAATTCTTCCTCCTCCTTTGACATTGTGCAGGGCGGAGGGTAAAATCAAACACTGTCGGATTCAGCTGGAGGGCCGCCTCTTCATGCTGGGAAGTTCTGCGGAGTTTGAGAGTCTGGTCGACCTCGTGAACTACTATGAGAAACACCCGCTGTACCGCAAGATGAGGCTCCGCTACCCCATCAACGAGGACACACTGGACCGGATGGGCACTGCGGTAAGAAGTTATAAAGAGCATCAAATGTTTTGAGTTCACCTGAGTCGGTTCAGATTCATCTGATGATCCAGTGGCAAATGAAACTTCTCCTCAGGCATCGGTTTAATTTACTACACTCTTAAGTCATTAAGGACAAACATTTCCATTTCCAAAAACTGCTATAAAAATAGAACAGATTGATATTTTTTTCTCCTTTTTCTGCATACATCTCTTAAACAACTTCAGCCCTGCTCAAAACTATCAAATATTGAACAATTATCAGGATTTTAAACCTTTAAATGCCAGAATCATGTAATCAAACTGGCATTTAAAGGGTTACATTCCTGATAATTATTCAATATTTGATAAAAATGTTCACAGTGTTCTATTGATTTATTAAAAGGTTAACCCATTCCAAAATTTGTCGAGAGAGACTTTCTTACAGAAATGTGTGCCATATGCACTAACAGCCAAAATGATGGCCAGTTAAAGAGGAAACATTTATTTATCAGTAAAATAAACAGTCGGTCTATTCATGCAGCAGGTAGAGAATTATTTTTAAAAGTTATTCCTAACCACACTTTTGGTTTTGTTTAAGACTGTTGTATCACCTGAAGAGTCACTCATCTTCATAAAGTATCTCACATTTACATGCGTAATGTAAAACTCAGGAGTTAACTCACACAAACAAACACAGCAGTCAGTAATGTGATGATCTGTTGTCAGGAGCTCGACTATGGGGCGCTGTACGAGGTCCGCACGCCTCATTTCTATGTGGAGGCAAATAAGATGCCATCAGCACGGGTGAGTGAGTCTACACTTTTTAGGTTATCATTCTCAAAATATTCAGTAATGATTTCCATATCCAATTACAAATTTTAGAGCTAATATGGATAGAGGCACATCTCCAGTGACTTTGGCTCTTCTCAGTGGATGTATCTAAAAACATCATTGCAATAACAAAAAGTCTGATAGTTTTCCTTGCCACTCTGTGTTTCAGTGTACGGTCAAAGCTCTGTATGACTATCGAGCTCAGAGGGAAGACGAGCTCTGTTTCCCCAAACAGGCACTCATCCTCAACGTGGACAAGCAGGAGGGCGGCTGGTGAGTCGATCTCAGAGTGCACATGACTTTCTATGTGTCTGTGTATGTAGTTTACATTGTAATAAAGCAACACTACAGCCAGTGAACCAATAATTTACAGTAAAAGAATCAATCAATCCATCAATCAATTTTTATTTGTATAGCGTCAACTCATAACAAGTGTTATCTCGAGACACTTTACAAAAAGCAGGTAAAAGACCTTACTCTTTGTCTTTTAACATTACAAAAGAGCAGGTAAAAAGACCTTACTCATTGTTATGTTACAAAAAGCAGATAAAAGAGAGAGAGAGAGAGAGAGGCTCAAGGTGCCAGTTCCCCCGGTAGTCTAAGCCTATAGCAGCATAACTAGGAGCTGGTCTACACCAGCGGCAGCCCTAACTATAACAATTTAAAAACAGGAAAGTGTAAGTCTATTCTTAAAAATACAGATTGTGTCTGAATAAACATACAGTGGGGTCATTGGCTTTGTGTTACAAAAGCGTCATGTAATTGATAAATATATAAAAATGAGTGGCCCTAAGACGCTGCCTTGAGGGACACCATACTTAAACAATGAGCATTATGTGAGATATAAATTGGTGTGTTGTCTTTAGGTGGAGAGGAGATTATGGAGGAAAGAAGCAGCTGTGGTTTCCTGCAAACTACGTTGAGGAGGTTCCCAGTTCTCCCACCAAAGAACTGGACGAAGTAGTGAGTTCTTCTGATTCATGTTTGGAGCCTAATGTCCAACAGTCAACTTGCTCTTCCAATCTTAGTTAATCTTTTTTGTCTTTTTTTTCCATCATGCTGGTGTGTCAGTCCACAGAGAATAGTCCTCTTGGGACATTTCTAAAGGGCTTCATCGATGTGCCCACCTGTCATGTAGGTAAGTCCCATAAACAAACTGGTTTCTGCGCCAATCAGAGGTGATGAGTCACACGTAGTTGTATCAGATGTTATTACCAAATTATGTTTTTAACCTTGTTCAGCATGGAAATCTGGAGCCTGAGGATTTAAGGTTCAATATTATTTTACTATACATTTACTGTACATATCATCGAAAAGCTGCTGATATAGAAATACAGAAGCTGAAGGATAACCTTAGCATAGAGGAACTCATGTATAAAACAGTCAGAAATAGAGGGGTTTATAGGCATGATCAAATACAGGATCAGAGTGGATTTAGAACAAGAAACTTCACAGACATGTTTTTTGGGAGCTCTGAGACTTATTTGTACTTGTTGAAAAGGAGGAGAATATGTGACCTTTAATGCTCTCTCACATAAAACTTTGGGTTGCTTTTCATCTCCTTCTTCCTCTATCTTCATCATCCAGTGGTGCACAAAGATGGGAAGAATTCACGGCCCTACGTGTTCACGATTCACTCCCAGCAGCCGTCATCTCACCCAGTCCAGACGCTGGACGTGGCGGCCGACAGTCAGGAGGACTTAACCATGTGGGTTAGCAAGATCAGAGAGGCGACACAGAACGCTGATGCTCGGGTCAGTACAAGAAACCTCATGAAAACTAAATATAATGAGATCATTTTCCTGATGACATCACTACAGAATAGCCAGCTGTTTGAAATGTGAAATTCTGCTGTTGTGACATTCCTTATCATAACAGAATTTTTGTCTTTTCTTCATGCCAACAGATGCAGGAGGAGAAGCAAATGGAGAGGAGGAAGAAGATCGCGGTGGAGCTGTCTGAGCTGGTGGTCTACTGCAGACCAGTCCCCTTCAATGAAGACAGTAATGATTTAAAAGCTCTCCTCTTTGCTTCCTGAGTAAATCAATGAGTGTAATATTTGGATTTTTCTGCTGTTCCAGAGATCGGGACAGAGAGGGCGTGTTATCGGGACATGTCCTCTTTCCCAGAGACAAAGGCGGAGAAGTTTGCGACGCGCAGCAGAGGGAAACGCTTCCTGCAGTACAACCGGCGGCAGCTCTCCAGAGTTTATCCCCGAGGACAGAGACTGGACTCGTCCAACTATGACCCGCTGCCCATGTGGCTGTGTGGCTCCCAGCTGGTCGCACTCAACTTCCAGACTCCTGGTCAGTGTTGGCGTCGGGAAAGTACCTGCAGTTGAAGCGCTGATAAAGATCCAAATTAATCAAAGTGAAAGAATGAAAAAAAAACTGTGTGCGACTGTGTGTGGTGTCCAGATAAACCCATGCAGCTGAACCAGGCCTTGTTCATGCTCGGAGGCAGCAGCGGCTATGTTCCCCAGCCTGACCTCATGAGGGACGACGCCTTTGACCCGTTCGACAAGGACACCTTACACGTGGAGCCAATCACCATCCAGTTACAGGTCAGGATAACAGGAGAACAAAGAACAGAAACAGCCCTCAGAGGGTCGTATTAAATTCAGACTTTCTCTCTAAGGTGCTGGGAGCTCGACATCTGCCTAAAAATGGCCGCAGCATCGTCTGTCCCTTCGTGGAGGTGGAGATCTGTGGAGCTGACGACGACAGCTGCAAGTGTAAGACAGACGTTGTAGGTAAGAAGGCAAAGCAGTGAAACAGAAACACCTTGATTCACATCCATCCTGTCTGTGCACTAACCGTCTCTCTCCCTCCTCTTCCTCTCAGCTGATAACGGTCTGAATCCTGTGTGGGTGCAGAGGCAGTTTGTGTTCGACATCCACAACCCCACCTTCTCCTTCCTGCGCTTCACCGTCTACGAGGAGGACATGTTCAGTGATCCAAACTTCTTAGCACAGGCCACCTACCCGGTCCGCCTGCTGCGAACAGGTGAATATGGAATTACAGAATCAGTCGATAAAGGCTGTCTCGGATGTCTCAATTTTTCTGTGAGTGATAGCTAGACATGGTGTGAGACGTGAGAAAAGCTCTGTTTACATTCATTTAGAAAGCCGTTCTCATAAGCTGTGAAGGACACACAAGGCAGCAGTGCTCTATTAATTGTATAAACATGTCCGAGACCCCTCTGGCCACACCGGTTCTGCTGTCCATGGGGTAAACCATTAAACTAAGTGACCTCACTTAAAGAGTAACAAATTACAAGATATACTGTATGACCAAAAATATGGATTCAGGAAAACCAGGACTACTTCAACTGCAATTTGTAGAAGAGATCCCAAAGCAACAAAAAGAATATGCTGTGGGAGTTCTTGTTGATCTACAATAAAACCTTTGACACAATAGACCCTGAACTGTTGATAATAAAACATAAGAAATAAGAGTAAAAGGCACTCACTGGGATTATCAGTTACTTCAACAATAGGTATCAACATGTTCTGCTGAAGGTCAAATGTGGGGTTCCCCTAGGTACAGTGTTGGGCCCATGCTTTTTATATTGTACATCAACAAGTCTATACATCCAGCCAATTTCTCATAACTGTGCTGATGACTCATGTTTCTTGTAGCTAATGAGATTTTGGACATGTAAATAATACATTTTGGATAACATATGAAACTACAGATTAAAGGCTTTCAAGAGTTATTATTTTTGATGTCTTGTGTGAAGCTTTTTGAATCACCTTGTTGCTGATATGTACTTTATGAATGAACTTGCCTTCCTTTCTAAATGCATGCAGCTTTTTTTATTTTGTATGTTCTGTTTGTTGATGTTTTTTGTGTCTTTTCCAGGCTATCGGAGCATCCCTCTGAAAAACAGCTACAGTGAAGAGCTGGAGTTAGCCTCACTCCTGGTCCATATCGAGATTGTGAATGCAAAGGTGTCCTTCTCTCTTTCTCTTACCTACAGCCGAGTATCATGGATCCCATCAATCCCTTTTCATTATTGTGATATTACTGTATTATTTAGTTAATACAATATTGTATAGTAATGGTGGCTTTAAGACTTTTTGCACATCACTGTAACTCTTTTTGTTTTAATTGACTAACTCTTGCCTGGCTGTTGTGTGACCCTCACTCTGGCTGCAGGAGGAGGACGATGAGAATCTGTACATGTCCATCCAGCGGCTCCGGGATCGGACCAGCGAGCTGTCGAACCAGGTGTCCCTCCTGGAGAGGTCGGGCTCAGGAGATCTGAGCTACCAGCAGAGTCTGGAGGAGCTCAGAGCGGCTCAGGATCAGCTGAGTGAGCTGGTGGAGGCTCGAAACCGCAGGTGACAGACTTTACAGCACACACACTCAGGAAATGAATAAAATACCAAATAACCTAAAGTTTTAAATATAAAATATAAAAAACACATTCACTCAATCCTTCACACACTAACATATTTCTTCTTTTTTCCAGGTTGGTGGAGAAGAAGAGGAGGGAGAAGCTGAGGCAGCAGGTGGCAGCAAAGCGCAGCTAATCCTCATGTCCACAAGAGGGCGCTAAACTGCAACACAAATGGTGCCTGGAGCTGTGCAGCACAACAGCCTGTGAATATGTCAGGCTCCCTACAGCAGCGAGGTGCCATCCATTTATAACTGGAAGAAAAATCATGTGCTAAAAATGTGAGATTCAAAGGCGTTGGAGAAACAGTAGACAAAAAAAAATAAAAAATCATCTCATGGACTTAAAATAAAACTTAAAAATTAAGCTATAAAACAATCATGAGCTGAAGGCTGAAACACATGAAGAGTAAACCGGAGACGAGCTTCACTAACACAATTGCAGACAGGAGAGTTAAAAGTTGTAAAAAAGGATTAGCAGCTTTTCTTTCTGTTGTGTGATTAAACGTGTCTGATTTTACAATCTCAGTCCTATAAACAAAAAGTTATTTGTGATTATTGATTAAATAAATGAACCCCTCTCTGTAGTCTGCTAGTTAGCATAGGTGTGCTGGCGGCTAACCATAACCACAACAAAAAATCAAAGTATAAAGAGATCTGAATCTGGTATTATTAGATAGACGATGACATCTGTCCAGAACTGTCTGCCTCCTGATTTTAGTAAGATATTTACTAGAGTCACACACCGATATGGGATTTTTACGGGCCGATACCGATATTGATATTTGTATATATCAGCTGATATCTTTCTTAGATTTATGTTCAATCCGTAGAGATAGATAGAAATAGATATACTCATTTAATTACGTTAATCCCTCAAATGCAGTTATCAAACACTTTTGGAAAAGATTTATCATAAAGACAAGACGCTCACTCAACTGGAAAGTAACTTAGCATGTACGTGCATCACCAATTGACACTCTGGAGAGTGATGATGATTGTTGTAATCCATGTAGCGCCCTCTGCTGGTGACAGCCAGAAAGAAAACTGCTAGTGTGATACAATGATACTTAAATGTCACCAGAAGTCACTGGATATGCTAATATCAGCCGATGTTATCGGCTGGCCAATTAATCAGTTGGGCTCTAATATTTACCTGCTTGCTTCTTGATACTGTTGGGAACGCCAACGTCTTAAGCAAAGACGTTAAAGTATGATATTCAAAAACTGATCTGAAAACAACAGATCAGGTTCACTCTTCCTGTGTTTTGGTTTTCAGTTTAAAAAAGGATATAAGGGAGAGGAAAACTCAGGTTAAACTCGTGGATGGATTCAAATCTTTTGAAAAAGGGAGCAGCGGGCACATGTAGCAAAAATACAAATCATGTGTGTGCCTTTGATGATGTCTTTGTGGAGTATAATTACTCCAATGATTAAAGACTGCTTTCTCTACAACTGGAACTGTGGACCTTAAAGGGAGAACTACTCACAATCTACAGGAGGAGAAAGTCACTCGTTTAGCTCGGACCACTACTCATGAAATGGGTTTGAAATGGATCCTAAAAAAAACTGATGTCTGTTTTTCCTAATTAATCAAGACAAAGACTTTTGGGGAGCTGAACTTCATGTCATGAGCTCCTCTTCTGTCTGGGAGAGCAAAACTGGATGAACTGCATCTAACGTTTCCATAACCAAACTGCACAGAGAAATCGATTAATACTTCAGAAAAAGGGCTCTAAATATTTCTGTACTACCTTCAAAGAGACACGAGGGGATCGAGCAGGGGAGAGGGGAAAAGGAACAATACATTCCTCTCAGGGCTCAGGTGTGTTTGTCACACTCGAAGAACATGTGTGCTGCGTTTCATTAGGAGTTCTTCTTCACCACATTCTCTTCCTCTTAGCCTTTGGTGTGAGGTAACAGTCAAGGTTACACGGACGACACTTAGAGAGGACAGGAGGGTCACTGATACGGGACACACTTACCTTTGTCAGCCTCAACGTAGGCAGAAGTTAACAACGCTGGTCTTCCTGTGATGACGTCATCTGTTGGGACATTGTAAGCCTGATAATGGTCTTTAAGGTGTGCACAGTAAGACATCTAAGAGCTCTACTGAAGCATACAGTCCTGCATTATTATCCCTTGGCAAACCATGGGTCTATGTTATTGCACCAAAGGATTATCAGCAAAGCTTTTTAGGTAACATTGACATCAGGAGACCCTTTTGTTATTGACTCGCTCCCTCGGCCCTTTGATAATGATTTCACTCTTGCAGAAATCTCCTGGATATTTCCAGGAGGAGCTGTATGTGTGAACGCAAACAGCCGAATTATTCACTCAGACTTTATGCTGAGTTTCTCCTGCCAGACCTCTAGTATTTTTTCCGCAGTAAGTCCGGATAAACTGGCGTGAGACTGCAGCAGGATATTATCAGGAGAATTCAGCTCAAGCCAATAGGAGGGGGGAGTGACGTTTATATCCCGTGACTGCTGCACGGTGCAAAGACTGTCTGCATGCGACCGCTACCATTATGTTTTCTGTTTGCCAGAATGCTCTTCTCTGCTCCTTTGAGAGTGGATCTCCTCAAGTTCACTTCAGTGTTTCAGACAAATCCAAAGACGCTTTTTATCATCTCAGTACCGAAGGAAAGACGAGAGAAGGTTGAACGAGTAATGAAACGCACACTACACACAAGGGCTATCACTGAGCACTAGTAAAATACTTTTTTTACACTCCCGCTTGGAGCTCTCAGCCTCTCATCTGAACCCAACAACCCGGATCAGAGCCCATCATCTGGAACTAATAAACAGATTTGGTCTGAGCTGGTTTAGCAGCATCGATCCGACCCCAATGCATGTCTTTGTGTCTGATAAAACCCTGTGGCTACTTCACCGTCCCATCAATGCTCCTCTCTGAGTTCTCATTGTATATAACTTTTTATTTATCTAACATGGTCCATAGCTGAAAACAAATCACAAGAGGTATGATTCTGGACTCTGTTTGAAGAGAGAAATGTATTTTGTGTTCCTTCAAAAGTCCCCAAAGACACAGACCTCTCTCTCCCTACGCTACAGCAGGGACGTCTTTCTATGCAACGTTTTGGCTTAAAGCCATTGTTTGTGTGTTAGTAGAAATTTGACTCATGTTTTTATTTCTTTCTGTATCTATGCTTACTGTCCAGTATTATTATTCTGCATTACAAATACTGCTCAAGTTTACATTGATTAAAAGCTCTTTCATCTTTTTCTGCCTGTGATGTTGATTTGAATCCTGTGAATAAAAAGCTTTAAAGGAGCAATATGTAACTCTGACACCTAGTGTTTAAAATGGGTACTGCAGTCCAGATTCAAAACATTGCAGAGAGCTGTCTCCCCCCCGCCCCCTCCTCTCTAGAGTCCATGCTCACGCAGGTCACCATGTGGTGGACACTGAAGCTTCAGTGTTTATCCAGCTCTGCATCTGTCTGTAAACCTTTCTGTGTTCTAACTTCTCTCCATTTTTCAAAAAGCATCTCCAATATTGATCCTAGTTTGAGCACGTTTCTGCTCGTGGAGCTTATTAGAAACATGCGGAGGCTTTTTAGGTCGGGTACAATCACTTCTATCTGAACCAGTTCTCTTGCTCGCTTCCATCACTGCAACACCTGTTGGTTTGACCTGTAAAGTTGGAGTCAGATGAGTCTGCAGCAAAATTCTACAAGGCAAACAAGCTCAGGATCTCTTGCTAATATCTAAATGGTAGATAAAGACTTTTTTCTGTGGCACCGGTTTTTCTTGTCACTTTAACTACACGACAACCTGCTCCTCCAGTCTCCACCAGAGAGCAAATACACGCCTCTTAAATACATTATTATCCAGCTCCAAATCCAGCCAGTGACGAGAATATTTGTTCACCATGACCAGAATATAAAAATACAATCCTGTTATTATATATATGAAATCGTGGTTTGTCATGCATTAATTACGCTTCACTTAATCACATTATGTTGACCCTTTTTGTTAAGTGTTACACAAGGAAGAAAGAGTGAAAAGGACATTGACTAAAATAAGTACAAAATCTGCAAGGGCTGCAAGGACTCGCCTCAAACCGCAGAGTGAGTTTATCCGGTTGAAGGTGTTGCATAAGGCAGCATCTTTCATAAACAAAAGTGGAAGAGGGAGATTTCTAGGGGCATGACAACATGAAGCTGTGTGTAGGCGTGTCTGTGTGTGTGTGTGTGTGTGTGTGTGTGTGTGTCTTGATCCTGTCAGTCAGAGCTCATCAGGTCAGACAGGAGAGCGGCTGAGATGACTTCTATGCAGCAGGTGAACCCCAGGGTGCTCGGGATCAGGGAGCCCTCGAAGCTTCAGAGTCTGGCTGCATGCGTCACACAGGAGATCAGACAGGTGAGTCACAGGTGCAGACAAATACACCCGGGCCCTTTCTGAATTGTCACAGTTCAGTAGGCAGTATGTACTTTTCAGTAGGGAGTTTCAGTATACTGAACTTTCGTGGTCATTCAGTATGCATTTTTTGGGTCCACCTTAGTATACTGAACATTTCAGCATGGCTACTAACTTCCGGGTTTCATGCAGTATGGATTGGATTCGTGCTTTCAGGAAATGAATTGTGTTTTACCCATAGACTGTAAATATTACGTTTTACCGCCCACAATGCTGTGCGAAATTAAACGTAAATCGTCACGTCACGTGCGCCTCCAAATCAAAACAAACGAGCGTGGATTAATTGAATACATTTTTAATCTAGAGTTAAAGTCCCGACTGAAATCACTACTTTAAATTAACAACAGAAAATATAACAAATGTCTGCATTATTATAAAACCTTTCCCCCTCTATTTAAATAATGAGTTCACTATTTAAATGCGTCTTTATTGGTTTATTCTATATTCTGTATATTACTGTCTTTCATTTGTACTTTTCTTTATGTACTGTATGTGATTTAGTTATTTAATCTGCCTTTTACTTGATTTACATTGGGATATTGTTTTTTGTTTACCTGACTGTATATGCGCATTACCCTTCTTGAATAAAGCTAAACAAAAAAAAAAAAAAAAAAAAAAAAACGGGTGAATGCGGCCGGTTCGGGAAACGTAAATGACGTCACTTCCATACTGAATGAATCAGACGAAGCAGGAACAAATATCTGCCTACTGTGTGTGCATACTGAATAGTAGGTACTAACAGTATGCAGCATGGATAGTACGTACTGCATACTGAAAGATTGAGTATGTACTTGGCAATTCGGATACGGCCCTGGACTAATCCGACCTGTATTTCAATTATAGCTTACTTCGTTTGCTATGTAAGGAAGAATACTGAGGAACATGTTTCAGATTTTGTTTTATTTAGTGTTATTAAAACAAGCAAGGGCAAAAGTGTGTCTCAGAGTTTTCAGAGTTCTCTGTTAACAAATAATGAGCAGGAGGACAGATTCAGCTGTGCAGGGACATGTCTGCAGCAATTATATAAATGTGTTTGTCAGTGAGTGCGGCCTTAATTTAACTGCCGCACATGGCTCTACTGTGAGGTGTATTCATTTGTAACTGAAATCAATCCAGAAGCTTCCTTCATGATTATGTTGAGAGGTGACTTCTGCCCTACAAAGGCAAAGGGCAGTAACTTCAATTTTTGGAACATTACGGATGTGCTTTATTATGTGGAAAGATATCTTGAGTCAATTGTGTTTTTTTGTTTTTTTTTAGAAAATAGTAGGTTCTATTTGCCTTAACTTCCAAAAGCCCTCGAGAAACCAAGGCAGAGTGCTGTAACTTCACTCATCAGGGTCTTTGCCTTTGTACTGCAGCATTCAGGAACGCTCAAACTGAGTTCACGTCTTCTGCCTTTGTTTTACTGCGGATCAAAATGAAGTTACTGTTTTACTGCAGTGGAGTTAAGGTGTTATGCCTTTGTTTTAATATCTGTCATCAAGCACTTCTGACACACACAGTAGCTTGACTGAAGTGTAGCAAAGAAATAGTGTTGGTTGTGTTATTTTAACCATGCAACCAAGTGAAATAATGCAAAGGCAGAGTACCTTAACTTCCAAATTAGGGTCAAAGGTCATGTTTGAGCTAAAGATTTTCATGAACATTAATAACCTCATTAAAAAGACAAAGAATTGCCACATTTCCAATATTATACCTGCAACTCATTTGGCTGGACAACAAAAAGACTTTAAAGTAATTTTTCTCAGTTCTACGAGTTAAGGTCTTTTGCCTTTGTGGGGCAGCCTTGCTCCCGGCACGGTCACTGTGTTGTTGCTGTTGAGAGCTTAGTTCTTACCTTCCAGTACATTATTTTCATGCATTTATTCCAACCGTCAGCAAACAGAAAATACTCAGGTGATAATCAACATTTCAGGCATAAACTGGCCCGGGGAGGAAACTCTAAAATCACTGGGACACTGACTGGTGCCAGTCTAGCATGAAGTATTGTGAGCACTCACATCTCCTGCAAGCGTTTATTGAGCGTATCTGTCTCCACTAATCATATCTAATTTTACATTATAAAGGTATATTATGCAGGCATTACATTTCTTTGTTTATGTTTGTATTTAACTTTCATTTCATTTAACCGAGAAAGAAACTCGTTGAGACTAAAAATTTCATCTTTAAGAGCATCCTGGCCGAGACGGGCAGCAGCACGACTTACAGAGTTTCACACAAACTACAGCAGCCACCCATACAGATACAAAAACATACATTGCTAGACATTAAAAGACTAATTACAAATGTAAACAGTACATTTGTCCGCCTCCAAGTCATGTAACGTCCTCTTCAAAGCGTCCTCCTGTTTTCTAAGAAAGCATCACTCACTGCGAGTCTTTGCTGTGGAAAATGTAAACAAAGGCTGTTTCACCACAGCAGGCTTTTAATGACCTCGTCTGACATGTTGGCAGTGGTTATGCAGGCAAGGTTAAACAAGGTTTCTTTTGCAGCTCATGTAAATCGTCATCAGTGTTCATTTATGTCTTAAATAAGTTACAAGAAACACACACCTTGCTACACCCCTGGTACTGGCAGACTCTGGTTGAGGGGCTGATCGGGATGGATGCAAGGCCTGTCATAAAAGTGGATATTTAAGGGTTAAAAAATTTGAAAATACTGACAGATACAACCTGCTCGTCTTACAATGATTGTGCTCTTCCCAGGGAGCAAAGAAACCCTTCAAGAAGGTGATTGATGTCAGTTCATGTGACCCCCACAGGGCAGGGATGGATCCAGTCTCCTTTGTCCGGCAGGTAGGTGTGTAAAACAATGTGTCTGTACGTTTGATTGTCTACCTGACGTCATAATAATAATAATAATAATAGTCCATTGGTTTTATATAGCGCTTTTCTGAAAACTCAAAGACGCTTTGACAAAAACATAAAACAATAAAACAAAGTGGTTGTAGGCAGTGATGAAGAGGTGAGTTTTGAGGGATTTCTTGAAGGAGGTGAGTGTGGGGGAGTCTCGGATGTTTTTTGGGAGTGGGTTCCAGAGGGTGGGAGCAACAATGGAAAAAGCCCTGTCCCCCCAGGACCGATAGCTTGTCCTGCAGTGTGGGGACAGGAGGTTTGCATCCGCAGACCTGAGAGTGCAGGTGGGAGTATGGAGTAAGGCTGTTTTGGTGATGTGTTTGATGTGTTTGTCGTAGGAGAGGGTTTGGTCAAAGATGACACCAAGGACGTACCTGCTCTCCTGCCTGCCTGCCTGTGATGAGTCGTATATAGTTTTAAACTCACCTGTCTGTGACTGTAACTCAGTGTCTGTTTCCTCAGGTCCTTGCCGTGTGTTTGTACCCGGAGCTCCCTGAAGACAAAAGCCTTCCGCTGGACGTCAGGCAGAGAGCACAGACGCTGCTGGGAGCCTGCGAAGGAAGGAGCGTGGGTCAGAATCACATTATATGAACTCGTTTATAAAGGTTGAATCACGTTCATCTTTAAACAGTTGGTGTCACGTCCAATGGGGCGGCAGTAGCTCAGTCTGTAGGGACTTGGGTTGGGAACTGGAGGTTCTCCGATTCAAGTCCTGGTGCGGACCATTTTCTGGAAATTGGTCTGGTAGCTGGAGAGGTGCCAGTTCACTTCCTGAGCACTGCTGAGGTGCCCTTGAGCTCAGGAGCGCTCGCTGTGGGCAGCCATCTCACTCTGACATTTCTTCATTAGTGCATGTCCACAGGATCCTGTTTGTGCATGTGTGTGTATTTCGGCCTGTGTTTGTGTAGCATGTAATCTTTGTGCACAGGTTCATACTCTACAACCAGCTGTGGTTTACCACTCGTCCAAAAAAGTGTAGCTGAGTTCATCACGAGCAGAGATGGTGGAGTAAAGTCACGCCTGGAGGACATCATCTTATGCGGAGGTTCTCAGAAGGCTGTGTCGGTACGATGGCTAGATATAGCCTAGATTATTTTAGAAATATTTCAAAGATTTCAGAAGGGACTAAGTCCGGAAAGTGGCAGGTTGTGTGACTAAACGTCCTGCCATACCAGCAGCTCTCTGAAGCTGTACTTTGGCCCAGCCTTAGAATGAGCTAAAGTATGCTAATAAGCTCCTCTTTATCATGTTTACCATCTTAATTTATTGTGTAAGCGTGTTTGCTAATTTTTGCTTATTGCAACAATAAGCTGCATGTCAAAACGGAGCCTGAAGGCCAATGTTTTTGCCATCTGAAGCATCTTTTTTCGCTAATGACATCTCTATAAGCCTTAATTACATTGTTTATGATGCTAACTGCAAATAACTAAGTGTTAGCATCCTCATTGCTAAGCTAATAAAGTCAACATTGCATCACCAAACATTTTTTATTAACCGCTGTTGTTGGACTGTATATTAAGATTGACAGAGAAACAGCCGCCCTGAGAGTGAAACTAAAATACTTAGAGCTCCCCCTGCTGGCTGGCCGCAGCATAGGTCATAAAGCCCGCCTCCTCCATGTTAACAGATGGGACATGAGTCAAACTATGAAGTTAAAATACATGTCAAGTAATAATTTTTTTGTCAAACCCAGAGTCTGTCCTGAGTTAGTTCTTCACATGTTCATTTTTCTGAGTAGTTTTATTTTAATTTCATTATCTGATGCCAAAAAAGGACCGGATGGTGTCTCATGATTGACAGCTCTGTTGACAAACGAGGCTCCTTACAGTATTCTTAACTAGATCAGCAGAGTGATGAGGAGGAGGGGTGAGAAATAACTTGAGGAGAACAACATACAGTCATTGAAATGACCATAACTGTGAAAGTCTGACACATAATAGAACGCGACTAAGCCGATTTTAAAAATTAATGCATTCATTTCTGACCTTGATCTCATCCCGACAGCCAGTGTTTTATCTTTTGAACCAACTGTGCATTGCTGCAACAGTGGTTGTGTAATCTCAGTTATTTGGTGATTAGAATATCTTCTCTCATTCATCGTGTAAAGATGGTTTTGCACCTGATGGCCAGCAGGGAGGGGAGGACTCAGACAGGTGTGTTGACCCCCGCGCCCTGCCCTCACACCCTGCCTGCCCTGCTGGAAATGTGCGGGGTGAAGCAGGTGCCGTACCACCTGATAGAGGACCAAGGGTGGGCTGTAGATCTGAATGAGATGCAGCGAGCTTTGAAGGCCGCTAGGGGGCACTGTGAGCCGAGAGCCATTTACATCAGCAACCCAGGAAACCCCACAGGTAAACGACTTACAGTAACAACACTAATGAGGCTCTATAACGTGCTAAAATCACACCTGTATTTGTCCTGTCAGGCCATGTTCAAGACAGGGAAACAATGGAGGAGCTGATTCGATTTGTTGCCGCTGAGGGCCTCGTTCTGTTAGCGGAAGAGGTGATTTCAAGCTACAAATGAGAAGATGTTTTATCCTCATGTGTTTTCAGTCTCACACCAGCTCCCTTGTCCCCTCTGTAGGTGTACCAGGACAGTGTGTTTGGGCACGACAAAGAGTTTCTTTCCTATAAGAAAGTCCTGTTTGACATGGGGAAAGAGTTGTCAGAGACAGTGGAGCTGGTCTCCTTCCACTCTTTATCCAGCCCCTGCATTGGAGAGTGAGTAGCACTGATTTTACCCTCAAAAGCTTTGGCAAAAGCAATAATGTACTCAGATGTTTTTACATTTCTTTTCACTTTGTCAGGATTATGAATTTCAAATTCTTCAAAAGTTTCACAGTGGAATGAAGTCATGCTCTTCTCATAAACGGCAAGATAAATAGTTTCCCTGCAGCAGTCTACATTTTTACTGGTTTAAAGTGTAACTCGAATCATCCGTGCGGTCCTCATAATATACATGGCCGTATAGGTGTCAATGCAAGCAGCTTTATATGACTCATATCTATGTTTATTGTTAGATGGCGGCCTTGAGTGGCAGTCATAATAATGCAGGGTGGAGTCAAACCAGGAGGTAAAACAAAGTATTATAGGGTTAAGTTATGTTTAGCAGGCTCTAGTCACTGGATAAATATGGAGTTATTATTGTGGCAAAACTATTTGAAAATGCATACACACAAATGTGTAAAAAGATCCACAAATGCTCACACAGCATATCTGCAAATATGTAGACCCATTTTGAAATGTTTACTTATTTAATAATGGCAGAAAAGTGACCTTTCTGAAAATATTCACAAATCATTACAACTGACGCGGGCCTCTCCATTGGCTGTCATTTTACACGTGACATTTGCAACATTCTTGCCGTGCATGCTCTGCAAATGCATAGCCATATCCTCAAATATGTGAGTGTATGGTGCAGCCTGGAGCCTCTCATCTCATGCCCTCTCGGCAGGTGCCCTGAAGCCACGCCCCATGGAGCCAATCTGCTGTGTCTCTTTCTTTTTTTTAACATTTGAATCAGTGATGCTGCTTTTCTGTTTTCGTTTAACCAAACCTGAAGTCAAAGTCCAACATTCCCCCCCCAACGTTACTTCTGAATTTCATACCGTCAAATCTTCTTTATACGTCACCTATGAAGGAATAATACATCACCTATTACATTCAAAATGGCCGTCCCGTGCTCACTCTGTGTGCAGGTGTGGTCTGAGAGGAGGATATATGGAGATCATAAACATGGAGCCAGAAGTGACAAAGCACCTCAAAAGAATGCCGGGCCCCTACAGTCCTCCAGTGTTACCACAACTTGCTCTGCAGCTCATGGTCAATCCTCCCACGCCTGGAGAGCTCTCCTATCAAACGTACTCACAGGTGAGAGGAAACATCAACATGTCACACAGAATGTTTACACAACAACACAGGAGTGATTGTTTTCACTGAATCATCGCTTCACTACCAGAGACAACGCCAAGAAAGATATGAATTTAGAAAAGTTTATTGTAATGTGCACTGAAGAGATCAGAATGATGAGTGAGGATGAATGATGGGAAGATTATAGGGATCCATAGATGAAGGGGATGAGGGTGGAGGAATGAAGGGTCCATAGATGAAGGGGATGAGGGTGGAAGGATGAAAAGTGAAGGGATGAGGGTGGAGGGATGAAGGGTCCATAGATGAAGGGGATGAGGGTGGAGGGATGGAGAGCCGAATGGTGGAAGGATGACGGGTGGAGAGATGAGGGGATGAGGTTGGACAGAGGGATGAAGGGTGGAGAAAAGAATGGATGAGGGTAAATGGATGAGGAATAAAGGGATGAAGTTGGAGGAATGAAGGGTAAAAGGATAAAGGTGGATGGATGAGGGTGGAGGGATGCTGGGATTAGGGTTCGAGGGATGAGGATGGAAGGGTGGATGGATGCAGGTGGAGGTATGAGTGTGGTGGGATGAGGGGTGGAGGGAATGAGGGTGGGGGGTGGTGGGAGAAAGGATGAAGGGAGTAGGGTTCAAGGGAAGAGGAATGAAGGTGGAGGAATGACTTACTGTCTATGGTTTCAGTCAATGGAGTATTTATAGGAGACTCCTTAGCTTTTCCTCTCCCCCCCCCCCCCCCCTCTTCCATTTAAAGGAGATTCTTCACATCAAGAAAACGCTGTCCCAGAATGCTCAGCGTGCTCATGAGTTCCTGAATGCTCTTCCAGGGATGACCTGCCAGCCAGCGATGGCCGGAGTCTTTCTTTTTCCTTGTCTGCACTTACCGACTGAGATGATCGAGGAGGCCAAGGTCAGAGAACGCTGCATGTGACCTGAAGTACTCAGAGTTTACCTTAGGTCATTATTATTTCAGATTCAGACACAAAATGTTACAACTGTTTTTAAGACATATTTGTCCTGGTATCACTGATGTGTCTTTGTTTGCTTCAGTGATTATTGTTAGCAGGAATATGCACTTTATTATGATCATGTAATGAAGGCTTAAAACTAGTCAGCATTAACACGTCAACTGGGATGTGATTGAGGTCAGAAATTAACACATTTCTTTTTCTCGTGCTATTTTGTCACTTAAGGCGCACCGTAGGTAAGCTACTGCAGCGTCTCCCCATAGTCATAGTGATGGGAAACAAACACCACTTTTCCTTTTCATTTCACTTTTAAGAAAACTTTCAAAATAAAAGCAGGTTTTTCTCCAAACAGGAAGTGAAGTACCCTTAGCTTAAGACAGTAAAAAATTCAAAATAAAAGCCTAACAAAAACTGTTCTGAATCGCAAAATAATGGAATTTTTAACTTGTGATAAATATGCCAATAATCGCAATCAACTATTGAAATTCAGCAATTTATCGCAATTAAATAAAAATACTCTTTTGACAATAATTATACTTAAATCTGTAATTTGTTATTCTGTAATACAACTTTAGAAACTTCAAGAAATGTAGCTTGACTCTGTTTTGATAAACATAATTAATTAAATCATTGTGAACATACATTTACATTATTAACAGTTGGTTCCCATCCTGAGGTTTGGGCGACTAAACATCTCAGGGGGGCGCAAGGCTTTGTCTGCTCTAAAGTTGTCAAAGTCAGATTTGGACATATTGACTTAAACAATGACCCATTCAGATAGTTCATACAAAGGCCTGCAGATTTAACTGTGTAATAAAATACACGTTTCCTCACCTAAAAACATCAGGCTGCTTCATCAGGCACACTTCTTCTTCAGGTTTTAAAGAACATTAGTCAAATTGATTTTTTTGACAGCAATGTATAACTGTTTTCTTTCCGGGTCTTAGGGGGGATCAGATACAAGTGGGAGCAGAGGGGGGGGGGACTCCAAGGACAAAGGTTGGGAACCAGTTCTTTAAAAGGTTTTTTTGATATAATTTTTTAGATGTTGGGCGTGAAGGCAGATGTTCTCTACTGTCAGAGGTTACTGGAAGAAGAAGGTGTGTGTTTGGGAGCGGGCTGTGAGAACGGACAAGAGGATCAGAACTACCACATCAGGTAATCGGGGGGGGGGGGAGCTGCATTATAGGAGATAGTGTTAGGTCTGTGCATGTGTGCTATTGGATATAGTCATTCAGTGAAGTCAGGACGTCCTGGTAAGTTTTGAATGGAAGAAAAACTGTCCTCATGTTTTTGACCAGACGAGTGTGTTAGTTGTGAGTGTCCCTTGAGGGAACACAGGTGTGACAGTATGAGTTCACCCTGAAGGATTTCTGAAGGTTTCAACCTACTGATTTCAACATCTGAAGAAGAACAGTTAGATGCTTTAAGCACATGTGTATCCGCACATCTACTGTATATTAATCCTGTTTCCTCCTCGCAGGCTCTGTGTTTTGGCTCCTCCTGACACCCTGGACCAGGTCTTGGCACGCCTCCGTTCTTTCCACCTGCGCCTGCTGAGCAGATTTCCCTGACAGAAATGTCAAGGGCACCGACTCCTGGGAAAAATACCAGACCATACTCTAACTCTGACACCATATAAAAGTATTTAAAATCACATCTAATCACTTATTAGACATCACAAGAGGCGATTTTCTTTTCTTCTGACTGTTCAAAAATAAAGCAATTATTCCTGATGTGTGGTCGTGTTTCTCCAGTGACATTAACCTCAACGTCAAGAAATGAATGTCAGTAGTCTGATATATCTATCAAAGCAGTTAAAATGAAAACAAAGTGATGCACACACTCATATAGTACAGAACGTTCATTATCAAACTGAGGTATGAGGACCACTGGTGGTATGCAGGATCCCTCTTGTGGTACTCATGGGGTCTCTGACTTTTTTGACAATTAAAGCTGTGATTGCATATGACGGTTTACATTTATGCAGCTCCAAACGGGGAAATATTTTTAAAAGTGCGGCGGATGCATTGAGCAGCACAGCAGGAACTGAAGTCTGGCGACGTTAGCAGAAAGCACAATGCAGAACAGTACAGAAATACGACTCGAGTCACATCCAGTTTGGATTGTTTTTGGAGTGGCACAGAGGATGAGCCCAGGCCGTGGTGTGCGGTCAATAATAAATAATATGCATATCAGGAATAAAAACTGTGTAAACTGTATATGTAGTAGGCAGTAACGGTGGTACTTGGAGAGCCAAATATTTTCTTTTTCACTGTGAAAACTTTGAGAACCTCTGGTATAGAAGATTAAAATATATATGAAGAGAGAGCAGTGTTGTTGTTCTTCTGAGTGTTTCCTGATCTGGAGGTCGGGTGAGGACAAAGTGAAGCAGATGTAGAGTGAGAGCAGATTCTCAGGTCGCACACTGGACTGTGTGTGTTTGTATCTGAATACTGCTCAGGAGTCTGCGATATAAAACCCACCAGACACACACTCAGACTGTGTACTCTGATCAAACAACATGAAAGTGGCTCTTGTCCTGCTGTTCGCTGCCTACGGTGAGTCTCATCTACCTGATTCATTCAAAAAAGGGAGGCCTCTCTATTTGTCTGGAGTTAGTCTGTGTTCTTCTTAAACCTGCATCTCATGAAAGACAAAGTGTGGCAACTGTAAGCAGCTGTTCAGGATTTTTTAGATCTAAACTCAAAAATCAACCTACAGATGACATTTATGTATACTAGGTAGTGTTGTAGTCAAGATCACTCTAAGTGAGACCTACCTGAGACCAGAGTGCTCTGAGACCGAGTCAAGAACAAGACATTTAGAGATCGAGTCAAGTCCAAGACCAAGACCAAGGCCGGGGCGAGACCGAGACCAGACCAAGACCATAAATATTTATAAATCCAGGCCAGGGAAAGCTGAGGTTGCCGCCAAGGTCGTAGCAAATAATGTGTATTATCTCAACCTGAGAAAAATAAAGCGCAAAAATGAATCTCACCTCCATCTCCAACCCTAGCTTTTTCTTTCTAAAACAAGTGATCTTATGTCATGGATTGGTCTCAACAAATCAGTAAGTGAATTTATTCAAACACAAAATGAATGGTTTTGCTGTTTGAATAGAAAGTTTTGAACCCAACACTATCACCTCTGTCATTAAACTGTTATTGATTTATTTCAGTATTTCTGATTCTGAATGATGGCCCTGTAGACGTCTTTCAGTATCAGTCTTTGTAACCTGCAGTTCTTTGTGTGTCCCAGCTCACGGGTGCGGCACACCCACCTACGAGCCGTCTGTGAGCCGCGTTGTGAACGGCGAGAATGCTCGACCCTACAGCTGGCCCTGGCAGGTGAGTCCACAATCACCAGGGTTGAACTGAATTTATTTCATATGATGGAGACGATGCAGTTTTAACATAGTAACAACATTTTTAAATCTACACTCTGCCTGTCTGTCTGTCTGCCTGTCTGCCTGTCTGTCTGTCTGTCTGTCTGTCCGTCTCAGATCTCTCTGCAGTATCTGAGCTTCTCCACCTACCGTCACACCTGTGGAGGAACTCTGCTCGCCCCCAACTGGGTTATGACTGCCGGCCACTGCATCGGGTTTGTCACTGATGTTTTACTCTCATTCTGGTATGGTTTTATTCAAAGGTTTGATCTAAACTCTGTGTGTGTGTGTGTGTGTGTGTGTGTGTGTGTGTGTGTGTGTGTGTGTGTGTGTGTGTGTGTGTGTGTGTGTGTGTGTGTGTGTGTGTGTGTGTGTGTGCGTGTGTGTGCGTGTGTGTGTGTGTATTTCAGACCCCGTACTTATCGTGTGGTGCTGGGCGAGTTCGACCTCACCAGGGAGGAGAGCTACGAGCAGATCAGGAGTGTGGAGAAGATCGTGGTTCACCCCAAATGGGATGACAACTGCCTGTCCTGTGGGTAAGGAGGTTCAATCTTTTCAAAGATGTGCACTGGAAGGATATTTGGACGGTGGGCTTTCCCAAAGAAAGTTACTGAGTTTGTTAAAAGATCTGTGGAATGCACCCAGCTGAGAGATCTTTGAATCTTAAGTTTAATGTATTCTTCAGTTAATGGAGGGCGTGTGGCGTCAGTTCCACCAGCCAGCTCCAATCTGCACTCGTCTTTGCTACAGTGAAAAATATGTCAGGGCTCGTTGCGGGGGTTATTTTGGCTTCACATTAGTAGAAGGAGGGACACGCGTTGTTGTCAGTCAATGTTACCAAACCGTTTTATCTTTTCTGTGAAAGATAAAATTCCCCAGTGACCCAATTAATGGCCCCCAACACGTGGAAGCATTCTCTGTGATCCCAATACCAAACATTGTTCTGAAACAAAACTGAGTTCTGCCTTTGCATGCAACGCTCCTCTAAGCTTTAGCATCATTTTTCCATGTTACAGTAATGACATCGCGATGATCAAACTGTCCTCGCCTGCCGTTCTGAACGACAAGGTGCAGCCGTCCTGTGTGCCAGAGAGCGGAGAGGTCGCTCCTCACAACGACCCCTGCTACATCACCGGCTGGGGAAGACTCTACAGTGAGTGCTTTTAATGTGACAACACATTACAATTAAAAAAAAAAAAAAAACACTAAAATGTGACTGTATAAAGACATGATCAGTGCAGTGTAAGTATGTCAATCTCAGTTATATTGGAGATAGAGGGCTTACAGACAGGTGTCTTAGGCAGACAGGTAAGTACAGGATTCTGATTCAGGGACACAGGCAGCATGCAACCAGGTGAAGGTCTCTTAAATATATATTTTTATTTAAACCAATTAGTCCCCTTCAGACATTGGTAGACATGACCCAGGTTTTTGATTTCTACCCTTCTTGCAGATGGGGGTCCCATCGCCTCTAAGCTCCAGCAGGCTATCCTCCCTGTGGTGGGTCACAGCGTCTGCAGCAGCGGCGGCTGGTGGGGGAGCTCCGTGAAACCCACCATGATCTGTGCTGGTGGAGACATCCGCTCAGGCTGCCACGTATGAACCAACTGTCCTCACCTGATCAACACCACATGATGAAAAACTGAATCACTGCATCAGTCCTCTCCCTCTCCTGTGTGTCTCTGCAGGGGGATTCAGGAGGCCCTCTGAACTGCAGGGGGGGTGACGGCAGGTGGTACGTGCAGGGGGTGACCAGCTTCGTCTCCTCCATGGGATGCAACACCCTGCAGAGGCCCACTGTGTTCACTCGCACCTCCTCCTTCACCCAGTGGATCAGTGACGTGAGTTTCTGTCAGAGAGAAAAAAAACAAAAAACAAGTTGCACGTCTGAGAAAGGTTGGAAACAACTAATTATTTTCCCTTCTTAACTCTAATCACATAATTAATCAGCAAGTCAACATTTACAAGTCTACTTCTTATTTGCACAGGACTGTGTGCTTTGTGTGTGTGTATATTTATCTCCTGCAAACACGATGAGCATAACACATGGCTAACCACTATCTCAAATGTGTTTCTTTCAGACTTTGCTGCAGTACTGAAGACATATTTAATGCCAATAAAGTCATCCAATCAGCTGCAGGTGGTTTCAATCGTCTCTCAGTTACAGATTTAAATTTTGCAAACAACACCGACCAAAACTGTTCTTCCGGTGGCGCCTCCACTGTTTGCAAATCTGTTTATATAAAAGTCTCTAACCCCAATGACTTCTTACCTCACTAAACACTTTACTAGTGGTCTTAATGACTGTCTTAGTCTCTTCCTTTATATCATGATTCAGAGACAATAGATCATAAACTCTGAGATGGTTGAAGGTGTGGCAATATCTTTTGCACTACATACAATTTGTGGAGGTCTTCTGTATCTTTATTCCAGTGCTGTGTTTTCACAGTGTGACCACCAGAGGTCAGTGTTAGCTCCTGCAGTCGATGAGCAGACGTGACTGAAGGGACGGAGGAGGAGGAGGAGGTGGTAACATTCATAGTGACCTATATATCATAAAGATGAAGAGTGAGACACGTATAATTAGTCAAATGTGGCTGCATGTGATGGTTCATTCTCCAGCATGCAGCTCGGCATGGCCAGAAAGGCCGGGAAAACTGAACCAATTAAACTCATCCTCCAGGTGTTGCATTAATATGGCCACACATCATGAGCAACAAAGTGACACACACAAACACAGAGATACACACGTGTGAAATATATCCCTTGATTGTGTGAAATAATTGAGTAAACAAAAGCAGTATTTGGAGCTGGTTTCCCCACGATACAGAGGTAATACTTTGTGATAACTCGTTACCACTTGAATGCCAGCGTTTTTAACACGAGAGCGAAATAAATAACCCAAGATCTCGAGAAAACGATCTAAATTTACTAGTTATTATAAACTGGTATAAAATAAAGTGTATGGATTGCACAATAATTTGACTAAATACTTAATGTTTTAAAAAGTATATGCAGGCCTATCTTACAAACTGATAAACTTCTGAGCCTCAAAGCCATTTTAACCTCCTGATATGTCCCTTTTTCTCTTTGTCATAGTTTATTTACTGTGATGGTGCTTTGCTGTGTTTTGATGTGTTTCGCCAATGCAATTAAATTCAGTTGAATGTGGAATCACACTTTAACCGCTAGGTGGCAACACAGAGCTCAGAATCATTGAAGACCTCACTGTCCTGGTCTCACATCAGCTTGTTTCATATAGGCTGAGTTCAGCTATTAATACATCGACTTCATTTCTGCTTCTGCATATACTTGTTCAGAGTAGTTTGACATTACTTACTCTCCTATACATTTGCACATGATCTGTTTGGACTTATTTTGTAATGAATTGGCGCAGCGAGATTGCGTTAGGCCTACGTGCATGCCAATCAACTCATAGCCAAGTAAGCCTGTGGATTCTTCAACGTCGATTTTTAATTATGGGAAACATGACCACCCTGAAGCTCTTTGTGTATCGCCGTTGTGCAAAGATGAGTAAGCTATACATAGCCTAATGTACGCAACCCATGGTCCCTCACCCAAAAACATTTCGTCCAATCACAGCGCTGCTAACCTGCATGGGGTAGTTTGCGCCCAGGACACTCTCTGCCCAGCTGAGAGGTGGTCTTTGTATGACAGAGCTGAACAAGGACTCCTGACTCTGCAGACAACAGGCGCTGCTGCAGCTGCTGAGACCGCAGAGTTTGCGTTCACAGAGAAGTGAGAGGCTGCGAGGAAACCCAAAGACTTGCACGAAAACGAGAGGTTTTCTTTATTGACCTTCGTCTCCCTGATGTTTTACTCCTTGCGAATTGTTCTCAGTTAATTTTTTTAAGAGCCAGATGACTCTACCTTTAACTCGAGATTCAGCCTGAGGTTGCAACTGGAGAGAACCAAACAGCCAAGAAACTTTTGTTTGAGAAGAGCCTTGGCTCTGAAATGGGCAGCAGATTGATGTGGCTGTCCCTCGCGCTGTCAGTGGCGTACACAGCCGGTCAGGTCACGGGGACCGGGGCCACACAGGAGGACATCCCGGAGGGCGCTTCTACCCTGGCATTCGTCTTTGATGTAACCGGCTCCATGTACGACGACCTCGTGCAGGTCATCGAGGGCGCGTCCAAGATTCTGGAAACATCCTTGAACAGACCGAAGAAAAATTTGTATAACTTTGCTCTGGTCCCCTTCCATGACCCAGGTAATGCCATTTCAAACATGACAGTTTCAGCTTGCTTTCGTAACTTTTTTTTATTTATTTTTTTTAACTCTTGACATGTCACCTTTTCTTGTTTCTCTGATGCACTATTCTCAAGGTTATTTGCCGTTTACTCTCTGTTGCGACAACAAAGGCAAACAGAAAAGTGAGAAATGTGATAGTTTGCTCACAGTCCGCCCTTTGAATGCCTAATGTTCCTCACACCTCCAGAGGAGGGGACTCCGGGGGTTTCTGACTCCGCACACAGATGTTCAGCCTGGCGGTCACTATCATTAGCATTCCGCCACGGTTAGTGTGGGGCTTTAGGTTTGCAATGCAGCTTGATGATTATCATCACCCCTAGGTGCTCTCTCATTCTGACCTGCTAATGCCCCGTCAATCATTGGGCCATGTAACAGTAACCTTGGCTTTTAGGTCAGAGGTACAGGCACACAGACGTGTAACACAGAATCTGTGTTAAATAATCAGGGTTATATGCATTTAGTTAAACTTGTATTGTTCCTGGCAATACAGTGGCAGTATGAGAATTCAAACCAAACAATACGGATGATGCATTCAATGTGTTATATCACTTGCTGTAAAATTCATGTTAACCATCATAACAACAGCTTCATTGGTGATGGCATTTAAAGTCTGAAAGTTTCGGCAATGGAAAAAAACGTTGTGAAAGAGTTTTTTAAAGTTCCTCTAATTACTGTTTTTAAAAAGGGAGGGGAGGTCACTTATCTGCTTACAAAAAAAACAAAACAATCAAAGTCTGCTGTCATGTCATGCCAGCGGAGTTTGTTTGCTGATTTTAAAGTGGGACTTATGGAAAAAAGAGCTCCATCAACCAAAAAAGAAGGTGACAACCCAGATGGTGCTTGACATTTAGACAGTGGACAGAGAAAAGTGTCAGATCCACCAAATTTAGGCATTCAAGGATAAAGCATTTATTTTTTTCACCATAGACTCCCAGTTTTAATATTTTCAATGTATCCTTTCATCATTTTATTTTTTATTTTTTCTATGCGCCCTCATCGCAAATACATATGCTTCAAACTTGCTCACTTAAAGTTGAATACACTTCGCAACTGCACAAACAAACTGATCCAAGAGATCTGAGAGAGAGAAAGGAGGAGATGAATGATCAGAGGTGAGCTGTGTGGTGAAGAGCCAGATTCCTATTCCAGATGTTTGTCCTCCTCTGCTGAACTTCAGCATATCACACATTCTTATGAAGCCCAGTTCCTCCATCGTAGAGTCAAGCTGCAGCTTTGTGCCTAGAATAATAATTACGGTCACTGAAAAAATATGCCCAAAATACACAACAATGAACCCATTACTGTTAAATCATTAGCAGATGGTACAAGCTTGAATCTTAGACAAAACATCATTGGTAAATAGAATAATGATATTTCAGTATGTGCCTTACTTTAACAGCAATGTTACTGACGTTTTATAGGAAGTCATACCATTCTCCTCTTACACTGAAGGTGCAACAACTCAGTTCATAAATTCTGTTTTGAATTCTCTCTGCGTGCTGTCTTTGTGTTTGTCCCTCACCACCGAATGACGTTGGTTTTCTTCTTGAAATGTTTACGAGGATGTCAGAATGTGTTCTCCCAAACCCTCAGGGACATAGAGGAATGATTAGCAAAGCACACTGCAAGCAGGGGTTGCTGAACATTTCCCCTAAATGCTTTTTCTGCTGCTGTCTCTGTTGTCTCACTTTTTTTTTTTTCCTTTTCCAACAATATCCCAGATCCTCAGAGAGAACCAGCTTTGTTTTTGTAACAACTTTTTTTCAACGGGTTTGTTTCATTCAGACACGGATCCACTTTCGCCGCTTTACATCCTACCCAGTGCGATAACGCAGTCCCTCCTGTTTGATTTGGCTCCCTTTAAATCAGAGCTCCGGCGCTTCCCCCCTTTATTTACACGGCAATCTGACACGGTAAACATTAGAGAGTGAGTGTGTTTGTGTATCTGTGTTTCTCCAGGCCTGTGTTTGTGTGTGTGTGTGAGAAGCAAGAGTGTCAGTGAGGATGCCTGGATATTGGGGTCAGGCTTGTGTGGGAAGATCAGTCAGGAAGCCCCCCCCCCCACCTCTTTCCTCCATCCTGCAGGGAGCGAAAGAAAGAGAGAAAGCAAGAGGATACTTCACAAGTCATTTTACTGCGGCTCGGGTTGTGTGTTTAGCCCTACCATCTGAAAACACTCCAATGAATCAGTGGAAAGGCTGAATTTTGTCTGGCTTGTTTAGTTATCACTTCATACCCAGGTTACTTTTGTCGCTTAATGAGAGAGCCCACCGTAAAGCACCACCAAGGACTGTTAAAATGATTGTATCTTCTATTGCAAAAATCCAGTGAAAGATGACTTCTCTTTCATTAAAGAATCCTGTCTTACGCTGAGAACTCAAGGGTGTATTGTAAGCAGACTCACTTCTTGGAACATTTGTTTGAGATTTTACAGCCAAATAAAGGTTGATTCACAGTGCTCTCCCACAAGTCTTACTGTAGGCCAATTTTTTTTTTGCATTTACCACATCATTAGTGTCACATTGGGGAGCTTTTAAATTAACAACAATTAAACAAATCTGCAATATGTGAAATTAAGGCTCTATTAAAATGTACAGACAAGTAACATGACGAATATCCGTGCACACGTGTCTACAAACTTGTGTCCAGTGAAGTGTACAAGTCTACGTTGGTCATGGCTGTACTGACGTCCAAACACACACAGACGTGTCCTTGTAAATAATACCTTGCTGTGAGAGGATGTGTGTGTGTCTGTCTTCTTATACATGCTTGTTTGAGTGTTTAATTAGCTGAGGATGAGGTGGGTCAGAGCCTACGGCCTCGGGTTAGTGGGGGCCCCTAGTACTGTAGCTCTATCTGTCTGTCTGTCTGTCTGTCTGTCTGTCTATCCATCCATCCTTCCATCCATCCAGATTGTTTTTCATGCATGTCTATCTTGGTGTTCCTTTGAAATGGCTTAATGTGGTCGGCTCATTCAATATAAGGGCACAAGTCCAAGACAGTTCTTCCAATATCAATGTTAACACAGTCCTTCACCTTCAAATCTAAGTCAATCAAGTCATTAGATTTGAAGGTGTAGGACTGTGTTACTGTAACACTGATATTGGAAGAGCTGCCAGCTGGTTGATCTTGTTGTCTGTTGAGACTGTAATCCCAAAGTGGTTTGAAAATGCCATCGTAGAGATGGCGCAGACATGAAATATCCAAGGGTAAAATAATGGCACACACTTTGGCGCTCTACTTCCATAAAGGCCTTCTCAGTGTTACAACCTTTGCCAATGCAAGAAGTCACGAAGGTGGTCATGAGTTCAAATCTGTTATACTTCAATCCCTGCATGAATTGTGCCCTTCTGGATTTTCATTTGGGGTTTGGTTAATAATATTCTCAGATGGAGCCACCCAATTGAATTGCGCTATTGAAAGGAGTTTGAGGTTTCAGACACTGTTTTTATGATTATGATTTTATCGAAACACACTGAACATTTTAAAGTCAGCAAAAGTAATATAAAATCAGAGTCCTGGAGAACAAAGCTGAAGCAAAAAAACCTAGAGCTTCTTTATATTCCTTTCTGACCACACTGGATGTGTTCAGGAAAGGAACAAGCAATGGTCCAAGTCAAACAGTAAGACTTTGCTTCTGACTAAAAAAGTCCTAACTCAGATTCAGACGTTCCAAAATGATTCCTGATTTCTTCTGCTTCTGTTTAATTGGTAAGTAGCGGTTGTTCCAGCTATGTGCTCTGTAGATTGGTTACGCTCGGTTGATGGCCTGCATTACTACCCTTTCTGAGTCAACTTTAGTTAGAAGGAGATGGAGCAAAGGTGTGGGCGTGGAGTGATAAGAGAAGATGACGGGATAGCTTCTACCTCCTCTGTATGATCAAAGGCACTCATCTTGGAACGTCCTTTGTTGGTGTTCGGCGTCCTTTTCCACCTACCCCTTTACTCCCTTTGTGTCCTTCTTTGCAGAGCAGCAGTTTTTTTTGTCTGAACCGCCCCACCCGTGTGAGATTACAAGGAGCCTGCGTTTAGCTGGACGGAGTCAATAATGATGCTATTAAGCAGGAATGCCAAAAGAGAGAGGTGGAGTTTTTTTGGGGAGAATTAGAGGAGGAGAGAGGAGTGTGGCAGACTACACTGAGTTTCTTTGTGTTTCATGTTCTCATTGACCTGCCCTGGAATATTAAAACAGCCTTTCATTTTTGGAACTGTACACGGACCTTCTGAAGTGCCCTGAGGTGCTCTCAGCGCAATAGTTTCAAGTCCATTTAACTTTGAAATTGGTGCTCAGAGGTTATCCCTCTCATTTTTGAAGGCAGCACATACCTGAAGGATGTTGCTGATGTTTAGAAAGGTTGCTGGTGGTTGACCTGTGGATGCAGTGGTTGACATTAATCTATTTGACACAGATGATTCATTCAAAGGGCATTTGTCAAACGGAACTGTGTACTCTCTACCTTGTTAGGTTTGTTTTCCTCTGGGCTTTGGATTTGTTTTCCAGCCTCTTTTGAATTCCAAGCCTCATCCTGGGGCCCTCAGTGTTCCAACGCCTTGGTTGTGGCCCCCGGGGCTCTTTGACATCACTGTCTGGGCGCTCAACAATATCCCCTTGACCTTTTGGGGGCTTGTTTTTTTTGTTTGCGTGCCTCCACCTTTAAGGTAACTGAGGGGACACATTAACATTGCTGCAGTGGAGCAGTAAAAAAAAAAAATTGGGAAACTTGGATGACACATAGCTGTAGGGGTAAAGACATTCATATTCATGTAAGTAAGTAAGTAAGTAGAGTCTTAAAAGCAAAGAAAGGAAGCGTTAATACAACAAACTAGGGATGTTCCAAGTGACTCATTTTCACTGTCGATGAAACATGTCTTGTCGAAAGAATAAAGGGACAATTTATTCAACCATGTTAAACACAGGATCACAGCATCTGCTGGAAAACAATGTCAAATTGGTTTGTAGAGTGTAGCTCATGTTCATTTGTTCTGGTTACGCATTGCTCTGATCAAGTGGTTATGCCAGTTTAACCTGACACAGCCTACAAACAATTCTATTTCCATTTTCTACATCAAAATACTTCCAAGCTGCTCCGCACTATGAGGTAGCATCCGTACGCTGGGCTGGTGTACATCCAGGCAGTAGAGCATTATGGCAGTGGCCATTAACAGGAGCTACAGCCCAAGCTAGTGGTGGTTGGCTGCTTAGATACAACATTTGACCAGGATTGCAGGCCTGAATTGATGAAAAATGGTAATAATGACTTATATTTACTTATCGCGCACATCCCAACTTCTTTTATGTCCCTCGTCCAAAGAAGCTGATTATGTGTCCAGCTCTTTTTACGATACGAGACTTGAATATGCCTCGAGGGTTCATTTAAATAAGGCTAATTGGTAGTAATAGTGTAAGCCGATAGTTCAGTTCACATTTATTATATCTGCACTATTTGAGTCATTTACGTGTTATATTAGGCTTGGCAAGTAAAAAGAAACTGTCTTCACTTAACCAATACATTTTGGCGTAGTATGTTTAGAGAACTTGTCCTGTGTTTGCTAAGATGTGTTGTACCTCTTTTGATGCAGATATGTTTACCTTAACTTTTACCATGTGTCCACAGCATAAGCAGCTAGTTTCTCCATGTTAATTTATCGAGCAGAACTGAGCCCCTGAGGCGAGTCAGGTGATCTTGATAACAGCTGCCTCATTTTGTTGGTGAAGAGCAGCTCACCGTGTTCACAGCGAATCGTGTTATCCTAGTTTGTTGTGTTAGCTGTGGCTACAGTGTTATGGCTCGATACTGATTGAGCAACATAGCATTTTGACAAAAACTCACAGCCACAGACAGAAATTTTAAATATAGTTGCGAGTAACATACTGACCCATTTTTATGCCCTTACAAGAAAAGTTTGGCTCCCAAACTGCTCTTTCAAACTTACTGCCCTGGAATTGGAGTGGATTGTTTCCAGCTGTTCATTGCCAACTATACCAACGTCAGACATACACTATGTTGTATGTTAGTATTTGCCAGTCAGCAATTTTGCTGCTTTATTACTCATAATAATAAGCCAAACTTCAGGACTTTAACTGTAGCGTCTTTAGGAAGACTTTCCTCATTTTAAAGTCAATTTAGACTTAACAGATTGACGTCTAGACATTAATGAGGAAATGTTTTTTTTACTAGAATACTTTTTTAGAATCAAAGATTCATTAGATTTAATTGTTTAAAATCTTACTTTTGGCAGCTGGAAGACTAAATTCGAACACATTACATCTACATCCAAATATGTGAGGTGCAGTTTAAGATGTTGATGGATATTTTAGTTGAAACACATGTTGGGTTTCAGCAGCTTAGCTTGTGTGTAAAGGTTGATATTTGTTCATAAACCATCAGTTCAGAGGTGACGGGCTTCTACCCATAGAAATAGATAGAGGATGCATCTTTTGAGATAGGTCATCATCACGATATGAAGCACAGGGTTGGTTATGCTGTACAGAGACAAAGCAGGGGTAAAGCCATTCTCTTATTTTTGTGGTCATTTTTATTGTCTCCTTTTTTGGACACAGTTTTTTAAATCCTTCAACTACTGAACAATACAAGACGTTTTTCTGGAAAAATTTCTTTTTAGTTTACTGTTAGTTGGCTACCTTTAAGTCTCAATTTACATTGACGATTACCTCCGGTACATTAGTCATCACGTTGTAATAATGGATAGTAGGGGTGCAACTGTACACAGGAGTCATGGATGGGTACATACCTCGCTTTTGGAGTCACGGTTTGATACGAGGGCGGTACGTCAAGAATAAAGCAACAAAAAGTCTCAAATGCATTGTGCTATGTTTCTTTTCATTTATTTTAACAATATTTCAAAGTAGTTGTAGTTTTAAAAGTAGTGCAAATTACAGTTTATTATCTATATCTTCCCACTCAGCAGAATTAAATGTAGCTGGCGGGTCTTTAAGCTCCTTTGTGTCGTGTGCACTTTCCATTCACCCTTCTTTCACTTGCGTTTATTTTAGGTGTGTCGTCTTCTTTGAGTGTTCTTTAAAGGCAGGTGGCAAGGCGTTTTGAATTTATTACCATCACCTAGATTGGAGTGAATACTGCCATCTGTAACCACCTTTTTTCTTTCAGTCACTCAAACCTATTCGTCGCATTACTGTAGCACCGAACTGTTACGTTCTTACCGTGACAGTTTGGGACAAATGCACATGCCGACCAAACCTCTGCACTGCACCAACGTAAACCCTTTGTCGCTATTGTTTAAAATGATTGATGAGAGGAATGGTCGCATCTACTAGGCTACGTCTACGTCATGTCCACATTGCGTAACCATGCTAGTGCTTGTGCTCTTGCATTAGCAACCTTACCGTGACTAAGCACTGGGGCAACTGGGGCAGCTGTGGCTCAGTTGGTAGAGTCATCACTTATCTACCAAAAGGTTGAGGGTTCAGTCCCCAACTGAGCAACATCTCTGATGTGTCCTTGGGCAAGACACTTAACCCTGCATTGCTCCATCTGCTACAGTGTATGAATGGTGATGTACGTCGCTTTGGATAAAAGCGTCTGCTAAGTGAATTGTAACATTGTAACGTAAGCACACCTCTTCCAACCGTGCCAGCCAGGGCCGAGTAGTTTAATAAACTGGACTTTGGCGGTCAAACATGCTTGGGCGCAGTATGGATTGCCTAATGTGAGTGTGACCTAAGCCAAAATCTAAAACATTTTGGTGCTAAAGAGGCAGATGTTTTTTTATCTCAGTAGTTAGGTAAAACAGCGTAAAATGAGAGTGAAAATAGCCATTTTGAAATGAATATTGATGTTGCTTAGATGCTGCTATGGCATCTGTGCGCTAACACTTTAACCAAAGCTACTTTACTTTGTAAGGTGATAATATGGCAGCATTGTTGCCAAAAGGTCAATTACTGTTGACTTATTTTAATTCTGTCTTCCTGGTTGGGAAAGGCATTACTTCCTTGTAAAATTTTAATGATGTTTTCATCTCAGGGCCACAGGTTTACAGCTATGCAAGAGCTACAAGTTTTCCAGTGACAGCCTGTTTTCAAAAAACAGATGAGCTCATGGGTTGCTGTGGAAAAAGTTAATCCCAACCGTTTGGTTGTTCTGTTGGATACTTAAAGATTTAATTTAATGTACGCTATTTGGCTTTTTGGCAGTCTCGTCATTGAGCATAGCTGCTCTGAACAAAATTGCTATATGGGTAAGCAAGGAAATATTGTGTCTGTCTTTCCACACTGATTCTTCTCTCTCTCTTCTCTTTATGTAGAACTTAAGTATTTGCTGAAAGTCTGAACGACTGTTGACATATCCATGTGTATGCAGTAGAGGAAAGGGCATAAAGAAAGAAGCAAATGGTAATAGGAGGGTTAAACAACTAAAAATCGAGGAATTTTGTTTGGCATGGAGGCCTATGTGGTTTTTAAATGTGTCTGAACCAGACAAGTGTTTTGAGAATCTTAATTACAGACTGCAAGGCTCAAGGTCAGGCTGTCAGTGCCCTCTTCCCCCTGCCTCTGTGGGTTATGTTTTGGGGGAAGTCATTTATCTTGAAGACCACCATAGACCGGAGTTTGTCAACATATTCTTTGCCATAGCACACATTCTATGTTCTGGAAATCCTGGGACTCACCATTAAAAAATAAACATTGTGATTAACTGGACTGGATTCACCCCAACACATTTCATCCATTAACACCTGTGCTTGTTTCCATCAAGCTGGGTTTTTTTTCTTCAAACCCATGATAAACAAATTTTAAGCTTGTTGCTAACTGTATTGAAATCTCAAAAGGTTAAATACTTTATGTCCAAATAGGCTAACCACACAAATATTCCAACTCAATCAATCAAGATCTTACATTTAAACAACACACATAGGCAGTTCTGATGAATCTTTTGTGTGCTGTGACCTGCTGGTTTAAAATCACTGTCTCGTACATGTGAGTGTGTATCTGTGTGTGGTCGGTTGTGCAGATCTGCTGCATCTGATATAATCTGTCTGCTTCAGCAGGCACACTTAGAATTTCCCCAATAAAACAAAAGAGTCACTCTTAGCAGAAAGCACCACCAAGGCACTTTTGAGCACTCTTGGACTACCCCATCACTTGTAAAATACTTAGTCCTGAACTTGCGCTGTGGTTGAAATATTAAGGTTGGAACCATTTATTCTCAAGGCCTGTACTTAATTGTTGTGAGACAAATATATGCAATTATAAAGCCACATTCAACTGTAAAGTTCACTTTTATTTCTGACATTAATCAGAGAAGCACCTTCAATCAAGTCTCAGGCTTTGGCCTTTATTTCAACAATGGTTGCCATATGTAATAATGCCACAATGTTCTCTCTGTTTTCTTTCAGTGGTTCCAGTTTTTGCCCTTTTAAAGGGAGGTGTTTAGAGACTTAACAGAGACAACGATACCTGATGCCTCTTTAATCCACAGCTTTGTCTTTTTCATCCACTTCTCCAGACCTCCCTCTCATGTTGTATATGTTGTCATGGTAATAAAGTAAGCATCAGTCTTAGCTCTTTGCTGTGATGCATTATGGGTGAGAGAGATGCACAGCATAACATAATCTGTGTTGGGGTCCTTTTTCTTTAAATCAATTATTGGAACCATGCAAAGGTGTCGACACGATTTATGACCACGAGCTGTTTGCGTTTCAGTTTCATCCAGCCTGACCCAGAAACCCGGCTGTCTGTCAATAATGATAGAAAACAATTTTTTTTTTACAAGTTTAGGAGTCGATAAAAAGTAGTGCCCTTAGCAACTATTTAGAAAGTTTGGCGATTACACAGCTGATACTGCAACTATTTCTGTGAACTATGGCCACAACTCTTAAAACAAACCAGATTCTGGCAGTAGAGAAAAAAATTCAATTCCAAGTACATCGTGATTTCAGACATTCAAGTATTCAAGTATTCAAGTATTTTAATGATTCGCAACCAACTAGACTTGGTTTACCATGTTTTAAAACCATCAACAGGATTAAAGTGTTTTTTACTTCGATAAGCCTTGTATGACAGTAGAGTAGAAACCTTTAGAGAGGCAATAACGAGTCAACTTTGGATGTCTATGTGATGTCCTTGTAGCCAAATCTTAACCATAAGCTATAAAGCTATCAACAATTAAGAATTTGGCCAAATTTAAGGTAAACTAACTTAAATGGATGTATGTACTGTTAAAACTGTCTAGATCATGTACACAATCTAACATTGTATTTAAGCAATGTTTTCTTGCTCAGTGCAAGCTTTAGTACATGGCCTGGATAAATACTGTATTACAAAACTTGCTTTTTTTGCAAAAATATTTCTTGTTGCCTGCAGGCATGAAGCAGAAACGATTGATATCTGTCTTCATGAACACATGAAGAACACAAGTCAAATAGTACCGTGTTTAGAACCAAAGATGATGCAGTTTATATGACCCTCCTCTCCTTTCGTATTTGTCTGCATTCCTCTTGTCCTCAAGTCAATGCAGTCACCTAACCACACAGATATATTACATTGAACTCTTTCTTTTATGTTTTTTCTGAGTAGAAATCCCCAATTGCGTACAACATATTCGGTCATAAATAGAGAATGTGGTGATAATTGGACTAAAGGCTTTTAACTGCAGACATGTGATAATGTTTAGATCATCATAAAAGACGTTTGCGTCTGGTCCGCAATGATCACTTCCCCTGATCCCTCTTCCACGATCCAAGAACAGATGTAAATGGTGCATCAAAACATCTGTGGTAACAAGTGGAAAACATCCGTCAATTCCTTTACTTTTACTGCCTATTGTGCATTTATGACTTCTAGATATTATTTATGAAACCCACGAGTGATAACAGCAAACAGATGGCCCGTGATGACAGATTTTTTGCATCTTTAGAAATCTTTGATCGACCACAACAGTTTTTTCCTCAGATCATTGTAGTTGCTTACTGCTGCCGAGGAGATTCAAAGGGGTGTTTGATTTAGCAAAGGACAGAGCTATCCAGTTTCAGTGGAATATCATTTCATACACTATAACATGTAGTTTGAATTTCCAGTGGAATAAAGGACATTAATCCACATCATATATTTCCCTTACTAATATTCAATTATTACCAAATAAAACGAAGAACAAAGAATTACATAATTACTTTAATGCTAAAGTCCATAATGAAACATACAAACCCAGGCAGGAGATTTCTATTTCCATTGCAAGGAGACCATGTTGCTTTCATTGCATAAATGGCCGCACCACAGAACCACACATTCTCATAAATGACAGTAATAAACTAGCACACACTCGTTCTCGTATGCACTGCACATACTTAATCATTTAGGACACTGAACCCACTGCGTAGCCAACAGGGTGTGAACAGAACAGTGCTGTTGGACAGTTTGGCACTTTACGTCTGCAGCCTCTGCCATCAGTGTGTGAATACCATGTGAATGGGTGAAAGTGACATGTAGTGTGAAAGAGCTTTGAGTGGTCAGAAGAGTAGAAAGGTGCTAGACAAGTCCAAGTCCCTTTACCCTTTACCACGTAATTCAGACAAACCCTGGGGTTTGGTCCTGCCTCCAGCACCAGTTATCACGTCACATGGATGACTGGGGAAGGATTCGGGACTGTCATCAGTATCTGGAACATGCTTTCCATCAGGCTGTGCATCTGGGAGGGATTACATACCTGTGTGTGGTGTGTGCATCACTTTGGTCACACTATATTTATTCATGTATTCGTTTGAATTCATGAGCAACATTAATGGGGATCCTGAGACACTTCCAATTGTGGCGGGTAGCAGGGTTTAGCTGCTTGGTGGTCCTGCTCCCTCTCTTTCTCTCTCTTTGTTGGTTGTGTGGAGAAGTTTCCATCACAAGTTCAGTTTGTGGTGGTTTCAAATCAAGCCTGTCGTCAGCGCTGTCGCTCAGGGCTAAACCTCAGTCATCGGATGGCAGCTGGGGATTCAGACAGGGTGAAAGATGGTTTAAAAGAAGTTTAAAAGAGCAGGGAAGGGAAGAAAAGAGGAGGCACTGTTATATAGGACAGAAAGAAAACGTTAAGAAACAGAGGGGCATATGAAGGGTAAGGAAAAGAGAGGTGAGAATGGGCATGGCTTTAGTAGCATGGTGATTGACAAGCATAAAATCCAATTCAAGGGAAAAGGCGAAATAAATGATTTGGAATAGAGTCAGTTTTCATCAACCAGAGAATGATCTTTTTATGTTGACAGTTAAAGAGGCAAAAGCGGAGATTATTATCCCATGAGAGCTTCTGACCACTTCCTCCCAACTCCACCCATTCTTAATACACACATGTGAACTCTGAAAAAAAGAAGAGATGGATCTTTAAGTAAGGATTTGTTATGGGGCTAAAGATTTGAATTTAAAGACAAGAGAAAAATAGGACGAAAGCACTCTCATACCAAGGTAATTACAGACCATTTAGTTGTTTACATTTGTTTGCTTTCGATGCTGTATGCATTACAGTGCAACAACTTCAACAGAACCATGTCTGCTCTTTCTCACTCAGTATGTTATGTGTTGGACACTTCCCTCTCCAAGGCTCACTAATTGCACTGTGTGCTGATTTACATGTGTTTGCTCAGTGGGGGTGATTAAATGAATTATGGGTCAGGATGACAGCCACACTCCTTCTGGCAGATTTTTTACCCTGAGTCAGCAGAATGACAGAAAGCAGTGTGTGTTTACAGCCTCTGTTGCAGCTACAGCATATGCTGTGTAACCTATTGGGTTTTGTTGGATAAGGAGAGCAATGCATCAGCTTTAATCAAAATTACTAACCCATAATCCTTCATCAGACAACGCTTTAATTCTTTATTGATCCCTACTTCAACTTTGAGTGGAAAAACAAGACTTTTTTTTTCAGAAACCATTTGCTAAAACTGAAGCCCCGAAAATGAGCCATAAATACAAGAGGGTATACATTGGTCAGTGATACTTGACGGGTTCCCAGCTTGTTTTGTGACCACTCTGCTGAGGTACCCAGCACAATTACCCCGGATTAGGATATAGAAACCCTGCACTCCAAAAAAGTTACATTTCATGCAATGTACAAGACTGCCATTATAAAATAGTGAGCTAAAGAAGCTTTACACTCGGGGTGCTAGTGACGCAGTGGTTAGTGTGCATGCGCCCCATGTATGAAGGCTGTAGTCTTCCAAGCGGGTGGCCAAGGTTCGAGGTCCTGTGGCTCCTTTCCTGCATGTCATTCCCCACTCTCCGTCTCCCTGATTTACGAATCTATCCACTGTCCTATCCCTCCATTAAAAGGCACAAAAAGCCCAAAAATAAATATCTTAAAAAAAAATTTTAAAAAAAAAGAATCTTAACACTCAAGGCAAATTCTTATTTGAAAATGTTTCTCTGTAGACGATCAAAAAAGGTCCAGATGTGCTGTTGTGTACTGTGCTGTGTGAGATTTGAAGCCATGTGGTGAATGGGACAAAATATCAACAAGGCAATATAATGTTCTCCCGACTAGTGTGACGTAATTATGGAATAAGGCTGGTGCCAAAGATCCATATTTTAAAAGTAAAAAAATATACAAACAGATTAGGCAATTTGAATTACAACATCATCACTTCATGCTTTTACACAATTGAAGTTCCTAACGAATACTTAAAGTTATTTGAAGGTGAAGTTTGAAGTAACTTCTCACATTGCAGCTTTTGACATGAATGATGGTAACATGAGTGAAAGTAAACTGCCCAAACAAGAAGTTGACAGTGGGGTAATATCAGACAGCTATGAAAAAGAGTTAAAGGATGATACTGCCTCAAATTATAGTGAATAAAAACATTAATCCTGCACTTGAGGTTTTGAGGGGCATTCCTTCAGTTAATCAGAAATCATGATTGTTGATCATTATATGATCGTCTTACTTGTTACATATCAGCTTTCACAAAATTGGTTTATCGTGATATTTTCTTTACTGTGGGCCATGCATCCCAAATTTTAACACGAGTTACACTTCAATTCCCATCCCTAGCTGTAATTCTGGAACAACTCTGTTTACATTTGAGAGTACTGTTTGCAGTGGAAATGCAAAACATCTCTCTAAACCTATAGGTTAATACTGCAGGTACAGGTATGGTATGGCTTTCCAGGGTACTATGCCAAAGTACTTGATGGCATGCAACTATTGTAGCTTCTTATATTATAGTTTGAACAACTTGTGGGTACATTAACTAATAAATGTTGAACCATGAATGAACTTGTGCCTGTAAAAAGGAAAAGAACATCTCCATTTGTGACTGCTCTGCTGCTGGTACTGATGAACAGCAGGTTCAAGTTATCGGGATCCTTCCGGTCGCTCTTGCTTTGTTTTTTCACAGCACTCATTTTCTGGAGCTTTGTGATTAGGCTTTTATAAGCCAGATGAGTAATTGTGAGTTAGGAACATCCTGGTCTTTGCCTTCAGGTATGAAAAATTGAAAACAAGTGTCTTAAATGGCTAAAGTGATAAACTCTCCCCACTGTGGCAGAAGGTCATTAAGGCATCAAACGGAAACATGTAAAGACCAAACTTTCCCAAACTGCCACAGAATATCATGGTCAGGAAAATATCATTATTGAAGGACACTGTCTCTTACAATTGTATTTCATGCAGATGATTTGCTTTTGTTCGAAGTACTGCTGCCAAAATTGTGTGAGAGTGTTATTTGGTTTGAAGACATGGACGTCTGTGACCTTTCCATGCATTTGCCTTGAAATTCCTTGGTGCTGATGTTGTGAGGAAAGAGAAGCTCACTCCACATACACAAGCGATTCCCAGCAAATTGCTTTAAGCCCTAATGTCAGTGGAGGTGAACCAGAGTTGGCCATTGGACAGTTGCCCAGTCTGTTCCATCCGATTAGACCTTCTGCGACTGCTTAAGCTTGCACGTGATTTGGAGATGCATACTTTAACAGGCGGCATTACGGATGAATGCGGTAAGAATATGAAGCTGCAAGCTGGAATCATTTGTCTTGATTGTGCCAACAACTTAAACAACTGATTCAAAGACAGGATAAGATGCAGATCGTCATTTTGATTGTGTTTGTTTTGGGCATTTTCTCCCCTTTGTTGTTGCTTCTTGTCAGACTTTAGAGCATTCTTTCACTCTGAGTTCACTCACTTGGCCGTGTTCATGCCACTTTCATGGCCCTTTTCATCACAGAGAAAGCATTAAAACTATTTCCTGTGTGGCAGCACGAACAAATGAGGAAGACGGCATTGTTGTTTTCCTCTCTTACATTTTTTTAAATTATAGAACCTATAATTTCCCCCAAAAAGTATTAGAATTTTGTGTAAGGACTCGGTTAGGACTTGTTTTGGCTCTCCATTCCTGCAGGGCAAAGTTGTTTTTGTAAATTAATCAAAAATGGAATGCTCAAGAACACAAATCATGAGGTGCTTTTGTGCAAGGCACTCGAGCCCCAGCAGTTATATGGACTGCAGGTACGCATCTGGCCTTAATGTTTGTGAGTCTAAGACTGTATTCTTCAAAGCAGCACTCATACTCTGGTTTCTAAAAATAAAAATTACCGTCAGTACTTTCTGTATTTTGATATGTCGATGTCAAAGATCATTACACAAGTTAAGAGCTGGTTTCTTGAGTGTTTTCTAAAGTGCTGTGGCAAAGACGGTTGTTGTGGTTGGATGAACCGTTCGCAAAAAGTGTCTGAAGAATACTAACAACAGCAATGGGAACTTCTCCCAGAAGAAGAGAGGTCATCTTTTCCATCTTTGAAAACTCTGGCTTGAGATCCATGTTCCGTTCAAAGCGGCCAGATACATTTCCATGTTCGTTTTCAAAAGTGTTTCAGATCGCAGAAAATGTTCCTGCGCTCCACCTTGAAGATTTAGAAGTGTGCCAAAATCTGGATCATTTGGAAAAAGACTCCTTGCCTCTTCGCACATGTTCTTATAGAAATTGATCGTGCCAGTGGAGTGCTTTTGAAATAAAATATAAGAAAAGAAAAAAAAACCTATGATTATTCATGGCATGCACTGTAAAGTTGTCTATTTTATCATTCTTAAATGTTTAAATATAAGAAAGCACTTGAGACAGAAGACAGAAGTATGTTTGAGTGATCTCAGCAGGCCACTAAACCAAATGTTTCATTTTGCTCTGGCATCTAGACAAAGTGAAAGACCCCTGTCAAACAGTTCAATGTGTATCCTTTTTCAAAAGTCAGGGATCCTTTGAAATTGCACTCTCTTCAACAAGGCAAACCTTGTTTTTCAATCTGCTTGCATGTGCAGATCTGCAGTGTCTGCATATGTGTGTATGCATGTGTGTGTGTGCGTGTGTGTGTGTGTGTGTGTGTGTGTGTGTGTGTGTGTGTGTGTGTGTGTGTGTGTGTGTGTGTGTGTGTGTGTGTGTGTGTGTGTGTGTGTGTGTGTGCTTTTTGCAGCCCCCTCATCCGTCTCATTCCACAGCACAGCTGCAGTGGCTGAAGTCACACAATTTGTCTCAAAAAGGGGCTTAGCAGCTCATTAAGGGATAGAACAAAGTGAGCTAAGAAACCGCAGTAACTGACTACCAACACTGCTGGAGGTACAGAATACAGGGCATGTTGTCACTGTGCAGCAGTGGAGCTCTTCTTCTATGGTGCGATAAAATGTGGTTTCACTTAAACCAAAGCCATAAACTGTATAAAACATGGATGTTTCATGGATATCAACCATTGGTTTCTAAAGAGGAGTTATGAAGCCTTAAAATGCAGTCTCCATACCATCTTACTTGTCTTGATCTTTATCTATGTTTCCTATTCTATTCTAAATGATGATAACAAGTAGAAAAAAGTCAACTATTTAAGGTTAGCAACAGGATTTATTTGATTAATAGTGCCATGTTGTAAGCATGTTTATTTAAATGAATACAAACTGACATTTTAATATGGGCTCTAATGGGGAGTCCTCCGTCTCAAGGTCTAAATCACAAAGCATACAGCGCTTATGATATTGAGGCATAAACACTCCAAAAAAAGGTGTCCTGCTCCATGCAGTCTGCTCTTGTTTTGAATCTCAATGTGGAGAGTGTGGAGAGAGCTATCTCCGCACAGATCTTCTGACAATTATCAATAAAAACAGCCTTCAGTTCAAGCTTCTTAAATGTGAGAATGTTATGCTTTTCCTTGTCTCATCTAAACAAAGTCTTGCACAGTCCAGCTGTATTTTGGTTTATTATTTGGTTCAGAAAGGTCTGAATTTGCAACCTCATCATATCTACAGTAATCTGTCCTTATAACAACATCTTATGGCAATAGTTCAAATCTCATTTGCCATTCCTTTTATGTTTTTCTTTTGTCATCAATCAGTATGTGCAGCTGTCCTCCTTCCATTTCTTCTTCTTTTAGTTAAATATTTCTCCTTTACTGAAATGTTTTTTTTGCACTGCAGTGCATAATATGACATTTTAATCAGGACATCCGTACATATCTGCCAATACTAATATTTTGCCTAAAGAGAAGACTTTGGGAAACAAAAATGCTTGAAGTTTTTTATTTGATACTAATTCAGCCTTTGGCCTTTTTAATCACTGAGCCTCTTTCTGTTGTTTCTTCACAGAGATTGGGCCGATAACAATCACAACAGACCCCAAGAAGTTCCAGTATGAGCTGAGAGAGCTCTATGTCCAGGTGAGTTCAGAGATCACATTAATCAAACCATGGAAACAGCAGCAGCAGCAGCCTGGATGCTTTAGCAGTCAGCATAAGGGCATCTGGCCTTGATAAAAGTAGACTGGTACCTACAGACATCTTGTTAGCTGATTCAGACCAAGCCTGGTTGGTCTGTCATGGTTGGATGATGAAAAACTTTTCAAACTGTAATTTATTTTCTGTATTTTTACGATACAGTTGGGAATACTGTTCTCATTTTATTGGATAATCAACTTCCATAAGTAACCAGCACACTTCAAACTCCAGACATTGGACATATGTTGATCTTGCTTTATCAAAAGTAAAACTTCTTACTCATCCCATGTTTATTTTCCTTCCTGCTCCATTAAACACAAATGTATAAACAATAACATGCTATGGCTAGAAAGCTAAACACAGTCCTGCCAAGTTCAGATTTTTGTGTAATTGCTTGGAAAGAGAAAGGAAGTTGTGCAGAAATCCTGGTATGTAATTCTTGAGCAAAAACTGCTTCTTCTCCTCATGTCAAATGATGGCAAAGACACGGATAGAGACAAGGCATTCAGAGTTCTTTTAGAGAAAAAAGATTGTTGCATCTTTGACATGTGCCAATGTTAATCTGATGTGCAAGCTGGTGGTGTGTAGAAACAGAGAGATCCACTTTATTCTCACTCACTACTTCATTCCTGAGTCTGTTTTTCCTCCGTCCACTGCTTCACCTGCAACAACCTCCTAAGAGGTTTTGGCATGAAAGAATGGAAGAGATGTTCTTTGGAATTTATATTTATATTTATTGAAATTCTTTTGACATGAGAGAAGATGTTTTTAATGGTCAGGATGTTAGGAACACTTCGTTTGTTTAAGCCTCAGTAATGAAAGTGCACAAAGGGGTTATCAGGCTCATTTTTTAGGGTCAATCTCATGCACGGGGGAGTATATTTTTTGGCCATAGGTTAGACTCTGGGGCTCATGAAAGACAGATGATTCCTGCCTGTTCACCTTCCGCACCCCCTGGCATAAAATCATGGGTCATTCCATTCCAGATGTTAATCAAGGGGCGATGCATCCTTGCATAATATTGAACCCTGCAGACAGCCAAAATGTTACTATGGGAATGCTTAAGAGCAGGGGATCTCAACTGGTCTATCCTCAGGACCCACCACCAACTCCTTAATAAGAAATCGCGACCCACACTTCAGAGATTTGTTTTATGAAAAATGGTGCCGTTTGGACCTCAGACGGTAAAGCGCATACAATATGACAGAACAAAGAGATGAAACAAAACAAACATGTTTTAAAAGGGATTTTTAGACTTTTTGACACTTTTTCCCTAATAACCACTTTTGGGTCCCGACCCACCAGTTGAGAACCACTGCTCCAGAATACACTCCTCTTTGACCCCTCCAAGAAGACAGAGAGACAGAGATAATTGTGTAACACAAATAAGAACAGAATAAGACAGATTGAACATGTACAAATACTGCCATGCAACTCTTGTTTGTTGCTCTTGGATGGGCTTTATCAACGCAAATCATTAAATATACATAGTTCATTAGATACCACTGATAAACCTCTTGAACACATAATGGCGGTGTGATTTATGTACTGCTGTTTGGAAAGGCTGTCATTATGGCCATAATGAAAGTGAGCAAATTGATTGACAAATTGAATAAATAAGCGATATATGATGTTTTTTTGTTTTTTTTAACAATTATATGTATCGTTGGGAGCTTTACAAAAATGCCTTCTAGTTTAAATTTCTAATTATGTATTACCTAAACTTAGTGGCAACTTGTTAGATACATGTCTAAAATCTATTTCTATTCAATTTTAGTTTACACTGTCATTAAGACATTTATTTGATTATATGTTTTCACAAAGAGATGAAAATGATGATTTTATGCTGATTTCACCACTTAAGACCTCAACAATAAATGATTGAATGCACTCATTTCCAACGTCTGAAAAAATGGGAATATCAAGAGCTCTTCATAGAAAAGCATTAGACTTCAATGCTTGACCTAATGAACAACCATATGTTACACAAGACTGCATACTAAAACCAGTATAATAGTTGGAGAAATTAAAGAACTGTGTTGGAGGCTCACAATGCCATACAATTACTTATCAATAAATCTTTGAAACAGGAGCTTCTTGGTGTGCATATCTTGTTTGCTTTTCTTCACAATACCCCACAACAATACATATATTAACACTGTATGCTGATGATATCCTCCTGTTTGTCAGGGAGGTGGGGACTGTCCAGAGATGAGCATTGGTGCCATTAAGATTGCCTTGGAGATTTCCCTGCCGGGTTCCTTTATATATGTCTTCACAGACGCCCGATCCAAAGATTATAAGCTGACCAATGAAGTCCTGCAGCTCATTCAGCAGAAGCAGTCACAGGTTTGGACATTACTACAACATACAGCATACTGTGTACTGGCTTAAAGGTAAAGTGATCACAGTTGTATTTATCTATGTCTGTGTTTGTGTGTAGGTGGTGTTTGTGCTGACTGGGGACTGTGATGACCGGACTCATATTGGCTACAAGGTTTATGAGGAGATCGCTTCTACCAGCTCTGGGCAGGTCTTCCATCTAGACAAGAAACAGGTCAACGAGGTAAGAGAATCTGTAAATGGAAATTTGGATCTGGTCTTTAGAGCTGTTTGCTTTTTTTGGATGAAGTTTTAAAGTTTCATAGTTAAAAGAAAAACGTTCTGCTTTGAAAAAAACATCATTTGGTCATACAGTATTCAAAACCATTCAATCTTGGCCAAATTCTGCCTCTACACTGTGTAAATTAAATAACAGAAGAAGGTTTTACAGCCTCTCTTGTCTTTTGCTGTGCCCATGTATTCGTCTGGACTCCGGATTAGATTTACAGGAAACATTTAATTGATTGTGCATACCTAAACTCTTTTTAACCTTTCCAAGAAAAGTAAATCAGCAGAGCTGGACTAGAAGTTAAGTCAAAGCCTGAAGTTTGAATAGCATGCTGAGGCGGCTGTGTTTTAGTGGTACAGTAGGTCATCTCTCAACCTGAAAGTTGTGGGTAACAGTTATTTCTTGTAGAGCAGGGAATTCTAGATTTTGAAAAAAAAAAAACCCTGAATAATTCTGGACCATAATTTTCTCTTTTTCGTGCGTGTGATCTTGTTTCAGAGCTTACTTTGAAAGAATCTGTTCAAATTGACAAAGTCATTGATGTTGTGGCTTTAAGGAACAGACAGATGAAAGACAAATTATGAAATGTTACTTTTTTTGGCATGAATCTTGTGATTCCTAACTTTCTTCTTTACTCCGAGACATATTGAATCATATTTCTTTACATAGTAAATGCCTGCTTCTTTGATAAAACAGAGTAAAATTGCCCCATGGTCTGGGTCTCAAACAGTAGATGTTAAGTTGTTGTCTGTATAAAGGGGAAAGAAGGGCGGCAGTACACTGGAACATGTAAGAAACTTCCAGGTTAAAGCTTTGAACATGTGGAGTGGTTGACCTTGTGAGCGGGGTTGAAAGCGTGTGTGTGTGCGTGCGTGTGTGTGTGTCCATATTTGTGTAATTTTTGTTTATAGTTTAATAAAGTTCCAAAATTATTGGATTTACATAACAAGATTATTTTAAATTAGAAATATATATATTTTAAAAAATACAGTATATGCAAAAAATCATGACCTGCATCCTTCAAATCTCCCTCCAATCGCTGTAGGTCCTGAAATGGGTGGAGGAGGCGGTGCAATCGTCCAAGGTCCACCTGCTGTCCACGGATCACTTCGCTGGGGTCAGCAACACCTGGCAGATGCCCTTTGACCCCAGCCTGAAAGAAGTCACCGTGGCGCTCAGTGGCCTGGCGCCTAACATCGAGATAAAAAACCCCCAGGGTATGAAAAGTGTTCGAACACAATAAACTGGATTGTCGACAGGATTCCAGGATTTTTTTATTTTCTAATCTGATATGTTTTTAGCACATGTATGAACCAAAATGTGACAAAGAATCTATAAAAAAAAGGGAAAACATAGAAAGGAGAAACAACAGATGCACATGCATTTTTGATAAGTTTGATAAGGAGGAAATCATTTGAATCATATGTGGTGGTTGACAAAGACAACAAGCCTCAACCCATCTGAGCATCTTCGGAAGAATTTGAACTCTGTAAAGAAAAAAAAAAAAGCCCTCACCCCTGCATCTTTAGAACCCCAAAAGAAGGAATAGGTTTTTGTTTTTTTAAAATGGATCCTCTATTCCTAAGATATAGTGTTGTGACAGGAGAAACTGCTCTGCTAGTATAGCTGCTTTTGCGTCATTTATGTTGATTTATTGATAAACAAACCAAACGTGTATTAATGATACTTATATCCTGAAATTTCTTTTTTAAAATGTTAATAACTATGATTGAATATCAGGGAGTTTTGAGTTTTGTCAATGTGTTTTTGACCATTTGTCACTGGAAAGAAAATTGAGAGTAAAGGGAGAAGATAATGGTTATTTCTTTGTAATGATAATAGTGAAAAGACACCTGCAGAGGAGCCTCTGTGTCTTTAGAGGTTATTAAAGCATTATCTTAAGACATGATGATAACATCAGGTACCTAAACAAAAAAAACTAAGAATTTTAACTCAAGACTCCGCAATAAATACAGAACAAGTGTAACCTGCATGCATCAACAATGTTAAGAGATCATTTATATTAGTCAAAGCTGCAGAAAAGTTGAGTAATTGTCTCTGTGTTCATGTTTGGCCTACAGGGAAAGTGGTGGGGAAGAGTGATGGCCTGACTGAGCTCCTACACATTCCCAACTCTGCCAAGGTTGTCAACATCAAGGATCCACAGCCTGGGATGTGGTCTATCAAGGTAAACAAGTCATACTTTAATTGGGAATGTGAGTAAAATTATAGGCTTCTCCACACAATTGTCACAGCAGAGCTGTCTTTTTAAAAGACTTACGGCGTGTAGTTCAGTTGTACAACCTTGGAATTAGTTCACAACTAACACACCAGGAGGGAGTTGTGCCCTTGAGTATGGTCTTTAAGTTGAATTACTGCAGTAATATATTAGCATGTTGACTTAACAGTGATGTCTAATCAGTTTAACATGCATGGCGTCTGCTGGAAGCATCTTAATGGGAACAAAAGCATGATCAAAAAGACACATTTGAGCATTAAGATGATTTTTTCGACAGTCCTGGTAAATGAAGATGAATTATGTTCAAGGCCACTGCTGTCAACACAAAAAGTACAGTTTTGTTTTGGGGCACCCCTGTGCTGTTTTGTTCCCCTTGCAGGATGGAAACTGTTGGAACCCTGTTGTCGAGGTTATTCAAAAGAGGTCACACATTTTGACTGCGTGCACTGTCAATGCCAGATGCTGGGAAATGACAAGCATTTTTACCTGAGTGATTTGTTAAAGGGGCCTCTATGGCCTCTGTGTTCAGTGAAGGCTCCTGCTGGGACACTTTCCCTCTTCTCTACATAGCTGTGTTATGTGTTAGCGCCCGTTTGATTTCCAGGAGAAAGAGATTGGATGGAAAACTGTGTCATCTGTGTGTTTCCTTCCCCGAAATTGTACTTACAGATGGGGATACATGTATGCTGAGTTGTTTGCATATTTGCCTTAGGTTCTCTGAAGGATTTGATTTTCCATTAGTTGCTCTGGCGCTTCTTCATTCTTTTTATATTTTGCATTTGGCATTTTTGCATTTTTTGCATAACTTGCTCTTCCATGAAAGTTGGAGGGTTCAAGGTTCAAGGTTCAAGGTTGTCTTTATTATCCCTGCGAGAGGGCAATTTGCAGTCAGCAGTAAAACACACACATACATACAGCCCGAAATGAGCAAACAATATAGAAAGGACAGTAAATAAATACAATAGATAAGAAACAGAGGCAACACAGTGGTTTAAAAAGGTGATGGCAGCAGGAACAAATGAGTTTCTCAACCTCTTTGTCCTGCATGCTGGCAGGCTGAATCTGCGGCCTGACGGCAGCAACTTAAAACCCTTGGACAAAGGATGACTTTGATCTGCCAAGATTGACTGTGCTTTCTGAAGACACTTTGTTGCGGTTTTTGATGATTTGAGTAATCCGTCCCAGGTCACCATGCCGAATGTTAAAACTGATTCATGGTTGTGCCTTTTCTTCTTTCATTTTTACATGTTGAGTAGGGAAAATTATGCATACTGCTCTTGCTCAGGATCACCATTTATTAGGAAAATTACCCAACATTTCAATCCCTCTGTACCTTTTTCAAGTGTGCTCTCACTGGACCTTTGTCAGAGCACACTTGACAAAGGTCCTTAAGGCCAAAACATTGTGTCATTTACTAATAAATGGTGATACTGAGCAAGAGCACTGTCTCTTCACAAGGCTAGAGTTATACCTCCTGCTTCATGAGATAGTGATTAAAAATGTGTTTTTCATGTCTTCGAATGCCTTCTCAGTATGTATGATGAGATCCATAGATCATTGTATGAACAATTTATTTGGCCTCTTATTATTTTTCGAGAGACCGATACAAAAAATAAATCAGGACTTGGACGTTACATTCAAGTTCTTCATTTTTGTTTTTTTGAATTGGTATTGACTTATTGTACAAGACGAAAGAAGGCCTCTCCAGCTGTGACTGCACTTAACCCACAGGTTAATCTCATGCTGTGGTCTGTCGCTAAACTCAAGTGTAAGGATCCTTTTCCCCAGTTTACACAAAAAAAAACTATTTATCAACATTTCTGTCCTTTAGATTGCTGGCTTTCTTTTGTTGTGTATAAGGGAAACAAAAAAAAACACTAGAATGATGTGTTACTTTTGGCAGCTTTTGGTTAATTTATTGGGATCACTTTATGCACAAACTTTAGGATTACAAGCTGCCCAAAGATGAATAGATCTGCCCCACTTGTTTTTTCTGTTAACTGTTAACTTTTTTACATCTTAATCCACATACAACTAATATAGGGACCTCCACCATGGACAGTGCTCATTGAAGTGATGAAGGATTTAAAACAGATAAAAAACGGTATCCCCTCACCGTAATTCCATCCTGTTTGCCTTGTTTCCGCCCCCTGTCTCATCTTTCTTCATTAATCTCTTTTCTTCACTTCACATATCTTCTTTTCTGTTACCTAATGCATTATTCTCTTGATATATTAACTAACATTATCTCTCCCAGAAAGAGCATATTCTGTTTTTCTGTTCTCTCTCCTGGTCCCAATACATCTTGTTTTTCCCATTTCTCTTCTTGGACATCAACTTTTCCAACCTCAGTCTCCCACACAGTACTTTATCAGACTAAAAATACCTCCCTATCATCTGTAGCTGTGTTTCCCAGGACAATCTGCAGAAATGTGGGGAAGTAGTTTAGCGGGGATTTCACTGTTCTTTCATGCTGGTTTTCAGAAATGGTAATGGCCTGTGAAACCCGGGTGTTAGGCCCAGGCAATAGACTGTGTGTGAAGAGGAATTTGATCCTTTTAAATCTTCCTTTAATTGGATTTGGCAGTGGAGTTTACAAGTTGGGTTCATCACACCATCACCCCAACTTCCAAAGTTTCACCCACAGTTTTAGATGTCATAAATTAGTGCAGTCTATTTCCATATACGATAGAATGCCACAAGACACAATAGAAAATACAGTACATGATTGTTGATTGATTTTATGTAATTGCATAAACAATGTGCCCAATGAACAAAGAAACTACAATGATATGATACAATACTATACTATTATACAATGAGATACTGCACAGCACAAGATGACGCCACGCGATGTGATATAATACAAACAAAAACACTTTTGCCTGTAGGTACATTTGTTTAGGTCTCTAATAGAACTTAAAAATACAGACATTATTCCAACAAAAAAATTCACCTTTGTACAATCTCTGTTTTAAGGGCAGAAATGTTTAGAGCCAAACCTTTGTCCCTTCATTATTCTACACAGTCAAAAGAGCTGATTCCTGGTGTGTGAGTGTGGGTGTGTCTGAGACCTTGTGCTGGTCAATCTGTGCAGCGGGGTGTTAAAATGGGAAATGAGAAGCTCTAATGACAGGGACCGCTCTTGTCTTTGGTAATAGCATGACCTTTAAAGGACCTCTCCCATTATTATGGGCCTCATTTGCAACCACACTAAAGACCCAGGATATTTCCATGGCTGCTGTTAGGGCAGGGCTTGATGACCAAGGCATGTATTGTTTTTTTTATGATGCATTAGCATTTAAGGTTGTGCCAGATCTCCTTTGTCATGCTGCTACCTCTTTGTTTTAGCTCTATTATTTGTCTACTGGCTCCTGTTTGGTTTGCTGTTCTGTTCACAGTGAATTGAAGTCAATATCAGGTACAACTCAGTAATTTTGGAAGGCAGTAAACCCACACACGCTCTTTCATTTCAGGCAATTGCAAATGACAGTTTAGGTTTGCATGCCTCACTCTGCCTCATGAGTCAATGTCTGCAACACATCCAAGGTGTCTCACCTAAGGTGAGGAGTTTCCACTTCTCAACAACCTATATTTCATTCTAATTACTCCGTCTGTGCATCTGTCAAAGCTTCAAAAGACCTCCTGGAGGTGAAGACAAAATGAGCAATTAGCCACTTTTGGATTATAGTGGTTGTCTTTTTTTGATTAAAGTATGAATGTCAGACTGAATTGGTCATCTCTGGATTGTGGAGTGTAAGATATTCAGCCTTGACTTACTTCAAGTGGCTTGTCTTTACATGTAAGGGGTGGCTGACACACAAAGGGCTGTTACACAACAGTCCCGGTGCTGTGTCTGTCATTAGGTCCACTTAGCACTGCCTTTGATGGGACCGCTCTTTGTTTCCTTGAGTTTATACAATCAGACACCATTGAGTGTCAACAGAGGAAATTGACAAAACAATTCAAATAATAAAGATGTGACTGTGAAAAGTGCTTGTTTCATGTTTCATATGAATAATTAATATTGCACAGTATTTCAAGACAAAGTCTTCACATGAAGATAAAAGAAGAAGCACACATGCGCTAACCATTACTTGTAGACAAACATCTGTAAATCTACGTGTCCCCTTTCTGTCATGCAGACCTCTAGTGAAGGAAGACACTCAGTTCGTATCTCAGGCCTCAGCACCATTGACTTCCGAGCCGGGTTTTCCAGAAAACCCACTCTGGACTTCAAAAAGACCTCCAGCCGACCAGTTCAAGGTCAGTGAGGGCAACCTTACCCGGTTGTAAAAACACCACAGCTGTTGTCTGTGTTTTCCTTTCACCTGTTGTGTTCACTTACATCTTTAGCTTTTGAGAAGAGAAGTATAAAATATATGGTGTGACAACTTTCCAGGCATTCCCACCCACATTCTGCTGAACACCACTGGGCTTAAACCTCCTGCTCGAGCTGACAGGCTAGACCTCATGTCAATCACAGGTGAAGTGATAAAAACTTTGCCAATTCGCTACTACCCTGATCGACAGCCTTACGGCCTCTGGAACATCACAGAGTTCATCCCACCCAATGAGGCCTTCTTCCTGAGGGTGACAGGATACGACCTGGATGGTTTCATGTTCCAGAGAGTCTCCAGTGTCTCCTTCTCCAGCATTAAACCTGGTCAGTGATGCTTTTTTTTAAATCAATATTTATCTATACTGCATGTTTTTTGGATTGATTTAAATGTTAAGTGTTAACTTTTTTCTCTGTTTTCCTTTATCTGTCTTTCAGATGCCCCTAAGGTGCAGATGCCAGCCACAACTCATGGATACTACCTCCAAAGAGGGGCTGTCATTTGCCAGATAGAGAGCCTGATCCCTTTTACGTTGCGCTTCAGCAGGGATGGGGGGAGGCTTGGGGTGGACCAACTCTTCAGGTAAATAAGGCAGTGGAGAACATGTCTTTATTCAGGGACAACTTCAGTCAAATGTACAACAGCTTCTTTTTCATAAAGCGTTGATCCACAGAAGGAAAACTCTTTCAGAACAGAGAAATGCCTTCTCTGTTACTGTTGCTAATTTAAACTCAAAAGCTACATTTTCACCCCAGGAAAGGACTTTAGGAAGTATTGTTTCCACTAGGGATGTGTACGTTAAGTGATGGTTAAACATCATTATCCTCACCAGTCTGCACCAGAATTACTAGTCAGTTAAACAAACTATTAATATTTTTACATGTTAACACTCCGATGCTGGTCAAATGTTTGGCTGAAACTGCAACAGCACCCGCCACTAGCCCTGGCTGTAGACACTGAGTGGCTGCATCTCCACCTAATGGGCCTGCTAAACAAGCACAGTGAACGGATAGCATCTCGTAGGAGTAGCATGTCTGGCAGTATTGTACTTGCTCTCGTAAAATCGGTTAGTCAGAATTCAAAATTCAGTTTAACCAATTGGGAAATTAGTCTCCTAGAAATATCCCTAGTTTCGACTGCAGGAACCGGGTCTAAATAAATTCCCAGGGAAAATATTGAACCCCCCCCTAAAGGTCTCTGCAACAAACAACAGCAGTCTAATTGTCCTGATTTTTACAGACCTTTGGACCTTGGTGTAAGGAAAGACCACTGAGCTGGATAACCTTTCAATCCCTTAAAAAGTACCTCCATGGACTTAAAGTCAAAAGCACTTTGGTAAAAATGGGACTGAGGTCAGATATCAAGAGGACATGATGTAAAGTGTTTACCGCTCCCAAAATGTAGTAACTGCCAATATACATATATGTTTGGTATATTATTCACCAAAAAAGTCATTTAATCTGTTTTCCATCTCCAACCTGTCAAAAGATAAGATATCAGCACATTTTTATGACTTTACCCAAATTGTTACATCAAAGTCTGAGATACCTTTTTAATCATGTCAGAAGGTTATTTCAGCAACATGTATTTAGTCAGAATCGGTTTTGGTCAGCAGATTTATTGGTTGACCTTCTCTTACCTTACCAGGGTTTGGGGAAAATAATCCATCATGTTGAAACTGAAACTGAGCTCAGATGACCTAGATTGTTTAATTGTGAGACAATGAATGGTTTGGCCTCTTTTCTCTCTGCTGATGGACAAACACAAACAGGATGTGAAGCTCTTAAAGGGTTGTGTAAAGTGGAAGTGGAAGTGGATTCACCATTATTCACAACAGATATTGAAGATAACGGTGTTACATGTTCCTCTTTTTTGATTCTAGTGAGTCTGACTATGCCACATGGGAAATACCCCAGGTTACTCTTAAGGATGAGGGCTACTACGAGTGTATTGCTATCAGCAGTGCTGGGACAGGAAGGACTCGCACCTTCCTGGATGTATCAGGTAAGCACATATACCAACACTCATTCACTCTGACATAGGGTGATTATAATCATAATAACAAGCAGATACACTAAATGGTCCATTAATAGATCTTCTGTCATCACAAATCATCAATGGATTTGGTTAAAAATATTACCTGAAGCAAAAGGAAGCCAGACTCGCTACATAGACTCAATACAATGCTGTATATTTACAGAAATGCTAAAGGTCTGTTGGTAACCTCCCCCCATCACTTTGTGTAAGGAGCCAGGACAGGTCAGAGGGATAAAGCGTAAAGGCACACCCCCTCAAACACCAATGTTCACGCTTACACGACTTATGGGCATACAGTTGGAATCCAAGGGCCATTTACTATGGGTTCTATTTTATAGGATCCAAGGAGTACGGCTGGAGATACCATGCAGAGAGCCTGCATTATGACAGAGTACATGGGGCTTTATGGAAAATTTGAGCCTAACAGGAGATTGTAATCCATGCCTCACAGCCTTCATGTCATGGGGTTTACGCTCTATGGGCTGTGTGCTTGGTTTGAAAAGCAACGTACCGTAACTATGATGTAAGATGAGAATACATGGAAGGTCGTAAATAAGTATCTTGCTGTGCACCAAGAAAGTTAGAGTGAATAGTAAGGTGCCTATACTGTGATACATGTACACAGTTACAAAAAAACATTCTTGAAATCACGTCTGGTTCCACAAATAATAAATGTTACAAAACATCTCACAGATATTCATACTAGAGGTAATCAGTTATTTGGTGATGATTATTTTTTTACCGCAAGGATGTTATAGTTGAACCAGATGAAATCTGTGTGTAAGTACAATGTTTTATACCTTTAGTCTCACTATTGGCCATATAAAAAAAAAAAAAAAATCCAAAATTGTCAAGAGTGCACTTTTTTCAATTATTCAGTTTTCATTTCCGTGTGTTTCATGACTAGCTAAAAAGACCTCACAGGAGCTTTAAATACATTTTTTGGGGGGGGCTTTTTTGTGCCTTTAATGCAGAGAGAGGACAGTGGGTAGAGTCGGAAACCAGGGAGAGAGAGCGGGGAATGACATGCGGAAGGGGGCCACAGGTGGAAGCAAACCCGGGCCTACCGCTCGAGACGAGAGTCTCAACACATGGGACGCGCGCCCTAACCATTGCGCCACCTGCGCGCCCGAGCTTTAAATACATTTGATTAAAAATAATTATCATGGACCTGAAAATCAGTATTCTTAGGGACATTGTTACTCTTGACTGGAATACAAGTCTCTACATCATCTGCAGCTAGACAGCAGCAACTTTTCTTTCTTTTAATCCAGCTGCTGACATCGTTTTTCCCTCCTCCTGCAGAGCCACCTCCAGCCATCACAGTGGAGGGGAATGTAACTGCGTCTCCAGGCTCCCGTGCCGTCCTCACCTGCCGCGTAGTCAGCACCGTCAGCTTTAACCTCACCTGGCTGAGAGGAGGTCACGATGTCCGTCTGGATCCACGGGTGAACGTGTTGACGAACCTCTCCCTTCAAGTGTCCTCGGTGAGCCCAGATCACGCGGGTTGGTACGAGTGCATCGCTATAAACGAAGGAGGGGTGATGGCAGAGCGGATCTACCTGACAGTGCAAGGTGATGAGTGTGTTTTTATATACGCTTAAGCAAAAAATCTGAAGCAACTTGGTTGAATTTTTATTTTGTTAATGGTGTGTGTTGATAAAACTTCATAGAACAGTTACATTATGGAGCACAAGACTATTGGCAAACACAACCTCCTTAACAAATACATGCTCTTCTTCCAAGTGCCCTCACCCTCACCCTCCTCCCCTCCTTAGCCCCCTATAATTCTCCCTATTGCTTTCTAGGATGTGTGAAAATGATTTATGCCTGACTCTCAGGCTGAACTACACAGAGTTTTCCATCCCTGGACAGCTCTCATAGTCTTGTTCCTAGCACTTCATTGACACTGAATCAGGAACACTTTGTTGTAAAGATGGAGTATCACTGGCTATCTGTATAAAACCACTGAACTTTGGACTGCACCAGGCCGGGAAATGGCGATGTAATACAGCTGCTAAAACCTGGTTTTAGTGAAGATTTCAGCAAAGTTAGAACTGGGATGAATGAAGTGAGAGCAGCAAGGACATTTCTGACATAATTCAATCGGTCCAAATGAATATCCAGTATTTACTTTGTAATCCAACAAACCGTCCCTGAAGAAGTTAATTCAAAGGCCATATGCTACGTACTTTCCTCTAAATTCTAAAGACTAAATTCCTCGATTCCTCGGTTTTTTCTTTTTTTAAAGCAAAAAAGAAAAACAAATCGTTCCACCTCACATTAAGCTGACTGTTTAACTTGACCTAAATTTGAATCACTGCAAAGCTTGCTGTGAATTTAACTTGGAGTGGTGTCTGCAAGGTAAACCCCAGTGACAGCTTGAAAAGCTGCAGACAGGTTTGGAGGGCAGCTCTGTCATTTGGCTCGTCTCACTGAGTGATTAGTTACACAGTTGTTCCTTCAACTTTTTCCTTTTCTCACTGGGTATTTTTCTCTTTTTGCATTTCCTTCACCTGCGTGTCCTTTTTCACATCATCTTTTCACATGTTTCTTTTTATCTTCTTCTTTCCTTGAACAAATGTCTCACTGCTTTTCTTTTTTTGTGTTTCATAACTCCTAAATCTCTGTGTAAAAAAACAGCTGTCAGCAAGCCCTCAGGGGTTTCCTAAACACCCCCGTGGTCATCCTAGTTATTAGTCTCACTTTGAAGTGGGTCAACAACATTAGAAAACAGATATTTCCTGACCATTTCTCGATATAAAATCAACTATAATCACATTTTAAAAGTCAATATACTGCCCAGTACATGCACATGTTTTTACAACTTGGCTTTTGTGAATCTCCTGTGAGGAGATTTGAGTGTTATAAGGCAGACTGAAATTAATAGTGAGGCCTTTTTACGACCTTCAAAAGCTAACATTGTCATTTGCATAAAGTATTATTATTTCTTCTTTTTTTATGAACAACTTTTTATTGAGTTGACAGCGTGTTTACATACATAAACATTCTGAAGAGCGTTGATCATAATCATAGTATCAACTATCAACCGAGTCAAAATAAATACACAACTTAACTTTTTGCATGTGTGTGAGTTGTTTGCAGATAGATAACTTTATCTGTGTTGACAATTCATATACGTCATATTTATCTTTGTTTGTGTATACAAACAAAACAAACGAACATACAGTATACACAACTAAATGCCAAGCCCTCGTTTACCTCCATGGTAACAGACGATACCCCCACTCCACCCCCAAGTAACCTTCCCTTCTGCTGGCTAGAGATTCTACAACTGAGAGACATTCAGACCAAGAACTTAATGTCTTTCCTTTTGACCAATGAGAGAGTTCTAAGGACAATATTTCTAAATGCATGATACATACCCCACTCTCTCTCTTCCTGGTTACTAACTCTATCAATTGTCTTTTCGAATAAAGGCTAAAAAAAGGAAGATCAGAAAATACTTTCTTACAGATAAACAGAAAAAAGATCAGTAAGAGAGGTGCTACTGTCAAATGGAAGTTCCTCACAGAAGCTTTAAGAGAGTCAAACCAATGAGGTATCAGCACAGAAGCCCTTGTGGTTATGAATATGTAACAGAAATTAAATCTAATTTTTTACTTTATAATTATTGTGAGAACAGAATACAAAAATACAATGAAAAATTCAAATCCTGAGTTTGTTTGTTTGTTTGTTTGTTTGAGAGTCAGACGGTCGAGAACAGAGGCATTACCGGCAATGATTCTGCAGTCCTTTTGTTGTTACACAACCAACCCTACAGTTTTAGTGCAGAATGCATTGCATGTGTAAAAATACTAAATGCACACGTAAAATGAGCAGTCATTATGTGGATGTAATCTGATTTAGAGATGAATGTAGAGAGACTCTGGACAAAAGAGACACAGAATAAGAAGTTGAATTAAGAAGCAGGATGCATAATGATTGGGAGTGAATGCCGAGCAGGTGATGAAGGGATGACTAAAGACAAACTTTTTCCTGACACGTGTCGGCTACTGTTGAGTCCAGGGAGCGGAATGTGTCTACTCTCTATAGAACTCTTTGTTACTTAAATCAGGAGTGTCCCTGCCCCCCTCAGAGTTGGGTAACCTTGCAACCTGGAAGAAGCACGATTAGAGAGAACCTGGCTTGGCTATAAACACAGTATGGGGCCCTACATGACCTATCTGGGTCATACATTCAGCACAGTGTGGCCTTAGGCGCCACTAAGGTGAGGATCAAGGTGGAAAGTCGGTGGAATTTCAATTTGTTCAAGTCAAGGTTGTAATACATCAAAAGTATTGCCTGTAAATCATAAGTGTCCGCTAAATGAGCTGTATTTCCTTCAAAACGTGGCATCACTGATGATTGAAGTGGAAGAATGAGTGATAAGTCAATACATTCCTTCACACCTACTGTACTGGCGTGTGAACCTTTGAACTTGTGACTTCAGGCTTCCATCAAACATCCAAAAGACACTGTCTGTTTTGGATGTTTAAGGTCGCAAGGAATGACAACTTTAATTTCTATGGCTTCAAATTACAACAAAAGTTTAGTATGACTCTTTACATATAGATCAGGTTTAGACCATACCTGTTGCTGCTGACTTAAAAAATAATAATCTGTTTATAAAGTATGTGAATATTACTTTGACACTACTATTATTGATATAATCAGGGATTTCATCAGTATGGGGCTGTCAGCTACTCAAAAACTGTCTTGAGCTTTCTGAGTTGCGCTTGCTTTCTCCATTCAGAGAGGAAGATTTGTTTTAAGCGGTTAAAGTCATTTAAAATGTTTCAAGTCTGGCATCAAAATAACTCCTGACAAAGTTCCTCTTCCCCTCCTAGCTCTCCCCCCCATCAGACCCAACAACAGCAAACTACACGGGGCAAGCCTCAATATCTTTAGTGCTACATGATTCCTGAATTAGAGCTTGATGATGAGCAGATAGCTAGAGCAAATGATGCACCTTTTTTAATCTATCAGTGGCTTTAATCCATTCTTAGTGAATCAGGCTCTGAGACTGTATATTAATCCACTAATGAGATAGCACTTGGTACAAGGAGAAATCATTCTTTTTACAGAGAGAAACCTTGAGCAAAACCAGACTGATTGGTGAGCAGCCATCTGCTTCAACTTGATGGGCTCAGAAAGTGGGATAGAGGGGCAGATCGAGTGAGATGAATAGAGACAAACAAACAACATACTGACAGTGAGACATAACTGACAGCTGTAAAAAAAAAACTACAGATGATAAAAACTATAAGTCATGCCTACAATAATGGCAAAATCAGTGTATTATTCTCTGTAGTTTTTACACTAATAATTTGAGTATGACTGATAAAAAAAAAGTTGTTGCAGTGGGTGTCAAGCTAGTCAACTGCAGCAAGCTGTAACTTCCTTTCTTGTCATACAAATATATACACCTCTAAATGAATCCCTCTATGTCATCTAAAAAAGACAGAAAAAGTGTTCCATCTCTTTATTCAGAAGTTCCCACACTCGGTTTTCTGCACATTGGCAAGGTCTAAGACACTGGAGATAGTTCAAGCAGTGGAAAGAGAAAAGAGAAAACACGTGCTTGAAGGATTCAGTTACACATCATGAATCCATTGAATAAAAAAAAGTTTTCATAACTTCTCTGCGTCTGGGTTCAATAACCCCCACTGTTTTACCAATAAAGAGGAAATGATGGTGAATGAAATGCTGTGAAACAGAATTAGTTTTAGTAACTCCTCTGACTCCTCCAGTCTCCTGTTGGAACAATTTTATACAGATTTTTTTTGCTTTGATTTTAACTTTCACAAACTTGACTCAAGCTTGACTCAAAATGTGCTGACTGAATACATTTAACCTTTATGCTATCATTCTAATATGGGAACCAAGTGCCTCTATTTTAATATTAACTGATTTTTTCATCGCTTCTCTTTTCCTCTAGAGGTGCCCAAGGTTTCAGTAGAGCCACGAAACCAAACCTTTACAACAGGAGATGAAGTGAGGATCAGATGCTCGGCCAGTGGCTATCCTCCACCACGTCTGGTTTGGACTCACAATGACATCTTCATCATGGCATCCAAAAGGTCAATTAATCTCCTTATACGTAAACAGTTTGGGGGACTCTTCTTAACTTTAACATTTAACATTTTTTTCTAAAATACGGTTTCCAATGCTGGAAATAAAGTTACATATGTTTAACTTGATTTGTATTTTTTGACTAACTATAACAGTAACAGCACTCCATAAAAAAAATACTGAATTGTATATTTTCTGTGCTTAGACACAGAATGACTCCTGATGGCACACTGGTTATAAGAAACATGGAGAAAAAGGATGGAGGAGTGTATGGCTGCATTGCCAGTAACCAGGCTGGGACAGACACCATGACTTCAATCCTCAGTTACACTGGTGAGTGCTCGATACACATGCAGCCATCCTTTGGCTTCATGGTTATCATTTAGCGAAGTGCAGGCCACAAGCAAATCTTGGCAAACATTTGGGGTAGCTTGGTTATACCCATGACAGGTCACCTGTCATCACCAGGAACACACAGAAACAGAAACTTTTCAGATGTACATTTACACATATGAGTTACAGTTAGAGTTGCAGATTACTTAACCTACTCCTTAAACTGTGGGAAGAAAACTGGAACATCTGCAAAAAGGCCAGCAGCTGGAGCAAACCATAGACTATATTGATGTTGCCACTGTGATGTCATCCATTTGTTTTATTGCACACCTTTAAGGCCTCAAGTTCATAATTTGCTGTAACAGATATAATGCTACTTCTGACTGAAAATGGCGGCAGGTTTGACCTTACACACTTTTTATTCAAAGCCAGATACGACCACATTTTGAAGCCAAGGTTAATATGTTTTGATTTGTACCTTTGTTGGATGGTAGTGACTGGTAAATCCCAGTAAGCAATACCCTTAAGCATATCCTCTTCTATTGACATTTCTGCTCCCAATGGGACTGTTAATCCTCTTTTATTGAAACAGACTTCAAAATGATTATTGAAAATAAAATCTCACAGGAAATTTTAACAGAGGTCACAAATAGACTCAAAGGAAAGTTCACTTTACAAACTGGTTTAATAAGATAGGACTTCTTTTCGTAACCAGTGGAGTCGCCACTGGGTGGCAATTTAAACAAATGCAGTTTTGAGGTACCTTCCCCATTAGCTTCACCTAAAAAAACAGAGAACTAACCCTCTTATTATATGGAAAGAGTTATGCATAAACCTGTTAAATTAGCGGCTTGGGTTATCTGACTGACAAATAGGCACATTATAGCTTTTTGCCATTACGCTTAAGGCCCGCCTCCGCTCCACATCTTTACCTGTTGAAATCGAAATTGATCAAACGTTAGGTTGAGGTAGCATTCCTAACGTGGGGAAAGCCATTTTTGGGCTTCAATAAGCTTTTTCAAAAACAATGGGTGATGTCACTGAGACTACATCCATCTAAATGAAAAAGTATGTACTGCACTTCAGTTTGCTGTCTATACAATACTGATGTTCCGTCTGTTGTTCAACAATATTCCTTTTTCTAGAATCCCCTGTGGTGACAGTTGCTTTGAGCGATATTCTCATTAGTGTTGGTGAAACCACAGTGATGGCCTGTTCTGCGTCTGGAATCCCACAACCGGAGATCTGGTGGTACAAAGGTAACAACTAAGACGCAACACAAAGTACAACCAAAAAAACATGTTTTCATATTCTTGATGAAAACAGTTTTTTCTCGTCAAAGGATTGACCAAAATACATTTCTAAACCAAGTTGACAACACTCAACAGCTGCATTATTTGTCATTTTTTAGGGGGCGTTCGACTGCATTCATCATCCCTCTTGGATGTTGATATGTTAGGAGGTACACTGATAATCAAGGAGACTCAGGATGCTGACGCTGGAGATTACACCTGTGTAGCTGTCAATGCTGCTGGCACCTCGTCAGGAAAGATCGCTTTGGCTGTAGGAGGTGAGAGTAAAAGGGTACATTTGACTTTGAAAAGAGGCATCCCAGTACAGTATAATGAACTCAGAATAAAAAAAGAATTGCGTAGCCTTACCATAGCTGTGAATGTTCTGCAACAGTATTGAATTAAGGGTTTTTTAAAAGTGAATTGATGCTTGTTTGTTCTTGTGTTGTAAGACTGCAACAGATAGTTTTTATCATGAAATGCATCAAAGACACTTATGTCAACAGGTTGTCTTACATCTTGGTTACTTTATCACATCTTAAACTAAACTCTCAGAAATTATATAGAAAGACCTGTCCAGAAAGAAAAAACAAACAAACAAACAGAAGCTTATGTTAATCGGATTTTAAGAACTCTGTTGCAACTTTTAGCAAATTCAACATTGTTGTAAAACCTACTTCATACTGGTTAATGACACAAATACTTCTTTGGTGCGATTAATTAAATCTGCCTTTGCCAAAAAAAGGGCGGAACGTGTCTCAAACTACTTGGGTGTGTGAATACATGTCTGTTTAACTGAGCACAAACTATACACACAACATCAGCAACAGCACAGCATGCACAAACAACACTGACCTCACCAAATGTTACATACCCAGAGAGAGCTATAAAACTGATTACTGCTGTGTTCTCATATTTCACTTGTTGTGGCATTATAAACTTTTAACACTGAATTTACACATAATGAAACCCTTCACTGTTCAGTATTTTATAAATGTATTAAAAACTTAACTATTACAATTAAAAATAACTAACTGAAATTAACTGAATTTAAATAGATGTACTTTTTTAATTGTTAAGTCCCCTTGGAGGGAAATATACTTTCCCCCAGTTTTAAACCAGCATTCCTGTCTCATAAAATGTAAATTTATTATATGAAATATGACAATTTAGAAATATAGTATTCAAAATTTGAATGCTTTGTCATGTGATTATTTAACTTCTGATAACAAACACTTTAGGGCTTCAAGCACATACACTTCATAAGTTAATTACCGATGGGTGCTTGACAGTTTAATTGTCTGTAAATAGAACACAGATGAAGGGTTATCCCGAAAACTCTTTGACCCTCACCATCCTCAACTCAAATTGTTCTAGCACCACCCACGTTCATCCGAGAGCCATCAGATGTGGCCCTGGACATTGGCTCCAATGTGACTCTTCCCTGCTCCACTGAGGGTCACCCAGAACCACAGGTCAGCTGGAGGAGAGAGGATGGAATTCCCATTTTCAGCACGCCACGCATGCGTGGCACAGTCACACAGAACAGCAGAGGTCTACATATCACCAGTAAGTTTATTAGTTGTGTAAGTGCATACATATTACAGGTATATACTGTTTGTTAGGTCTAAATATATTATTTTTTTTATCTCAGACCTGTGGGTTGATGATGAGGCGGTGTACGTCTGTGAAGCTCACAACCAATTAGGCAGGATCCAGGCCAGGGCCAGAATCACAGTGACTGGACTGGGTGAGTGCATCATTTGAAAAATCATGTCTGTCTCTCTATTTCTCTCTTTCTCATTCAGGATTTGTAAAATATTATTCTTCAATCCTCAATTATATCAACATATTAATAATTTCAGAAAAGCGGTCTTGCAGTCACAATGGTTTGAAGGCAGTAATGTCAGGGTTAACTGCTGACATAGCCATGTCTGTCTTGAAATGCTT